>NC_087206.1:44183013-44218013 GCF_015104395.2 Macrobrachium nipponense | reverse complement strand
TCCAAAAACCAAAGTGGTAATTGAAATGACACCTCTGATCAATTCTGTATTCTATTTTATTTAAAATAGTTTATTCGTCTCAATAGTTAGCTACATTTTGTAGGTTTGGTCTTTGCCTAAATAGTCTGAACCTGATATAAGTAAGATAATAGATAGGAAAAGAGAGAAGAAGGCAACGGAATGTAATTTCATCTCTAAAGAGGAGAGAGGTCCTCCTCTTCAAACATTGCAGGAAAAACCGAAGCAAGAATGGAATTCCAAAGCTTAGCTGTATCAAGAAAACAAACATCGACCAAACCAAACAGCCATAACAGGTTGTCGCCTGGCGAGTGTGTTACAGAGCTTAATAGAAAAAATACAGTCTTCAGGTCTCATTCTTAGCGTTTTGAGAACAAAGAGAGAGAAGCTCTAAATATAAGATCGATATTCAAAACAAACAGGGGTTGATGAAAAGAACTTATGATAGAACTTATGAAACTTGCCTTCGCAATAATGGAATATGCTGCAATCCAAAGACAAGTTTAAGGGAAGCTGAGTGACAAAAAAACTCTGAAGGAAGTGAGAGATTTAGTTTAGGTAAGAGACGATACAATAACAAATCAAATAAAGGCTTATTGAAACTGACGGAGGATGGGTGGAGGGCGAACAAGAAACATAAAGTTTTGAATCATGAGCAGGCCACTGCTCATGAAAATAAAATATTTGTGATGTCAACAACAAATATGATCCCGTTACATGAAGAGATAGGGAATTTTTTTCAAAGCCCTGAGACAGAAGATGGCTGACTGCCCTATTCCAGATTCTCTCACGTAGAAAGTTGGAGTCAAGGTGTCACCAAAGTTTGGAATTTAGTCAGATAAGTATAAGATATCGGAAACTTTCATGCCAGATACTGGTGAATACCATTCTGCCCATCTGAATTTCAAAAACCCCTCAGGTGTGTCTTTAGGAGACTCCATACATGCTTATCGGTGATCTCATCTATAACAGTGATAATAATTCTTTAAAATAAACTAAGATTCCGGAAAGAATACCAGAGTGTATTAGAGCTAGAATTCTACGTATTAATAAAATCTGCCTATTCTAACTACGAAAGATTTTATGTTTCCCTGTGGATAAATATTGCAATGCGAGATTAATCCAACTTTCCAGGAGACTTTTGAAGAGAAGAGGATTTATTTCAATTTTAAATCAGCAACAGATATCGAATTGTTGCTGAGGCTCATTGCTCGTTATCTCGCAGGTCCATGCTCGTCCTTTTCCTTCCCTGTCAAGTTGATATTCTTCTTCATTCTTCTTTTTCATTTTTCATTTTTTATTCTCATTGAAAGTGTCCCTCGAAAGATTTAATGGATTTTCTCGTTTCCATTAATATTTTAGGCATCAGGTGTCCTCTAACTTGATTTGGAGAGTTTACAAAAGTTAACTCGCTGAAACTACCTCTTTCCTTATCGCAGGTATTGAAATTCATAATGGACTTACCCGTCCCTTTTTTAAAGATTACTATCACATTTGGTGTGCTTTCTCCTCTGTATGTCTTCTCGATAGGGTCGAATCTAAGGTCATGTGTTTGACCTCTCATCCCACTTTCGCTTCGTCTCTCGATGGTCTCCCTCTCCACTGTGTGGGGAATCTTCGGTAACAAGGATCCATAGGTACATAGGTACATTTTCGGTAGCTGCTCCGCTGAGCTCAATGGCAGTTCAGAACACCCCGACTGGCCACCTCCTTTTCTCCTCCAAGGGACAAACAAGCCAACAGCTTTTGTTTCATGTTTCATGGTGAACAGCCGCCCCTTCTTCCTTCCTTTGCCTTTTCCTCGTTTTCTTCGGACCTCGGCTAGAAAAGGGTTTTGGCTTCCTGTTCCCTAAGCTATGCATTAAAAAGAAAAAAATGAATTTTTTTCCTTTTTTTTTAATCCGAACAATCGTACAACCATTTGTTACATGTCTACTATTTTCTGCATTTTGACAATAATATCTGCAATGGAGAAACAAATCCACAGTTATGTAAATGTACATATTTTTAGATTTAAAGCTATATGTACTTTTACATAATTGTGGATTTGTTTCTCCGTTTGAAGACTCGTGTTACTATGAGGATGTTATAATACCTGCAATTTCATTTACGTATATGGGAGGTTATTTACAGGAGATTTGTGTACCTAGTGGCAAAAATACTTTTGTGTAAATTTTTTGTGTCTATTATATTCAAAATAAAATACACTACAGAAAACTTCAATATTTTCTCATTGATGCTCTTAAAAGACATTAAAGAGCTAGTGTTTGAATTACTGCTCTCACTTGTTAAATCGTTCCCTTTCTAACAAAAAACCGCTTTTGGTGGAAGGTGTCATCAAGATCCCAGAATTTTGCTCATATCATTAAGGTTAAATTATGTGGACACATTTTCTCCAGTGCATCAGCTCTCTGGTATACACATGAATTATGCCGCTCCCTTAAGAGTTTGGGTTCCTATTGAAAATTACTTTCTTTCCGGTTCTACTATCCTGTTGCTGAGATCCTCATCCAAAGGAAACAAGGCGTGATCCGACCTCCAGCTTACTCGGGGCGGGTGCAAGATTTTTTTTTTTTTTTCTCCTTGCGTATGGTTGCAAACATTATATCCCTAGCTTAGCATGAAGTGGTCTTCGTAATTAATACTTATAATTGGTACAAATCATACTAACAACAAGGATCAAATGAAAAGGGAAAAAATGAAACAAGTTAATCATTCTTAATTATTAGTGGAGACACAAAATAACTGAACGGAAAATATAGCCTCTCAATTCAGTACATCTAATCAATCAAAACGGGCTAAAATCTACAACTAGACAGCCCGTTGTTTCACCAACGAAAATGTTTAAAATACATTATATTTTATTAGAAATCATTTTTCTGTACTGTTTAACATGAACATTATTTATTATTTACATATTCATTCTAATGAATAAATCATAAATGTCCTATCCTAAAAATCCTGTATCTTTAACTCAACGCGAGACACCTCTTCGGACCTTTTCAGGATTTCGACCCCACCATCACCACCAACAACAACAACAGCAACAAAGTAGTTTGTAGGCTTACTCGCCGAGTAAGCGAAAAAAATCAATATATAATTACCTAGGAATTTTACTTTATACTATGCTATAAGTGGCCCAGCCATCATGTACAGACATTATCAATTAACTCACGTCATTCTTTAGTGGGGGAAATTGTAGGAATTTCTTCTGTCTGCATTTTATAAATGTACAAACACACACACACACCACACACACACACACGTGTACCTTAAATATTATGCGCTGAGAGAGAGAGCAAGAGAGGTGTGCATGTTTAATTAAAAGTGACGATGTCATGCAATGCCATAATATTGTCTCAACCGATTCCAGTTTGTCATTTCAGATTTTAAGTCTTTTGTAACATGTATTTCGAATCTCGTTTGCAAGGCATAAGAGAACGAACTACGGCGAAGGTTTTTTAGAATATGTGTTCCTGATGAGGTATCAAAGTGTCTGAGGATGTAAAAAATTCTCTTCCACAATTTTTGTCACTTACTTATCATTGTAACTATTTCTTGACGTGATGTTTTTATTTGACTTATATTTCAAGAAAATGACATTGAAAACACAAAACTCAGGTGTCCTGTCAGCACATTCTTTCACTATATGAAAATTAAGTGCATAGTCGTAGTTACAAAAAAAATGAATTGGCAGTATCATTTTAGCTAACAATCTCATCTCGTGAAAGTTTGTAAATCGCTCTCTTAATATGGTAAGACACAACCTTAGGTGAAAATACAGAAAGGTGATACCTTATCTGATCGACTATGATACAACAATCTTATCCTTGGCCATTGAAATCTGACTTAGTTTTCAGGTGAGCATTTTTAAGTTGTGGTCCTTTTATCAGTCACGGCTGATCTTCTTTTGGAACCTCAGCAGATCGAGCACTGGTGTCAAATGAGCGAGATTTGCCAAGACTACGTTACAGAAACCACACACTTGCTGGAGGTCGATACTAGCAATCCTTCTAAAGTCAAATACTGCAAGGTAAGTGTCAAAATGCTCTTGCTGTCGTTGGTAAATGCTTCATCTACGAAGATTCGATCCCTCGAGTTGCTAGCAGTTTACTTATTTTACAAAAAGATGATTTTCGAAGTGATATTGAAACTATTCTAGAGCCCCTCGGCTTTCACGTCTTAGGTACAGCATTTCTAGGAGGTCACCATTGGCTTTTGCAAATCGTCAAAGAGTCAATAATGTGACTGCGTAACTAGTCACATCACTCAATTGAATGTCAAAACAGAAGCGTTGGCCTGTTGCAATTATGGAAAGAGGTGTCGTATTACCAATGACAAGTTTTCAAAAAATTATCACAAAAGCAATCTTACTGTACTGGACTCGGACAGACCGTCCTTAGCAACGCTTGAGTCTGAGAAAAGCCCAGTTGATTAACCTACATCTAACAAAATCACAAGGAACACTTTACCCTTTATTTTTTGGTTTTTTGGGTACAGGTGGTAGAATACTATAAGTAAGAAAAACCAAACTAGGAAAAGAGTGGAGATTATAAAAAGTATTGCGAAATGGAAGAGAATCCCAAAATAGTTGAGTGATAGTGGTCAACAGCGTCTTTATACCTATATATCTGTGTATTTAATCTATCTATCTATCTATTATTCATAGACACATATATATATACAAATATAGACTGATAGATATATAGATATAAAGACGCTGTTGACCACTATCACTCTTCTATTTTGGAAATCTCTTCTATTTACCACTTTTATAAAAATCTCCACTCTTTTCTTAGTGTGGGTTTTCTTACTTATAGTATTGTACTCCTTGTACCAAAGAAAAAAAAGAAAAAAGAAAGCTAGTGTTCCATGTGATTTTGTTCGATTTAGGTTAATCAGCTCCGCTTTTCTCAGAAACAAACGTTGCTAAGGTCGATCTGTCTGAGGGCAGTGCAGTAAGATTGTTTGTTTGTTTGTATGGTGTTTTTACGTTGCATGTTTGTTTGTTTGCTTGTATGGTGTTTTTACGTTGCATGGTACCAGTGGTTATTCAGCGACGGGACCAACGGCTTTACGTGACTTCAGAACCACGTCGAGAGTGAACTTCTATCAGCAGAAATGCACATCTCTGACCCCCTCAATGGAATGGCTGACAGTAAGATTACTTTCATTTTAATTTCGTGAAACCTGGTCATTGGTAACACGACAGCGCTTTCCATAATTGCAACAGGCCGACTCTGATGCATTCCTTCAGCCCTTACTAAAGTAGTTTCGGTTTTGTCTTAATTATATATTGTAAGTGACAACAAAGGTGTTATTAATGTAAACCGGGTAATATTCTTTATGCACACACATACACACGCACACATATACGTATATATATATATCTATATATATATATATATATATATAATATATATATATATATATATATATATAATCAGTAGGGTTACCAAAACTCGGAAGATCAATGAGTTTATTATGAAACATTTCATGCCATCCTGACACATCATCAGTCTGTAATATAAAAATAATTTACATTTGTAAAATATAAAATTAAAATTTACTGGCTAATTTAAAGGGAATAAATAAAAAAATAAAGTTACTCATAAATATTAGTTATTAAGAACTAAAAAAACTAAAATTATTTACTAGGCGACATTAAAATTGACGAAAGTTAAGATTAAACAGGTATATTAACCTTTAGAAGATGAAGAATAAGAAAGGAATGGCTTAGGACCGTCGTTCGCCCAGACCTGGACTACGCCAAGACAAGTTGAGCAGAGGATTGACTAGAAATGAGGGAAGGAACAAGGTGCTTGATATGTAAAGACTCAAGTGTCGTCATACTTTGGCTGTGCTGAGTAGTCTATTATCGAAAAATGTCTTTTAATTTCAATTTTACAGTAAGCTGTATACATATGTACATACATACATTCATATTCTTCACTATTTTATACATATATACATGTATGTATGTATGTTTAAAATCGTAAAGAATATTTCGGCGCTTTACATTAATAACACCTTTGCTGCCATTTGCACTAAATAAATTAAAAGCAAAACTGCGTTATTAAAGAACTGAGGAAATGTACCAGAGTTCTTTGAACCCAGGACCCCCCAATAAGTGGGTTCTGTTTGAACCGAAAGCAGAGACTACCAGAGAAAACGCCATAAATCACGGAAACTCAAGGATATCTTTTCTTTGTTTCCGATGTCAGCATTTTTTTACGAGAATTACGTAAAATCTGGAGATGGCTGGGTGTTGCAAGATTGCCTCTTCAAAATGGTAAAATGAAAAAATATTAAAAATCATATATCTTCACGGGTTTAGGCAGACGAATCATTTTTCATTTCATCTTTTTTTTTTTTTATCTCTCGGCAAATTATATTGGCATGGAATTCTCTCCTAACTCATTCAGCAAAATCCGCAAACAACTTGTTCTATGCAGTTGTCTTGTAGAGACATGGAACTTTATCGATTTCCTGCCCTCAAAATGTCTGTGCCCTGGCGAATGAAGCCTCTCCTAAAGGTTTATAGGCGGCTAATGAGCAGCAGAGTCAAAGGACAGGGCTCTGTTCTTTCATCCAGTGCCCTAGAGACCTACTACGCCCAAGGAGGGTACGTCCGCATTTGATCAACGGCGAAGTCCTTCTCTACACGCGAACCCCAAACTCAAGCCCTTGTGCCAATTAAGATCTGTCATATCCTGAATGGGGATCAAACAGGGGACCAACAAATTTTGAGGTTGCCGCGATTCCATGGCACAAGAAACAACAGATGATTTCCTGGGCCCGCACTGGTGAAACTAATCCATTGAATTTCAATGATTTGTCCAAATCTGGAATAAACGAAATACTAGTGTTCATTTAAGAGAATAAATGAGAAATCGACTCATTATATTCAGACAGCAGACAGTGCTTCAGTTCCACAGAAAATTCAGTATACATACTGGTCAGATGCTGACGATTTTGCCACCTGCGCAAATAAAAGTTTCCGATTCTTCGTTCTTGTTTGTTTAAATATGCTGATTTCCTTCATAAAAGCACGGAAGACACTCTTGCGGTGCATTCCTGAGTCAACACATCTACCAAGTTAACATTTTCCTTCCGCTGGACACCTACCTAAAGATACGGAATACCAGCAGTCTAAACTCAGGCATCAAAAGGTTGAGACTCGAGGGTGATTAGCACTGCTGCCATATTTTCTTAAACTCGTTCAAACTTTTCAGGAAAAAGGGTGACAATTTGGTAGATTTGGCAACATTTTTGAGGGGCGCTGCCATTTCCTCATGTATGGATGTTAAGGGAAGTGACAACTAAGGGTCACAGTAATAAGAGGATTGTCTGTCACCTTCCTCCATTCGTCGGTACAATAGCAAAACACGGAGATCAAAACATTACATTACTTAGACCTTGCTGTACATTTTTAGTTTCTTGATGCAAAATTTAATTAGGGTTTATATATATATATATATATATTTATATATATATATATATATATATATATATATATATATATAAACCCTAATTAATTTTGCATGTGTATGTGTGTGTACATATATATACCTTTATATATATAAGTACATACGTTAAACGTAAGCATATGTCCGCTCTCAGGGTTAACCTTAACTTCGAGGTTAATCCTGGTAATCCAAAATTAAATGCCTCCTTTGGCAAGATGGAAAACGTGTCAACGCTGCTAATTGTAGGAAAGTCTCAACCTTTCGTAGCCAGAGTAAATAGGATTTGCATCCAGACCCCAACAAACCTAGAAAAAACTAATAATAAACATATGTCCTACCCTTTATCTATAATTAATTAATTGACTCATTATTTAATTAACCCCTTTGTTTATTTACTCATTTTCTATTCATTCATTCATTTGCTTGGCTATTTATTTTTGAAAAAACCCAATTTTAAGTTTTCAGTTTATCTCCAACACTGCAACGTCTCCTTCCAAAATACAAAGCTTGATTTCGAAAACAATCTAAAGCCCAATTCCGGATAAATATCCCAATTAAAACTAAAGTTTGAAGCTTATTAGATGATGGTCAATTACGCTAAAATAAAATTTTCACTAAATTTATTGAGCATAGTTGTTCACGAAAGCTTCCATGATAAGTTTCATCTTGCATGAACAGTTCCCCAGTTTCGTGAAACTCAGACTCAGGAAGGAAGTAATTTTCACAAAGGAGAAAAGATTGGGCATGTTTTTTTTTTTTTTACCGACAGGCTCTCGAGAAAATGACGAAAACTGGCTGTAAAATTATTTTCGATATGTTTATAGAACGTTATTTTACTAAATATATTTGATAATGAGTTAGAAAGTCCATAGAATTGATGTGTGCGGTGTTACCATTCTATTTCATATCAAGATAGCATAATGTAAGAACGATAATTAGTTCCAAACGTCTGTAACTACTGGATTTAATCGGGACTATAGACAGAAAAGATACTAAATAAGTTTCAGTCACTTTATGAAATACGGTGTTAGGCAAATTTCTCGAAATCATTTACTCGAAAGAAATTGCTCGAAAAATAATTTCTCGAACTATCAATTTCACGAACTATCAATTCCTCGAAAGCCAATATTGTTGAGAAATACTAATGACCATTTAAGAATAGATGTTGACTTTCGAGTAATTGCCTTTCGAGAAAAATACTTTTAAAAAATAATTTTGTAAATGAATCTTTTTAGTTTACATAAGTAAAAAGGTTAAAAAGTAAAAGACGGTTATTGAGCAAATTGTAGTTAAAATAAAACAAAGATTACAACTTTGTTTATTGAACAAATTTTACTTAAAATAATGACAGGCTAGTTTACATTATCATTGTTCATTTTCATACGTTAAAAAAAATTTTGCAAATACAACTTTTTAGTTTTCATAAGTAAAGAGGTTAAAAATGTAAAAAAAATAAAATGTATTATTGCCAAAATTTATTCAATCAAAATTATATATTATATGATTGATGGATGGCAAGCACTTAATTGGTGTTCGAAACTGTTTTACCACCCCTCGACTGCGTTGTTTGTCTTTGGCCTTCCTCCTATGACATACTCAAAACAGTTTCATAATTTCTATACTACCACCCAATCCAAGCGTCTTCAAAAGAATGTGTCGGGATTGTTCTAGGTTGCAAAAATTATGAAGGCAGCCAGAAAGTGAGGCCAACGGGTCAAATATGGGCTTTGGGATTTAATAGAAAGGCAGATTTGGAAGAAGGCCTTATGGCCGGGAGGTTACTCAAGAGCTCTCGTGAGGCAGGTAGCCCCTGAGGAAGACCTTCTAGCTAAGCAGTGGCCAACCAACGGGCTCTCAGAGGGTTGCCTTCCCAAGATGAAGGCTTTTCTACTGCTAGACTGAAGCACTTTCAAAGGCTTATATGATGTGTAAGTAGTGGCCAATCTGCTTATTGACAGGCATTCTGAATCTGATCATATTATTATTATTATTATTATTATTATTATTATTATTATTATTATTATTATTGCTTGGAAATTTGATGAAAGTAGTTTCAAGAACTTGGTATAGAATTTTCCTTTGCATCGAGTTTCCTCCGAAAATCAGTAATATAGTTGAAAGAAAACATGCAGTGCTTTAGATATATCAGCAACACTTAAAAAGATCTTTCTACTTTTTATGAATTGTTATACTTCCGTACATGCATATATGTCAACTAAAGCGGAATGTCCATCAATTATACAGATTCTCCCTCATTTACATTGTAAATGGACGTATGCACAAAACTGTTTGGATTATTAATAACTTTGTACAGAATTTATCGTTTATTATTCTTTTTCGAGAATAATGAATTGACGCATGGACAACTGAAAATATGAACAAACACTTTAGTAAACAAAGAAGAAATACCCGGATGGGGGGGAATGGGAGAACTGGTCGCGGCCGACTGGCCATGGCCCAGCTGGCCGTGGGCGACTAGCCGCAGCACAACTGGCCGCAGTGGCCGACTGGCCGCAGCCCAACTGGCCATAGACGAAGAGATGAGAAAAAAAATTTATTTCTGTCTGTCTGTCTGTCTGTCTCTGTCTCTCTCTCTCTCTCTCTCACAGAAAATATTTAGATACAGTAAATCTATAAGACGAAAAGATAAAGAAAAAATTATTTCTGTCTGTCTGTCTGTCTGTCTCTCACTCACTCTCTCTCTGAAAATATTTGGATGCAGTAAATGTCAATTCAACGAGTAACATCGAAACAATGCTATTTTACAAGAATGGTTTTGTATACAGTAAATGTCAATTAACAAGTAACAAGGAAACAATGCTATTTTACAAAAATGGTTGTAAACTATTTTCTTCTCCCTTTTTTTTTTTTTTTTGGAAAGGGTAGGATTACCTATTTAGGAAATATTGATTTTATCAAGTTTAGAGTTTAAAATATTCAGTTGCAGTAAACCTTCTACAATGGCATCAGGTATACTCTCACAGCGAGGCAAAGGAAAGTTTGTGAGAGATGGCTATATATACGAACAATTGATTGCTGGTCAAACAGCGCCCATAAAATTGAAGAATTCCGAGAAGCTGATGCTCGTATAAAATCAGTGGTGCTACAGTTTGAGAACAGTAATATTTTAAGAGTAGCGTATCTGAGAGGAATTGCTCATAACTTCTCTTAAGATATATATAGTTATGTAGCTGCTATTTTAAGCAGTTTTTATATTCCAATAATTCAACTTTTTAGTGAAATTTAACTTTTTTTATCTTTTATTTTCTTAAATTTTTTATTCCAATAATTCAGCTTTTATGTAACTTCTGTGTAATTCAGCTGTTTAATAAAATTTACCTTTTAAGTATTATTCTTTTCTTAGAGAAAACCTCTTTCCAAAAATGATATGCATACATGAAATAAATAGTTTACAACCATTAACAATAATTACAAAGTTCAACAATGTATTTAAAAAAGGAAACAGTCCAATTGGCAAAGAATCAAGCTCTCATCTAAAAAAATTAAAATAGTTTACTACCATTAATAACAATAAATACCAGTTTTCTTCGAAAGAGTTTATAACCAATAACAACAATCACAAAAATCAAAAGGGTATTTTCAAAAATCAAAAAAAATAAACACTGGTTTCCTTCAAAAGATAATAAAAATCTCTCTCTCTCTCTCTCTCTTGCCGCTGCGGCCAGTCGGCTGCGGCCAGTCGTCCCCTGCGGCCAGTTGAGCTGCGGCCAGTCAGCCACGGCCAGCTGGACCACGGCCAGTCGGCCGTGGCCAGTTGTCCTAGACCCCCGGATGGGGTAGTATGGAGGAACGATCTGTTTCATTTGACAACGTCCTTTAGGGTTGCGTGAGAGAGAGAGAGAAGGTAAGTTTCGTAGTTGGTATCGCTGTCAAGATCGTGTGGTGTGTTAGTGTTTTTGGTTTTCCGAAAAAAAGAGCAAAAGAGAGAGAGGGAGGGGGGGGGGGTGCGCCATAATTGGTGGATGGATGGTTAGCGGTTGAATTGCTTGTTGGTGAGTTCTAGGTTGTCTGCTAGTGTGGTTGCCATGTCAGGCTGTCAGTCAGACACAGTCTGTGATCAGAGCCCTTGGTGGAGAGTCAGTTTTTTGGCAGCAGTCTTGAATATTATTGATAGTTATTTTGTGTGTTTTTAAAGTTGTTGCTTGAATTATTGTTGATATTGTATGTTTGAAGGTTGTTGTGCCTGTGTTGTTGAATTTGTTGTGCTTGTGAGTTCTGTTGTGTCGTAAATGAGTTGTTGGAGTTGAGTTGTTGTGGTTCCTTGGTGTTGTAGGTGGTGTATTGACTTGTGTTATTGTTTTTTTTTTTTTTTTAATGATTGTTGGTGCAGTGGTCTTTTGTTGTATGGTTATGGAATTGTTGTGTGGTTGTTATCCTTGCTTGGCTGTTTGTGTATCCAGTGGACAGTGTAGTTCCTTGCCCTTAGTTGTCAAATATATGGTAAGTACGTTTTTTTTTTCCTTTTTTTTTTTTTAGCTTGTGATCCCGCCACAGTATAGCGCTGTCAGTGCACCTTATGCGATGTTACTGTAGGCGTTACTTAACGTTCTTTGTAGCATCCCTTCGGCCTTAGCTGCAACCCCTCTCGTTCCTTTTACTGTACCTCTTTTCATATTCTCCTTCTTCCATCTTACTTTCCACCCTCTCCTTACAATTGTTTCATAGTGTAACTGCGAGGTTTTCTTCCTGTTACACCTTTCAAACCTTTTGAATGACCACATAGGTCCAAATGCTTAGCCTTTGGCCTAAATTCTATATTCAATTCGATTTAATTCAACACAGAACAAATGTGTTGCGTAGAAGTCGTTTGTTAAATCCCACTCACATGTGTGCCTGAAGGATGATGTATGTCGTCTGTCGAACACTGTTAATGAAATGTCTTAATTTAAATTCATTCATTTTGGTTGAGAGATTCGATGAATTTCCTATGTATTTTACAACTCGTTTCTCGCGATTGATTCAGGTGGGCATCTGAAAGGGTTGATGTTAATTCATCATTCTCGACAAGAATAATAAACAATACGAACCAAGTGGTCACCAATCCGTATGGTTGAATGTATACGTCCGAAAGCAGTTTAAATGGGGAAGGATCTGTAGAATGTACGCCCAGAGATTGGTGTAGAAACGTTCTTTGACATGACATTACCGCCGTTCGAAAAATTCCTTCGTGGATTTTCCGGACATTAGTCTCCGTTTGTGTCTGTTTCTCAACTGACACAGGTAAAGAAGACGAAAGTTTGAATACCATCATGTTTCATGTGCATTTCTCTAAATGGTAATGAATACTACATGCGTCCGTGCCAAAGGAGACAGATGAAGAGAGAATCAGATATTGTACAGTGACGCTGATGATAAAGAGATCGCTGTCATACTATATAATTCCGAGGCAAATCACTCGGGAATCATGTTAATTTTAAAACATTTCACGTACAAATATTCAATCCAATATATTATTTTATACGCAGTGTATGAACCTCCAATTCGATGAAAGCACTTTCTATCAAAGCGAGAGTGACATGATTTTAAATACTTATCTTCACCTAAATATGCATCATTTACATTCTCATCATGCCAAATATAAATTATTTATGATAATTCCAGGGAAAAAATAATTCAATAATGCATTGCCATAATTTTGGCAACTGAACAGGCGAGTGTACCGCATAAACGCCACCAGGTCTTCAAGGCAAAGTCTAAAGTAACTGCTTATATTATGAATTAAGAGTGAATGAAAAAACATAGCATGATGAGTAACAAACAGTACTCAAAGCAAAGACAGACAAATGTCACTTACAACGCCTCGCATATACTGCTGAGGATGGAAGCGTGAAAATCTTGAAAATGAATACAACACCTTCATTTGCCCAGCCTGAAGTTCCGACTTTCCAGGATAAGCAACACAGTTAACATTATAATCAGTAGAGTAACAGCTCGTATTTGAGGTATCAAAAGGGGAGCTGACGACGTTCAACAATCTCTGCTTGATTTCAAATATATATTTCACATAACGATGGCGTAGCTGTGACTCGACGACACCTAAATCACCATATTATACATTTTCATACTATGGGCTGTGCCACAAGTCACAACCCCTAAGCACTGCCAATCCTCAGTCTCTGGTAGTAGTACTATACGTTCTCTTGCGTGAGGGAATACTCAAACACACTTGTTTTCACTTGAACTGTTGCCTCTTTTCTTTGTGTAAGTGTGTGTGACAGGATTAAGAGAGAGCGAAAGTTGTTTTAATAGTCCATCGTTCTTTGTTGTGTACTTTGTACCAGGGCCTATAGTCTGCCAATAAGACCGCTAAGGTGGAGCGAAAGGAGTTTCCATATTGACACCTCATTGTGATAATAAAAGAGCGTACTCAAGTGAACTTTTTCGAAATCATAGAAATGAGCTTAAAGCTGACATTAAAAAAACATATGTTCCTTTAGATAGAGTCATTGGCTACCCTTTTTTTAATAAAGAAAAAAGAAGATATGCCATTATTTTTTCCCCGGTGCCAAACCTCAGTTTCCGCCACACGTGGTCGGCAGAGGGTATTTACAAGGTCAGCTGTCAAGTTACTGCCTTTAATCATAAACCAACATCTACTACTTAAAGAACTATCGCGCTCAAGCTTCCACTGTCATAATGACAGTATGGAAAGCCAAACTACAGTAAACGAAAAGTCTCGGGCACAGCTATAAACAAAGGATTAACGTTATGGGAAATATTTAAATAACTATAGATGTGGCCGTCATGCTTTTTCTAATTGACGATCTTTAGTGTTTGACACTAAGGTCATAGTACCTAAATGAAGTTCTCCCTCGACTGGGATCGAACTCGGAACTCGCACTTGTGAACCTACCAATCGACCACAAAATGCATATGTTTGTTTAAAATGGTATACCCGCTCGTCTGTTCTTTGTGACAGCGAGTTTAAAATGTAACAGAATCCGTCCTAGTACTCTAAATCTGTCGCATTCTCTTCTTGCAAAATTATTTGAATTCCTGAATTTTCCTCTTTCCCATTTTAAATTTGATAAGACCTTGCATTGCCAGTCGTTCAACATCCTCATGTTCCTTTCCTAACAACAGGACTAGTGATAAAATAAATAATGATTCTGTTTTAAAATGTCGTTTTGTGCCAAGTTCGGTGCTAGGTTAGCAGTTACAGAAACCAATTAATTAAACTAACAAAGCAGTACAGTAGCCTAATATGCAATTCAGTTTAAATGTTTCATTCTTATAGTTGCAAATTAGTCTGGCCAGGCGACGTAAATGCCTACATTAATTCCCAAAATTGTTGAAACCGGCCGATCCAGCCTTCTAAACTAACAATCATCCAAATTTTAGGAATCGAAATGAATTATGGAGCATAGATACGTTGTGAACAAATTTTCAACCGCTTAGTTTCTTAAGTTGCTAAAATTCGTTGTTTCGCTGCCTTTCAAATGAAAAGCTCACAGGCTGCTCACCCGTTAAGAGTATATTCTGTATGGTATTTTATGAAGCCCTTGGTTTCAGAAAGAACAGGTAAACCCTCGATCCTGTGTCTTCCATTTATATCTTAAGAAAGTATACGAATTAGGGAATTTCAGCTTTTCTATCTCTCTACTTGAGGATAGAAATTTTAGGGTTGATATTTCATTTTCTTTATTTTAGCTCTATAGAAAACGTACACTTTGTGAGGCAAAGTCAATCCGTTTAGCAGGGACTCGTTTACTTTCGAGATAACAGGTTATTGCACAAAAAAATGATAAGAGGAAAGATTTGGTTATCATTGAATCATTGTCTGTGAGAAGAAACGTAAAGAGTTCATCTTCAGAGGGTTGAGTTATATGGTTTCCATAGCAATAACATACGTAAATCTTTCTTCGAAAATAAAATCACCTTACGGCGACCGGTATACTACCTATGTACAATAGATTTTATATCAGCTGATGACCTTCGTGATGGCCGGGTAGCTAGAGATAGTGTCCACCGTTGTTTGGAAACCAGGCAATGGTTCGAATTCCGGTCGTCCTCACAGAAGCGTTTATTAAATATAAATCATTTGCGTATAAGCCATCCCTGCAGTATAGTGAATTTGATATTAAACTATATTTGTTTCTCTCTCTCTCTCTCTCTCTCTCTCTCTCTCTCTCTATATATATTCTATATATATATATATATATATATATATATATATATATATATATATAGTATATATATATATATATATATAGATGGCTTGGTCATCTAGATAGACTGAGAGAAAATATGCATGTGGAAAAAGACTAAATTAGAAGTGTTACAAGAGAGCAAAGGACGACTTAGAAAGCGTTGATAAATAACATGAAAGAACTATTGTTAAGGAAGACCCTGATTTCCAAGAAGTGCAAGAATGCCTGCAAATAAAGATGAATGACAAAGTTTGTGTAAAGGAGTTCGATGAGCTGTTGATGAGCCCTCCTGGGAGGCGTATGATGCAACTAATGTAGGGGATTTCTACATGAAGAATTTTTGTATAACTGAGCTGTTAAAATCTGAATGCCGGAGGGCAGGGGCCACTTCCTGTGTCTTCATAAATCTGTATTTATAGAAATTCACTGCATTCGTCCCTGTTGTCTGAATATTTTCACGAGTTTGCAATAATTTAGCCTGATTTGGACCATTATAATTAAAACGAAAAATATATCTATAAATACATCTTCGATATGAACATTGAATGCAACTCGTTGCAGAGTGCTTTTCGCGTCGGAGGAAATTTACTACGACAAATTTTGCTGGAGTTTCCATCTCCGTGGATTCGCTCATCTGCCTGTCTGTCCAGAGAAACCAACCGGTGATAATAATTATTCTCAGGCGTTGTTTGTGATTTAAATGATTTCTTTCCGATATCTGAACACCAAGGTCCCAGTGAGCAAGAATTTCCTTTCATAAACCGCACTGATGAGCTGCCTGTCAAGAATATTTGTAATGGTCCTAAGAGAGCAGAACATCTTCATTACCAGTTTTTCATCAGATTAACAAAACGTCTGCCAGGATTAAGAAGGCTACTAGTGTGTCAAGTCCGCATCACTGTGATTCTCATTCATAACAGTGAATATTTTTCTGGCTTCTACACGAAGCCATTTTATTTATTTTATTTTTGTTCTTATCCAATATATTCAAGATTACGTACAGATTTTGATATGCGCACACACACACACACACACACACACACACACACACACATATATATATATATATATATATATATATCGAATGTAGCACGAAGAAACGAATGGTAAAGAATATCCTTAAATCCACGGTAAAAGGTGAGTGAACTTGGGACTTTGCACGAGTATTTTCGTAGTTTATTTCTACATTCTCAAGTTCACACTGTAAACTTGAGAATGTAGTAATAAACTACAAAAGTGCTTATTCAAAGCCCCAGGTTCGCTCACCTTCTACCGTGGATTTAAGGAATATATATATATATATATATATATATATATATATATATATATATATATATATATATATATATATATATATATATATATACACACACACACACAGATGTGTACGTGAGATAAACATACAGACAAAAGGAAAAAAATATGTATGCATGTCTTATCATATTATAGACTAACATGCGCACCTCTCTCTCTCTCAAATATTATATATATATATATATATATATATATATATATATATATATATATATATATATATATATATATATATATATATATATATATCTAATAAAAGGAGCCCATAAAAACACCAAAATATAGAGAAAAAAGTACTATATTTCAGAGACTGCTGTCTCCCTCTTCAGGTAGATGAATGAGAAAAGTTTACAGAAAAGGTGGTATTTATACCAAGAGGTCCATCCACAAACAAGCCATTTTAAGTCACCCCCGCTGATAATCTTCCTTTAATCTTCTTAAGGGTTGGTTGAATGAAGACGTTGTCGATCGTGTCCGAAATCCATGCTCCTTTTGAGATGTTCATTACCTGCCTCTCTTTTATTAAGGCCGATTCCATCATTTGACTCTTGTACCGGCAGTTGCTGCTATAAATTACACGTGACAAATTCCAGTTTATTCTATGGTTATGTTCATTTATATGGTTGAAAATAGCCGAGTTCTGTTGTCCATACTTAACTGACCGTTTGTGTTGTATTAATCTCTGGGGAAGGGATTTACCTGTAAATCCAATGTAAGATTGGTCACAGTCCTGGCATTGGGATTTCGTATACCCCAGAGTCCTTTGGAGATGTCTTTTGTTGGACGTTAATCAGGGATTTGGCTAAGGTGTTTGGGTAAGTAAATACAAAAGAGGTTCGATTTCCGAGGGGGTTGGTTATCTCTTAATCGTGTCCAGGTGGGGAATTATTATTTTATTGTTGGGTGTATCTCTTTGGGTCTTGTCTTTAGGGGGTCGGTAGAAAATTACGTTTGCTTTGTGAATTGCTTTCTCAATTATATGGTCAGGATATTTTAAAGACGAAAGTTGCTTGCGAATTAGTTCAAATTCTTTTTCCAGGTAATTTCTGGGGAACAAATTCGTAAGGCTCTTAAGAACAAGTTACTAGCTACACCTATCTTGATAGTAATGTCATGATAGCTAAAGTAATGAATGTATGAAAGTGAGAACGTTGGTTTTCTGTATATGGTAAATTGTATTCTGTCTATCTGATTATTAAAACATCAAGAAAAGGAATTTTGTTGTCTGTTTCCCATTCAACTTTAAATTTGATGCTAGGCACTAATGTGTTTAATTTTCAAGAGGAATTCATTGAAATTGCCCCACCTATTATCCCAAAATGTTAGGATATCATCCACGTATCTCATCCACAGCATGTTTTTGGGTTTTATTGCATTTATTACTGTAGTTTCAAAGTATTCCATGTACAGATTGGCTAGAACAGGACTTAAAGGACTACCCATACTACACCCGAATTTTTGCTTGTAGAATGATTCCCCGAATGAAAATACGTTTATTAGATGCACATAATTCAACTAGCTTTATTATTTTGTCAAGCGCCAATGGGAAAATGATCTGAATAGGGGGATCATTTATTACCCTTAAAAACTGAAGAACGTCCTGTACTGGTACTTTAGTGAACAGGGAATCTACGTCAAGGCCTTAAAAGTTTTATGTTGTGAAGTATATGTGCTTCTCTGAATTTGTGACAAAAATCTTCCGAATGTTTAATGTGACTGGGAGAAAAAGTGCCTAAAAAAGGGGAGGGGAAAGGAGGCCAGCTAACCATTTAGAAATTTTGTAATTGAAAGCACCGGCACATGAAACGATGGTCTGAATGGAAGATTGTCTTTGTGAGTTTTTTGGGAAGGCCATAAAAGTAGGGTAATTTAGATTAATTACTTTAAATTTCTCTAATAGTTCAATACTCTTTTTGTCTTTGCCAATTAATCTTACTTTCCGAAAAAATTCTGTGGGAACGTTTTGGAGGGGATTTTTCGTATGTGTTTGTGTCGCTAAGGAGCTGGTTGATTTTGTCAAGGTAGAAGTCTTTGTCCATTATTACGATTTTGCCGTCTTTGTCGGATCTACTTATTATAACATCTAACTTTTTTAGCGAGTGGATGGCTATCATGAATCTGCGGGGAACAGGATATTTCTTATGTAAGTCAGTTAAAGCATTTAGTAACACTCCATTTTAAACATATCTCTTCACGGTTGTAGTTTTTGTCAGATATGAATTTATCAAAAGCTACTATGAAGTCTAGGTTGTTTTTGCGGTCTGGCATAAGGGCAAAGGATAAGCCTAAATTTAAAACTAAATGTTGATTTACAGTAAGGGGGGTGTTGGATAAGTTTAAAACTTTGTCTTGTTGCTCAAGATTATTCCATGCACTATTGTCTATTAGGTTATTTAACTTGCGTAGAAGTCTGTTGGAATGGAGTCACGCTATTATAGGCAGCAATGTCGGAACAGAATGAAAATCAGATACCTGTATATGTGGTCCGTAGTGAGGAGGTGAAGATTAGACTGGGTTCCATATATCACTCTGCGTAGTACGAAGATGTCGTTTTTCGTATCGGTGATTCTTTCCTCCAGGAAAATCTTGTGTGAGAGAGGGAAGGGGTCCGATTGCAGAGTCCATGCAAAGACAAAAAGAGTATTGAACTATTAGAGAAATTTAAAGTAATTAATCCTAAATTACCCTACTTTTATGGCCTTCCCAAAACTCACAAAGACAATCTTCCATTCAGACCCATCGTTTCATGTGCCGGTGCTTTCAATTACAAAATTTCTAAATGGTTAGCTGGCCTCCTTTCCCCTTTTTTAGGCACTTTTTCTCCAGTCACATTAAACATTCGGAAGATTTTTGTCACAAATTCAGAGAAGCACATATACCACTTCACAACATAAAACTTTTAAGCCTTGACGTAGATTCCCTGTTCACTAAAGTACCAGTACAGGACGTTCTTCAGTTTTTAAGGGTAAAATTATCCCCCTATTCAGATCATTTCCCATTGGCACTTGACAAAATAATAAAGCTAGTTGAATTATGTGCATCTAATAACGTATTTTTTCATTCGGGGAATCATTCTACAAGCAAAAATTTCGGGTGTAGTTATGGGTAGGTCCTTTAAGTCCTGTTCTAGCCAATCTGTACATGGAATACTTTGAAACTAAACTACAGTAATAAATGCAATAAAACCCAAAAACATGCTGTGGATGAGATACGTGGATGATATCCTAACATTTTGGGATAATAGGTGGGGCAATTTCAATGAATTCCTCTTGAAAATTAAACACATTAGTGCCTAGCATCAAATTTAAAGTTGAATGGGAAACAGACAACAAAATTCCTTTTCTTGATGTTTTAATAATCAGAGATACGACAGAATACAAATTTACCATATACAGAAAACCAACGTTCTCACTTTCATACATTCATTACTTTAGCTATCATGACATTACTATCAAGATAGGTGTAGCTAGTAACTTGTTCTTAAGAGCCTTACGAATTTGTTCCCCAGAATTCCTGGAAAAAGAATTTGAACTAATTCGCAAGCAACTTTCGTCTTTAAAATATCCTGACGATATAATTGAGAAAGCAATTCACAAAGCAAACGTAATTTTCTACCGACCCCCTAAAGACAAGACCAGAGATACACCCAACAATAAAATAATAATTCCCCACCTGGACACGATTAAGAGAATAACCAACCCCCTCGGAAAATCGAACCCTTTTGTATTTACTTACCCAAACACCTTAGCCAAATCCCTGATTAACGTCCAACAAAAGACATCTCCAAAGGACTCTGCCCTCTTGATTTGAGACTGCCTTGACGAAGTTATGCATTTTCAGCTGACTGCTGAAAATGCATAGCGGGCAAGAGGGCTTTCGAACTGGGAGAAATATCTCCCAGTTCGAATCCAAAAGTCTCAATTTTCCTCTTACTTAAATTTATTTCCACTCTTCTACTATCTTTAACTCAGTTGCTCAACCTAGCTGTCCCCCCCCTCTTCACTAAAACCTTCTTACAGTTGGGCAGGGCTGGGCTTTTTTTTTTCCCGCATTGGGCTCTTTCTTGATCCAAATGGCAGAGACTGTAGAGGTTTGGTCCGCCTCTCGAGTATGTTTGGACCCTGAGGATGTTGATATGATTTCATAGCAATATCCATCAGGGCGGAACTACCTATGGGGGACTAGCCTGCGGAATCCGGGGAGGTATAGTCTCTACGGTAGGACTCTCGGCATTCTTTCCGGTGTGCCCTCTATTGTAACATGAATGGGGATGATTGCATACTAGTTATGCCCTCAGTCCTATCAAGCGGGTTTTGCTTACACTTGAGCCACTCATGTTATGGTAGAGCTATCCCTTCGGGGTAGGGTAAGGGAGTGGACATATGGGAGTCAGTCTCTGCTGAGTGTCTTTGGTGAGAGAGGGGTTGGTGTGGGGGGCCTGGTTTTCTGCCTGATTTGCAGTAGGTTTTTCAAATTTCTGCTGAAGGATTTATGAATAACGACCCTATGATAAACTCCCCCGGACAATGCGACCTTTTGACACAACCCTCCTCTTCGACCTCTGGCACGAACAAGGCCAATCCTATAGAAAATTCAGTTGTACAAAAGACGACCCATGACAAGACCTTGAATGTGGCTATGGAAAGTTCTAGCAGTGGTGAGAGAATCCTTTATGTTGATAATCTCTCCTCAGACTTCAATTGTTTTACGTTTATGGAAATGTTTGGAAGGTTTGGTGAAATTAAAGTCATAAATTATTGTGAAACTAAAGATTTTGCATTTTGGAGGGTTTGGATTGAGTTTACAACTCATAATAATGCCATGAATGCTTTCAAGTGCTCAACTAAGTAAACTTAAAAATGTATGTTAATTTATAAAATGCCCAGAATATTGAAGTTGATTCCTTTTATTATCCAGCAAGAGTCAGTCAGGAAACTACAGATGGGAAATGTAAGGTGAGGACATCTTTACCTGCCAGGTGGCTAATTGTTTCTACAAAATCAGAATTTTGCAATCTTTTCCACTTCAGGAAACATTTGAGAACATTGGCAGGAACAATGACCAACTCTGATATACGAGGTTTGGAAAGAATAGTTTTTTTGGTTCATGCTAAGTCTTATAGACAAGGTCACATGATCTCTAAGTTGAAAAATACTGATATGATAAAAGAGGTCAAACCACACTTTAGTTTTAGTTATGCCAAGGGAGTAGTATTCAGTCAAGACCTATATGAACTGCCTGACGAGGAATTGCTGGAAATGTGCGATGATAAAGTGTGGAAGATTTTCAAGGTTCCAAGATCAAGAATGATTATTTTCACTTTTAATAATGATCAAGTCCTGATTATATATATGTTGACAAGGAGAGATTTCGTGTTAGACCTTTTAAGCATAGACCACTCCAATGTTTCATGTGTTTTGGATATGGTCACTCGGCAAAGGTAATACTAGGAACCAGCTATGGTGCTGCCTGCTCCTTAAAAAGCATGAAGGCGAATGTACTTCCCCTGTATTATGTATAAATTGTAAGGGAAATCATAATGCAAGGCATAAGGAATGTGAGTCATTTAAAAAAGAAGTGTTAGCCATAGAGAAAGCTCATGCTGAACATCTAAGTATTAGCCAGGCAAAAAGACTTTTGTTTCCAAGACCTCAATATAGTGAAGTAGTAAAAAGTGGAAAATCTAATATAAAAGATCTATCTAGAATACCAACTTCAAAGTCAAAGCTTCAGCTATCCCCTTCTGAGCTCGAAGTACATTCAGCATCTCCGCCTTCATCCATGAAGGCCCCTTTGCCCCCTCCCGATGGGCCGCTCCTCTGGGCTTCTGGGAGGTCTCTCGGGCTTCTAATGTAGAAGCCTCACAGGCAGCCTCGCTGCCTGATCTGGGTATGTCCCAGAATGACACCTTGATCAGTGCACCTCATAAGGCTCAGGTGCACGCTGCAGAGATGGTGCCTCTTAGAAATAAGAGACCCCGTACTCCATCATCATCTCCACCTATATCCCCACACCATAGTAGGTTCCCAAGAGAGGAAATAGCAAGGTCTCTTGAGGATCTGCCTAGTTCCTCTTTGAAACAAAGACCAAGACCAAATCTTTCCAGACCAGCCCAATCCAAGTCCAAAAAGTAAAAAAAAAAAAAAAAAAAAAATCTAATAGTAAATAATGGCTCTATGTCAGTGGAACATAAGAGGTTTCCATTCAAACAGAGAACAGGTCCGGTCCTTTCAAGGAGCATAATTTAGCTGCCCTTTGTTTGCAAGAGACTAAACTTGGTAATGTTTCTCCTAATTGTGGACAAAACTTTATTTTTCACAGATCTCCACCACCTGTAGGTGAACGTTCTCATGGTGGTACATGTATTATTGCGGCCAAGTCATTACCACAAAAAGTTATCAAATTAGACTCCATACTGCAAGCTTGTGCAACACAGATTTTCATCAATAAATGGGTCACTCTGTGCTCTCTTTATCTAGAACCTGGCCTAGAAACTCGATTGGTGGACAGAGCTGGCAATCCAAGACAATAGAGGGTTGAAGATTTTGCAATCACTTTTAGACCCAACTACCTTCAACCTTTCATTCTGATGGGGGATTTTTAATGCAAAAACATACTTTTGTGGGGAGAAGGTAGGTGTGATCACGTGGTCTTATAATTGAAAGATTAATAGATTGCAATGATGTAGTTTTAATGAACGACGGTTCTCCTACAAGGTTTGATGTAGCCCATAACTCTAGTTCAGCAATTGATCTTACAATATGTTCGTCGTCATTACGATTAGACTAGTAAGTGGTCAGTGAGATGAAAATCTCTATGGGAGCGGGGGACCCACTATGCCCATCCATTCTTAAGTATGTACAAAATACACCCTCCCCATCTTTACCCAAGTGGAAGATAAAGGAGGCAGATTGGCAGCTGTATGAAAAATCTACCAAACAAGTCAATCGTAAGGCCAATGAATTTCCTTGCCCCTCAGCTGCCTACGAATATTTCGCTAGTATAATGATTGGAGGGGCAATGATGTCAATTCCTAAAACATCAGGGAAACCCCGTCGTCCACTGGTACCTTGGTGGAATAGTAAATGTGCCTTGAGTAGGAAAATTGCAAGAGCCAGTTACAAGAGATATCGAAGGCGTCCTGTCTTAGTTAATAGAATAATATACAAGAGAAACCTCGCCAAACAAAAGCAAGTCTTTAAAGAAGCAAGGAGGGAATCCTTCATCAAGTACATATCAGAATTAAAGTATAACTCGCCACTTTCTGTGGTTTGGATAGAATCCGTAAATTACTAGGGAAATTTTCCCCTGCTCCTTTACCTATTTTGAAAATCAACTTGGTAGTTATATCGGATGCAAGAGAGGTGGCAGAGGCCTTTGCTCGCACTTTTCAAGCATTTCAAGCCCCAGTCACTACTCCCCTGAATTTCGCAATATTAGAAACATGACTATAGTTAATCCGCCTGTTTGTTCAAATTCTGAGGCATATAACCTTCCATTTAGTATTGTCGAATTCGAATATGCCTTATCTTTGTCCTCTCCAACATCACCTGGAGAAGATGATATTATTTTATGCAATGATTTCTCACTTACCTCTGGAGTCAAAAAAATTCTTTGTCGATGTTTTAAACGAATTCTGGTGCTCAGGGACTTCATATAAGTTGTGGAAAAACTCTGTTATAGTTTCCTTTTTTAAAACCCGGAAAGGACCCTAGTCATCCCAAAAGTTATAGGCCTATTGCTCTTACCAGCTGTGTCTTCAAGATTTATGAACGAATGGTGAATTTTCGTCTGATATGGTTATTAGAAACAAAGAACCTGTTGTCGAAGAGGCAATTTGGCTTTCGCAAGAATAGAAGTACATTGGATCCCTTATTATGTCTCACACGTGAGATTCAGAATGCTTTTGCAGTCCAAAATCAAACAATTGCCGTGTTCTTTGATCTGGAAAAAAGCATTTGATACTACTTGGAGGGTTGGTATTTTAATGCAGCTGGTGAAGAATGGGCGTATTGGTGGCAATATGTTTAATTTTGCCAAAGACTTCCTGTCTGACCGGTACCTTAAAGTTAGAATTGGCTCTACCTTCTCATCAGAGTATCTTCAGGAAGAAGGCATTCCACAAGGGGAGTGTGCTTAGTCCAACCTTTTTTAATATTGCCATTAATGGTTTACTTGAACATCTGCCTGTTGGAGTAACTGGTCAAGCATTCGCGGATGATATTGTTATCGTCTGTAGTAGAGCTACTGCAGTTGAAGCTGTACTAAAATTCAGTTTGCAATTAATGCTGCTACTTCCTGGGCTAATAGTAAAGGTTTCGAATTTTCTGCAGAAAAAACTAAAGCTATACGTTTTTTGCAGAACACGAAGAAGGGAAGAGATTCCAACCTTATTTTTAGAAGGTTCTATCTTGCTTTATGAAGATAAAGTCAAATATTTAGGAATTATTTTTGACAAAAAATTGACTTTTGCTGAACATATAAATGAGACTGTAGTAAATGTTAAACAGCGGTGCAATATTCTTAAAGTTGTTAGTAACCTGAATTTTGGAGCAGACCGTACTACTTTATTAAGAATTTATCAGGCACTATGCTTGAGTAAGATTGATTATGGATCTCAGGTTTATGGCTCTGCATGTAAGACCTTGTTAGGTAAGCTGGATGTAGTACACAATATGGCATTGCGTATTTGTACAGGTGCTTTTAAAACGTCTCCTGTTGAGAGCCTTTATGTAGACTCTGGTTTTCTTCCTCTTTTCATTCGGAGGGAGGAACAAGGTCTCCGATATTTGTCAAGAGCACTAACCTCTCAATCTAATCCAAATTTTAAGTATATAAAACATCCTGTTGACAGAGCACCAACTAAATCTACATTGCCTAAGCCCCTTGAAGTTAGATTGAACATAAGTGCGAGAGAGGTAGGCCTTATTCCTCCACTGGTTATGGAAACTACATTTTCTAAATTCCCTCCTTGGTGTAGGCCTCCTTTAGATATTTGCCAAGTTAGAGACAACAAAAAGATCAGCTCAAGTGTTAGCTTAAAAGTAGCTTTTCTTGGCCCATGTTTCTGAGCATAGTAACTCGATTGCTGTATATACAGATGGATCAAAATCAGCAAATGGAGTTGGATGTTTCTGTCATCGTCGGTGACAGAACAATTACAAAAAGCCTCCTATTAAATTCTCAATTTTTAATGCAGATTTTTATTTTTTGCTATTTTTAGCGTTTTGAAATTTATTTTTAGTACAGGTAGCACTGGGGACTCTTATATTATTTATTGTGATTCCCAGAGTTCCCTAGCTGCACTCCAGAAGTTGACGCCATCTAATCAACTCGTCCAAGAGGTGCAGGATTGGCTGGTCCTCCTGCATTCTCGAAAACGCATCGGTGTGAAGTTTTGTTGGGTTCCCTCGCATGTGGGAATTCGTGGTAACGAGCTGGCTGATAACAGCCGCTAAGCAGGCAGCTTCCTCCCGGGCTTCCCACTCTGTGAGGGTTCCCTGTGAAGATTTTAAACTTTTTATTAAATCATTTTGTAGGACTAAGTGGCAGAATCACTGGTCCAACTTGAATAATAATTTAAAGCTGAAATCGATCAGACCTTCTGTTCATCCCTGGTCCCCTTCTGTTGGGATGGATAGAAGATCTAGTATAGTTTTAACACGCCTGCGTATAGGGCATACTTTTTTAACTCACCGGTATCTTTTAACTAGTGGAGCAGAGAGGCAGGTTCCTCAATGCTCCAATTGTAATGTTGGCATTACAGTGAGTCATATATTTGCTATTTTCAACCATATAAATGAACATAACCATAGAATAAACTGGAATTTGTCACGTGTAATTTATAGCAGCAACTGCCGGTACAAGAGTCAAATGATGGAATCAGCCTTAATAAAAGAGAGGCAGGTAATGAACATCTCAAAAGGAGCATGGATTTCGGACACGATCGACAACGTCTTCATTCAACCAACCCTTAAGAAGATTAAAGGAAGATTATCAGCGGGGGTGACTTAAAATGGCTTGTTTGTGGACGGACCTCTTGGTATAAATACCACCTTTTCTGTAAACTTTTCTCATTCATCTACCTGAAGAGGGAGACAGCAGTCTCTGAAATATAGTACTTTTTCTCTATATTTTGGTGTTTTTATGGGCTCCTTTTATTAGATGGAATTCTGTTGTTACAGAACATTTTGTACCATATATATATATATATAATATATATATGATCATATATATATATATATATATATGGAGTCTAGTTTGTAAACAGAGTTAGGGCCGAGATTAGATTTCAAGGGGAAAATGTAAGGGAAAATCCAAAGGATCAAATTTTAAAGGGGGTATATCTACAGATTAATAACTCTACGTATTCAAGATACCAGTACAGTGGCGGATTTAAGGGGGGGGTGGGGGCACCTGATTACGTGTCCCCCAACCCCCCTCTCACCCCCATGGATTGATTGTGTAAATCTCAAAGCTATAATTAAACTGTGATAATGTGTACCCACTGTACACAAGTAAAATATCGATAGAAACACTGAAAGCAAAAGGAAGTCGTCGGCCTTCGAAGCCATACTCTACAGTAGTGTAGTTAAGCTAGAGATCCAGGAAGATTCTTCTCGTTCATGGTGCTGGCCAGCCTCGCCGTCTCTTCCGAACTGCGACCTTTCGCTTTCAGTAGAATTGCCCTGCTGACTGAGCCTCATCTCTTTTTCTTGTGGCAGACATTGGAGTGAGCCATTTCTCTCGATGGCTTTCCAACTTGCTCCTGCAGTTCTCGAACTTTATGTCGAGCGTTATGCTGGTTGAGTGCGCTTGCCAGTTTTTGGATTAGGTTAATCATCTGCATCTTTTCTTCTCGCATTTTACGTAGTTCCATCTCCAGTTGTTTTTGGCGAAATTGAAAACTGAGCTTTGACAACTAAACACTCAAAGTCAATTACTTTGTTCGGAATATCACTTAGTTCTTGAACAGGAGCAGTACCAAGATGAAAGCAGAAAATGAACGACTCACTAAGGTCAGACGGTTCTTTTCTGCTTTCATCTTGGTGATCTCTTCTTCAAGTACATTTCTTGCGGTTTCCTGAGCCGCCATCTCCTTTTGCACGACAGCTACTCGTCCTCGAACAATGGCTTGCTGTTCCATCTTCTGCTTATTAAGACGTAGTGTGTACGACCGCATTCCTTCTTCCAGTTCCTTTCTACCTGAGTCCGTTGTCATGTTGTTCGTTGTGGCTCCATCGAATAAGGACGCACCAAAATTGCTGCTAAGTCAAAGCAAGGCAAAAGATTTTGTACATCCATTTCAGATTCTGTATCGGCCGAACCGACTCTAGTTTTTATCCACCTGACTCATATTTTTCTTTCAGCATTTTCCAGAATTTCGCAATTTCCTCCAGAAAAAAAACTCGTATATTTTTCCAATTTATGCAAACACTACGTCCATAAAGATGTTAAACAACCGTGGAGACTTATGCCAACATAACCAGCGTTTAGACACCACACACTAGACTCGTGCTCATTTCTACACCAAACATTTTACTCTAATACGTCTCTCTCTCTCTCTCTCTCTCTCTCTCTCTCTCTCTCTATATATATATATATATATATATATATATATATATACTCTATAGATATATATAATTATATATATATATATATATTATATATATATCTATATATAATACATATATATATATATATATATATATATATTATATATATATATATTATATATATATATTTTATATATATATATATATTATATATATATTATTATATATATATATATATGTATATTATAGTTATAATATTAGAGATATACATTTCATATGTGTGTGTGTGTGTGCGCGCCCGCGCCTGAATCTACTGGTCCCTTTTTATCAGATTCGACTGTATATTTGATAGCCGTAATGCCCTCTTTACCTTCTCGATTTCTTCATACTCTGGAAACGCTTATCACTACGAAGAGTGTAGAAGCAAGACGTGCTATGCAACATGAAGCATCGCCAAGATGCCCGCCCACCTTGGCGGTGCTTCATGCTGCATAGCGCGTCTTGCTTCTACACTACGTGATTGCTGCGACAGGCAGCAGCAGTATCTTCCTGAGAACCACGATGAGCAGTTACGAGGAAGAACTTGACTGTGCTGCCGTTGCTGTAGCACAAATGTATGATCAAATGCATAATTGTGTTATGAAAAGGAAATGAACAAACGACTGTCTTCGACAGTGAAGGAACAAAGGAAGTTACGGAACTATCTTCAGCATTAATTACAAGCAACTCTTCCATTAGTTTTTTCATAGCGACGTCGCGGATATCTCTGTTTTTATATTCTTATAATTTTACATTCCATAGACACGGATAATGAAAAAAAGGAACTTCGTCTCTTATCCATTCCATGTTACTAGTGAGTAGTCGTCGCCGGAATGGTCTGAGTGGAGCCTGCTGCAGGCTAGTTGGTGATGAGTCTGAGGCGTGCGCGCGCTGAAGCCTAGCGTAAACAAGCCTTTAGACTCATCACCAACTTCTCCCAAATTCTTGTTAGCCCCGCCTACTGGACCGCTCATTAGGTGACTTAGTGGTGTGGTGTTACTCTTGATGAGCAGTCCAGTGGGCAGGGTTAACAAGAATTTGGGAGGAGTTGGTGAAGAGTCTTACGCATGCAGCGTGGGATGAAGCCTAGTGTAAACTCGCCTTTAGACTACAAGGCAGCAGTTTCCACAGTTATTGGCAGTGGGCTTAGCCTTTTACCAGAAAGTAAGACTGCAAGGCAGCAGCTGTCCTTTTAGTCGCCTTTTACGACACACAGGGCCTACGGTGGTAGTATTAATGGGGGTTAATTGTCCATAGAGACTAATTATCCACGGGGATGTAATTGTCCTAAACGTATAGTATACACACACACACATACATACATATATATAAATATATATATATATATATATATATATATATAATATATATATATATATATATATATATATATATATATATATATATATATATATAAGTCATGTCATATCACTTTTCCGTGATTCATATACATATATCGAGCTACAATGTCCTTTAATATCTAATTCGTTTTTTCTCGATAATAGACTTACCTGGATCGGGGCGCAATCCGGGATCCTTTCAAATCCAGGAACGGTAGTGTAGTAGGTAAAAGCTTCACTGACGTTCCTGGATTTGAAAGGATCCCGGGATCGCGCCCGATCCAGGCAAGTCTATTATCGAGAAAAAATTCCCCTTCGGTTAGGCAAATATGAAAATATATTAATTCCGAGGTAGAGCGAATTAGATATTAAAGGACATTGTAGCTCGATATATATATATATATATATATATATATATATATATATATATATATATGCTTTAAGAAATCACAGCAGATGCACGTGACTTAATTAAATATATATATATATATTAATATATATTAATATATAATATATATTATATATATATATAATATATATTATATATATATATTATATATATTGCTTTTAAAAAATCACAGTAGATGCACATGACTTAATTAAATAAGCGAATACCAAACAGGAAAATAATGGTAGTCAGAAATTCAACCGCTTTCGTCTTTACTTAGTAAAGACGAAAGCGCTTGGATTTCCGACTACCATTTTCCTGTGGTATTCGCTTATTTAATTAAGTCACGTGCATCTACTGCGGTATTTGCTATAAATTTCAAACCATGTTTATATACATACATATATATATATATATATATATATCATATATATATATATATATATGTGTGTGTGGTGTGGTGTTTTGTTCTAATATACCCATTACACAATCAGTCTACCAACAAAGACATAATGTGCAATATTTATCGGTCTTTATTCAGCGAGACTCATCACACACAATCATGTTTTCAGAAATGAACACTAGTATAATAATATTAATAATAATAGCATGCATAAATGTTGCCGAGAGAGACATTCAACTGCTAACTTGAAGGAAGTTAGTCCTATTATATGGGGTCGCCAGGATGCAGGGGGTTACAAGGCGGGCATCCCTCTTCGCTACGCCATTAGAGACAAGTGGAAGTATAGTAACCGATGGTATCAGGTCTCCCGCGGATCTGGTTTTTCCACCTCAAGTTATAACCAGTTTACTTTCGTCCTTATTCTGAAATTATAATAGTTAAGATTATCGAATAGCTTTTAACTATATATTACTTTTGTATCACATTCCAAAGTATAGTAATAGTGCTGTGCAGTACTACCGTTACAAAACTAATAATGTAAGCAAAACTTTTTAAAAAAATGTTTTTTTTTTAAGTTAATATTATTTTAAATATGAACCGCGATTTTCGTAATGCTTTTTTTCTTGTGTCAATAACAGTTACTATCTCCACGCCAGCTTTTAACAATAATTTAAACTGAATCTAAACCTGAAGCAGACTCTCAGTCGAACTGAAAATGACTGCACGCAGTGATTCACACGTCATATCCAAATACAGAAAGAGATTTCGATGTTCCTCACCGTCTTGTATACAATTAATACGGGCCATAATAATAAATGCTTGTGGCCATAGGGTTGGGCTTAGGTTATCGAGCTGAAATGTCCGTATTATTGCCCTTGACTGTCTAGCGCTGCTTGACACTGCCATGAACAAGCACGTAAAAAAATGCGACGAAGTTTCATCGACGCTTGTTATAGAGTTTTCTGTACAGCTTATAATGCTATGTGAAACTCAGCCACGGCTTGGTGGTGGTCTATGTTGTTGGCACGTATAGCTGTGCAAGATGCACGGTCATGGGTAACTTTAACCGTAGCTAAAATAAAAAAAAATAAAAACTACTGAGGCTAGAGGGTTGCAATTTGGTATCTTTGATGATTGGAGGGTGGATGATCAACAAACCAAATTGCAACCCTTTAGCTTTAGTAGTTTTTAAGAACCGAGTGAGGACAGAAAGAGTGCGGACGGACAGACAAATGGTCATCCCAACACTTCTTTTAGAGAAAACTAAAGACGAACTTTTGGTCATGAGACTGGGCTTAGGTTATCGAGCTGAAGTAATTATCATTTCACTTGACTCTCTATCGCTGCTTGTCAGGGTATGGCCAAAAACTAGGGCGAAATTCCTAACACAATTTGTGTTTCTGTTTTTCGAACTGTAACGAATTTCTGCTTAAGTGTTATGACTGCAGAGGTTTTGCTGCGTCTATTTTGAATTTCCCCCTGGGCCTTACTAACAGCTTATGTTATATACTATTGAACCAACATAGGTTGAGTCTTAGAAGTTGAAGTGACATAGGTACTACTACTGCTTCTTCTTCTTCTTCTTCTTCTTCTTCTTCTTCTTCTGATACGGCTCGGTCTTTGATCTTAATAAACATTCCAGAGATTCTGATATGTCAGAGCATGACGATACTAAAACTTATCAAATCGATATGAATATCATATGGAGATAGCAGACTAAGTGGTTGTCTGAATAGACGGTGTTACCAACGGCATTTTGGTGATATAATCATATGAAAAATAATGATTTCGGTGAGTTCAGGGGCTATGTATTCCTCCTCTTGCAAGCCAAAATTCAACGCTGGAGCTGCCATCTTGCTCAACAAAAGAAATTCTGGAGCAAGAGAGATAATGGCACATTCTGTTTCATAAAGCCTGGGTCACACATTGGCGATTTCAAACTGCACAAGTCGTAACGGCCGAAATTTTGCTCATTATGACTCCATTACGCTCTCATTACAATTAAATCGCCATAAATCGTAAGCAAGTCCTCGAGTTTGACGACTTTGCGCCAGTGATTGCAACTATGCAAGGCTGCCTTGCATAGTCGCCGTTATTCCACGACTACTGTTAAAAGTTGCCCTGTCATGGCGCAACGCGTGACAATTTCGTAATTATTACGCAAGTTGTAACTAGCAATGGCGAGTTACGGCATTCAGTACAACACAAGTCATGTACTTGGCAAACCCACAACGAGCGCAGGGAGTCAGAAAGTGTCAAGTGCGTCGGCGGCCTATAAATATACTTAAGGGCTTAATTAATTACATACAGCTGTCTCGGTTTTCAATTTTGAGTAAAATATATTGTGGATTCACAAGATTTTCTGTATTCTTTATATAATTTGAGAACTTCAGATATAAAGAAATATGAAAATGAACACAACTTGGACGAAAATATATTCGGTAATATAAATAAAGAAGTTTAACTGTTATTTGCGAAATTTACAGTTTTTCAACATGATTTTCTTTAGTGAATCATTGCAATAAAATTCAATTTATTAGGATATTCTGAAGTATAAGAAATGAAAGGGCATTTCTATTTTCAGTAAAATATATATTGCATTAAAGATTTTCAGTAGTTCTTGATATAATTTCAGAACTTCAGATATACATAAATACGACACTGAATACTACTTGAAAGAAATATATTTGGTAATTATATAAATATTTTTGAATTTTAAGTTTTATTCGGGAAATTTATGTAGTATTTCAACATGATTTTATGAAGTAAGAAAATGCATTTTTTGTCGTTTTATTATATTGATTCCTGCCAATGAACGAAGCCTGAAGGGGAGTTTACATAATCACGAAGACGACCTCATGTGACACTGATTCGTATCTCGATCTGTCTCACTCGTGGCAGTAGGATTTTTTTATATATCAAAATCAAGTTGTGCAACGCACAAGCGGCTAACACCAGAGACCCGATATAATCATGAAGAAGATTTATGGGGGTCTGAAACAATTTGAATCTGTGGGAGATAAATGGAAAATATTGATTTAGTTATTGGACTTTATATACATATATGGTGGCATCCATGTTCATGACTGTAAATCCCATTACGTAAGTCGGAATATTACGTAACTAAATCACAAATAAATCGTCAAAAATCGTTATGCCTTCACGGAACTCTCCGTCTTCTAAAAACCGTTAAATGTGGGTGTGGCCTAAATCATCGGTGACTTTTGCGTACTACGTAAATACGTAATCTCATCTCAACTTGCGCAATGCTGTTGTAATGGTTCATTGCGGAAGTCGTCATAGAGTCGATATCAGCTGACATTTTTTTTTTTTTTTTTTTTTGAGAAGCCCAAGCTCCGCGACTATTGAAGATTGATCGCTAAACCCAGCCTTTAAGAGAGTCGCGGTCTGAAATCGCCAATGTGTGACCCAGGCTTAAGATGTAAAGGACAGACCAGTAGAGTACGCGTTTTCATTTGCAGTAGGTAATCCCCAGGCTTCAATCACGTTTCCAGGGTGACCTGTAAAATGGAATTAAAATGTGATTTAACAGCAAACAGAACAAGCAGTAGTCACAATAGTAGTATTAATGAAGAAGGTATAACCTTCAACGAGAATTTCATGTTTTGCATATATCACAAGAAATTCCTGATTCATTTTCTTTAACAAGAATATTGATACTAACACCATTTATATCTAAGTTAGAAGACAGTAATCCTCCTTGGGTGCAGCAAGAATTGTTATTAACCTTTTCAGAGGGTTCCCAGTCCTCGACGAAGCGCTTGTCACATCATCCCCAATTCCTGTGCTTAGCAACTTACAGCAGATCTTAGTAATCCGGTGCGTGCGGCAAGGATTACAATTAGGCCTAAGAAGACTAAAAGAAAATGGAGGTTCATTGTATTTCCTGACAAAAAATTTAAGCCAAAAATTCGTTTGATATGTTGACTTTTTTTGTAAAATCAAAATGATCGCACAGAGATCAACTCTATTTACGTATCCTGTATAGCGATACACATGCCCGTTGGCAACAGTAATTGGTAAATGTCCTTTAAATGAGAAAGATTAGACAAGTTGTTCAACCGATATCTTTAGTCTTATGGATGGCCACGTCAGAAGTACATTTTGACTACGGTGCTTCCCTGTTTCCAGCGGCACAAGGCGTCAATTGAGGGACTGTCTGTGTGGCTTTCGTTCTCTGAGAAGACAGAATAAGGCTATCTTATTTCGCTTTGTGCCACCGTTGGTGTGTCTGTCTGTTGGTTATTCTTACTGAAAAGTCGGAAATGTTTTTAAATGGTCT
>NC_087206.1:44168013-44178013 GCF_015104395.2 Macrobrachium nipponense | reverse complement strand
AAAAATTAAAATTGTACAAATAAATGTTACAATGCTAGGAACAAGGACTCGAACGTTCAAAAGCAGAAAAGTGCCGGGAAGTATTGTGAGATAAAGTGCCCCGTTAACCATGAAATTAAATTACTGGAATAGACAGTGACGTTTAAAAAACAAACTTAGGAAGTAAGAGTGAAACAACGAATTGAATAGTAAAAGGTGTATTATTTTATTGCATGTAAAGAAAATTGCTTTTAAATTATAAATTGATGCCGGTTTACTTATCATTTCATTCTTTATGGGTACGTGTACTAATGTGCGAGTAACCACACTGCCAATCACACACAATATATACGTAATATTATCATATATATATATATATATATATATATATATATATTATATATATATATATGTATATATGTGTGTGTGGGGGGGGGTGGGGGTGTGCGAGGTCTTCCAATCATCGAGACAGACTGAGCAGTGGCGAGTTTGTTCAGTATGCTTTTTATGGGTAAACAGGCAGTAATTTTAAACGCTGTCTGCACATAGGGAACCTTGGGTATCAGTGGGAACAGGAATATGAGGTTAGTAACCTAGGAATGGGAAGTTAGGACAAATTTCACAGTTCAGAAAAAATGTTATGTACGAAATTTTACAGAGCAAGATCCCACCGTGGAACCACAACCGTCTTAGGTCTTATTTGATATCAAAATAGTCTTTCTCTTGTTTAGCACATTTACCACTAGCTTCACGTTCGTTGTAAAAGTTTCTGATTGTCTTAACAATTTAATGCATCACACATTTTCAACAAAGATCTCCACATCGCATCTCTTGAAATTCTGTCGCAAACTTTCACAACTGCTTCATGAAAATGAAACCTGCACTTCATCTTCCTTGGCCACATTCACACAGCGCCTCACTGTCATTCCTTGTGTCACCTGTCTTACCTTCTCAGTGAAAACCCTCTTCAATTCTCACAGTCGCCTCTAACCGTTTAGTACACTGCAACCGTAATCATTCTTTTCATCATATTCATTTGGAACGCTTCACTCTTTTGTACATAGTTAAGTGCGTCTAAGTTAACTAGATAACGGGTTAGAAATAAAGAAGTACATAGTTAAGTGCGTCTAAGTTAACTAGATGACGGGTTAGAATTAATTCTTTCCTTTCTCATTCACCCTTCACCTTAACTATTGACTGAAATGTGGTAAAACTGAAGACTGTTCCCACACCCCTCTGGTTCGGTAGCTACCACTTTAAGAGCAAAATGGTCGCCTGTTTAGTACCAGCCCTTCGGAGTTGAACGTAAAAACTAAAACAAAAGACGTCAATATCAAGAACATAAACAAAACCATAAGCAGAAAGGGGTAAATATTTCTGTCGGCAACTGGTGGGAAGTGGGCCGCGGCTAGTAGTTTTCAGTTTTACCTGAAATGTTTTTGGAAAAGATTTCAAAAGAGATAAGATTAAATCGTGTCATATCTTTTGGCCAAATACTCTAACTATTATTATCCATCTTGTACTTTTCTTAAATTCATGCAAGCACCAAAGATTCGTTCGCTCAGCAGTTCCGCGTTGTCAAGTTTTCTGGTGTGAAAGTGAATGGGCGGTTCTTCGCTGGCGTCTTCCGTCAGTGACCGCATACTACGTATTACGTCAGCGCAAGTGGATGTTGTGTGAGTTTGGAGGCTTGGTCGCTGTTTCTCAGTCATGTGGTCGCTGCTGTACACAAAATCACTGTGATGAGAAATTGTCAGTTCAGCGGAGAAATGTGCTGTCAAGGACGACGCTGTGAATTTATTATGTCAAAGGGAAATGAGCCAGTTTTTTGTGTTACGGTTTCATAACTGATGAAATTTACAGAATGATGATAGTATTTGATTCTTGCTGTAGGGTATATATGTGTATCCATGTGAGTTTGCACGTTTCTTTACGTCGATCCTGTAATTTAGAGCAATGAGGTGTTTTCCGATGTTTGTCAGTGATATATATACCTAACAAGTGTGATCTACATATGTGACCAGGTGTCAGATTCTCATTACCACAGGTGTTTAGTTTTCAAATACCATTTGACGATTATTGTGCGCTCAATATAGAGATATCTGGTACAGCATGACCGGTTAAGAAAAACAAGTAGACATTGTTTTACGGTAATTGTCACTCAAATAGAGTGTATACGATGTGAAAAGTTAATTCAGTGAATGGTGGACACATTCTTGAAAGACCATTTGTAGTCCAATATTTTCTATTCCCCGTGAATTTTGAAGAGCGCTGAAGTCACATACTTCATTATGAACGTGGCCACGTTGAACGCACAGGCGGATGATGCCTCTTGGAATTCCCCAGACTATGCCCCTTATTCAGAGGATATTTCTTCCGTCACGTCAAGGGCGAAGCAACTAGTCATTTCCAAGGATCAAACCGCACACCGTCGGTGTTTGCTTTTGTTATGATGAGAGACAGACAGAGAGAATTCGTTACGTCACAACTATGTCATTAAATGGCGCCACACCTCGTATTAGGGTGATGCGCAAATCTGGTTGAGAGCAACACAAACAAATAAATGAATGTAAAATGTTACTGCGCAACTAAAGTACAAGTTTTTGCTGTCTTTAATTAACGCGCGCTTCGAATGGCAGGAAATGAGAGCTCTTTATGATGATCACGTTCGGAACTCAGTTAATATGGAGACTGGCTGTCACAGGGGTCCTCTTAAATGATTGTCATCATACTTTAAGACTGAACAGAACAATTGCCTGATCGAACACACTTTTTGCTCTATTGTTGTGTGTGATATATATAGGCTATATATATATACATATATAATAATATATATAATATATATATAATATATATATATTATATATATATATATAATATATATTATATGATATGTATATGTATAATGTGTGTGTATCTATTTAACATGAAACCTTTTCATCTGCAGTTAACTGAATTGATACTTCAGTTCTTTAAATGTAAAAGTAAAACGAATTTCATCGTTATAACTCTAGTTTATAAAGTAATGTCTGTAATAAAACAAAATCAAAGTTTCTGTATTATGAAAACATCAACGCAGTTCTGATTTTCCCAGGCGTCGTTCTCTGAAATAAAAGTAAATCTATTCATCAAACACCTATGACAAGACTCCTTTGTTATTTTTCGAACTAATAAAGTAAAGCGCGCTCATATGAGCCAATGAATATAAGCACGCCCAACAGTGATGAAATAGAAATAAGCGTCCTAAATTATTTACTGAGTTCTAGGAATGATATTAACATTTGTTTATAAATGAGCGATTTATTCACATACTCCTTTTGGCCGTTTTTGTGGGGGGGGGAATGGTTCCCTAGACTTGATCCACTATTTCTTGTTTTCATTGCCTACAAATAAAAGAAGGTGGCCGGTTTCAATTTGGTAATTTATCGCATATTTTTCAGTAGCTTTGTACCATTGCTGTGAAACAAGTTGGTTGTTATTTACATCGAGAACCAGGTTTCAAAAGGATTAACATGTAAATAACTTTACAACAGCAGAACAACAACAGAGAAGATAAGCCATACAAAAAGTGAAGAGCGCGAAAACGGATTTCCATCTGACAAGTGAAGCTTTCCGAATTGGTCATTGTTGTGGAAAGAACACCAGATTATTGCGGATTATTTCAGTAACAGGAAATAACGTCAGAAAACCTCAGCCTCCATTGCATCAGGCAGCGTCATTACATAATAACCTAAGGGAAGGTAAGTTTGCAACTACATTATTTTCCTGGGAACAGATGGTGACTGGGATGAATTATGCTGTGTTATTTTCGATGAACTGAGAGAGAAAGAGACAGAGAGAGAAGCCAACCGACAGACAAGCAGTTAACGAAGGAATTACACTACCAGCAAATGTAAGGGAATTTTAGCATCAGAACTGGTCGAACCGGGAAAAAATTCGTAATTAAATCATTCCTTCACCAATGTGTTCTGATAGGTCCCTAGTATTAACCCCCCGCCCAAAAAAAAATAAAAAATAAAACATCTGGGGCCCCTACAAAATTTTTAGGCGGGCAAAACCCACCGAAATAGCGATTTTTTTTCGCGTTGTACTCCTAAACTATGCATTTTATCGCGAACATTATGATACATGAAGTTAAGGGAGATAAAATTACCTTTCTAGTAATATATAATGATGCATCATTTGCTTTGTTACTATAGTACGTATGATTCAACAAAGGTTGATGTTAAAACCATGAAAATGTATGTTTTCCGAATTTTGTCTTTTAACTTCTTGAATGGACATTTTCTGAAATATTTTCGTTGCACGATGAAAACCAAAATTTTTCTACATAATGGTGTATAATAATATATATCTTACTCAATTTGTGAAGGTGGTCTGGTTCGAGAAGTGTTCCCAATTAAACTCCATATAGCAAGGAAATCTAAGAGTCGATCCGGGAAATCATTTGTAACCAATTAATTCCTTCACCAATGTGTTCTGATAGGTCAATGGTATTACCAAAAAGAAAAAAAAGCGCAACGTCCGGAACCCTGGCAAAATTTTTAGGGGGCAAACACTCCACGAAATCGCAAATATTTTACATTTTCGGCTTAATCTCCTTAAAAAGGTATTTTATGAAACATATTATTATATACGAAATTTTAGTGGATTAAATTACCTTTCTAATGATATATAATGATGTATACTTTGTGGTCTTTGTATAGCACCTATGATTCGACAAAGGTTGGTGTGAAAATCCTTAAAATGCATTTTTTTTTTCCGAATTTTATCTTCCAACTTTTTAATGGCCATTTTCTAAACATAGTTTCGCTGCACTATTAATATGTAAAATTGTTTCTGTGAATTGTCTTATAATGGTGTATAATGATGTACTATATTTTACTCCTAAATATGAAGGTGGTCCTGCGCGGTTTTGAAAATGTTCCCAATGAAGTTCCATTAGTGGGCTACTTTCACGTTCGATATGTGAGATAAATCAAAACGTTGTCCGCACTAGAAATAACAATTGATATGAATAAGATGATAGTCATTTTGACCACAGCGAATTCTTAGTTGCTATGGCCCGACCTGAAGCGGCCGTAACATTTTATGAAACTCTGAAATGCACGATTTTGCACATATGCTGAAAGCGACTAGAGTTTTAGAGTTTCATATGTAACCTTCTTCCGAATTTCACCAGACATATAATACATAGCCTACTAATCTGGGTACAGTATTACATTGATATATACAATTGCGTATACAATTTTTTCATCTACGAAAAACAATTTTTTTTTTTTTCGTCAAAATGCATTTTCAATTTTTAAGCTTTAAAATAAAATGTTACGGCCGGGTCAGGTCGGCCCATAGAAAATGAGGCGATTTCTAAGAATTCGTTATGGTCAAAATGACTATCATCTTATTCATATCAACTGTTATTTCAAGTGCGGAAAACATTTTGATTTATCTCACATATCGAACGTGAAAGTAGCCCACTAATGGAACTTCATTGGGAACATTTTCAAAACCGCGCAGTACCACCTTCACATTTTAAGTAAAATATAGTACATCATTATACACCATTATACAGACAATTTATAGCGATAATGTTATAGATTAACAGTGCAGCGAAGCTGTTTTTAGAAAATGCTCATCGAAAAAGTTGAAAGACAAAATTCGGAAAAAATGTATTTTCAGGAATTTAACATCAACATTTTCGAATCATAGGTGCTATGATTCGACAACGTATACCTCATTATATATCACTAGAAAGGCAATTTTATCAACTTTAATTTCGTATATAATAATGTTCTCGATAAAATGCATAGTTTAGGATTATAAAGCGAAAATGTAAAAAAAGAAAAAAAATCGCGATTTCGTGGTGAATTTGCTCTGTAAGATTATTTTTTTTTTTCTTTTTAATGCTAGGGACCTATCAGAACACACTGGTGAAGGAATTATTTGGTTACAAATTTTTTCCCGATTCGACCCATAGATTCCTCTTCCTAATATTTGTGTATTTGATTACCAATTTCAAATGGATGTCGTCCGTTAAGCATTCAGAGGGTTGATCATCGTTTTTATACTAATAGAATTTTTATCTTGAAATGACGAGTAAATTCGACTAATAAGCCCATTAGAAGACAGGAGGTGGGAGTCGGCGAGAGTGCATCTGAAAATAAACTTCGAAGTAAAAACGTATGACTGGAGGACAAACTGGCCTTATTTGTTATCACTAAACTCTCGTACCTACTCCGAGTCTATTTTGATTTTCTCGGAGCCAGTGATGGCATTGTTGTTGTTGATTACGTTGTTGTGGTGCAACACCAGGTGTCGTCAGCGATCGCGTATGTTCAAGAACATTCCCGTGGAGTCAGAATCAATGCAGGATTTCGATATGGCACGCAATATAAGAGGTGGCTTCGTTAATAGCCTCACACGGGATACACAGTTTTAATGTCCGATAGTGGCTATACGTACAATCGTTCCGGAAGGTGCAATTGATCATATTTCAAGCAAGACAATTTACCCCGTGCTGGAAATAGAGCGTTTATGTGTCAAAAGACAGTTTTCATGTAACTGAAATCAGACCCAATATAAGGAACGCTGCCACAATATCCGATGTACTTCTCTTAACATGGCCAATGGAAACGTTTGTTCTAAGTCCACGTGAACCGATGCTTGTAAGGAAACAACATTGGAAGTTTTTCGTAATAAATCCTTAATTAGTCCAGCTGTTATTTGTATGTGTTCTTTATGTCATTTCCTAGTGCCTTGGCGTAAAATACACAAGAGTAAGTTCAAATGTTCAGCAATACTGTATTTGAACATGGACTGAGAATGTCGGTGTGGGAAAATAACGAATATTGTCGAGGGAATTGTTCTTCTGGATTTCATCAGAGGGTTTTCAGTCTGTTTAGCTACATGAGTGTTCACATGTTAATCAATTTGAAACCATTATTGTGTTATCTATATTACTAGATCATTTTCATGCCTTATGACGTCCAATATTTTACCTCTGTTGTTCCCGAAATTGTTACACTGACAGACTACATGAACCTGTGTAGCTATTGACAAGTAACTTTATAATCAGGTTACAGAAAATATTGCCATTGCTCTAAGACCTCACAGTAGATCTAATATTTCGACCAGAATGGTTACATGCTGTCACTTTCCTTTTTTTTCAGTTACTTCAGTACGAATTTAGTTGATAGAATACAGCTATCTACACCTCTTTCATGTGACATCTCTATCCTTTTTCATACTAGTGCGTACATCCGTTTTTTTTATTGTTAAACACGTAAGTTACTGTTTAACTCAAGAAGGTCGGAGACTCCCAGGGATATTTTTTGACACAGAAACGAGAACGAAGTTTCTCATTATAAGTCATTCGATACTTTGAAGGAGGTAACGAAAGGTTACCGAATACTTGGCATCTATACTTTGATCAAATGAATGAACAGCTGTGATTATTAACGATTTCGGGATTACGCATTCAACTTAGCTTTTATGTGTAGAGTGAAACAGATGTCGAATGTTACCGTAATGGTTGAAAGTGAATGGCCTTAATGTTGGACAAGGCCAAAGAGATTACATCTCCCATTGAAGAGACGCCCATGCTTGCTTTTATGAATAGACTCAACATAACTGAATCCAGGAGGATCCTTCATCTGTCAAACAGTAAACGCCCTCATGCAAAAACGTTAAGTTATATTTAAGTACCGCTTATTAGTTATGTTTCCTCGTTGTCATTCCGAACTGCCATGACTATACAAATCCCTTTTCTGTCGAGGTCCTCCCACAGTCGACGTGATTTCATGGAAATGAGTTTTTGACGAGATCTTCATTGCTTGGTCAGGAGGGGAATACAGGGACTACGTGCATGACATATTCAGAGACTTGGGGCATACAATACGGTTAAACATATATACAGACGTCTGATTCCGGTCACTCTTTGATCCGTTGACAACCATTTTATATCGATATACCATAGCATCATTACGATGGCTATATCATTACTGTACTATTGTTTCTTTTATGACGATCAAAATAACAGGTAAACTTGATCGTCTTGAAGATGCTTCTTGAAAACAAGTCTCTTAGTCATGTATGCAAGCTAGCATGACACGTCAGTTCAGGCAGGATGCACAGAAACACACCTTTGTATTTACCCTTTTCCTTCCTTTAAACCAGTGGTTCTCAACCTTTTTCTTCTTCTTCTTCTTCTTATTCTTCTTCTTTTGGCCAATGCACTCTTTCTCCATATGTCAGAATGTCATTCCCCCCTTTCCAAAATTGTCTGCCTCAAAAGGGGCATTCCAAATCATATGCAACAAAATACCAACACAAATATACAAGCTAGCAGAGAGAGAGAGAGCCCAGCGTGACCTCTCGGTAGTGCGGACCGTTGCACGTTGCGTTTTGTGCGGTTCTAGAGCCAGTTTGAGCCTGCCAATCTGTGGTCACACTTCCCAACCCCGCGAAACACTGCAATTTCGTCCTTGGGGGGAATTCCTTTGGTTTGGAACCAATGCTTTAAACCCTTTTTACTCCATTTACACACTATGCAAACAATTCATCTCAATTACTTCTATCTTCTTCCATCAGTCTACATTCACGCTTAATATGAAGCAATGGGTTAGCAAACTGGATAAATCTTCATGTTCTACAACTGTAAGCTTTCAGAGACGCCTCAAACTTTTTGTAAAGATCCAGCAGCTTTCCTTGCTTCACCCTTTCGAAAACTCTTCTTTGCGCTTACTCCAAAGTGCTCTACGTTATCCTACCTGTCTCACACTTACATTTTAGCAACGTATTCAACGTATTTATTTATCTGGAAAGACTTCCGTTTACCCTCATTGTCTGCCGCCTTCTAAGATTTACTTTTAACTTTTTCGTCTTACGAACTTTCAAATTCGTATCAGTCTGCAACTTCTCTTTAAAATCACGAACAAATTGTGCATCGTGTGTGAACATAGGTAACTTCACAATTCATTCACAATCCATTTTTTTTTATCCTGCAACTTTACAGTTACATTTGTTCTTTCTCTGACTTTCTCTAACACCATCCATAACAATTTGTCAATCATGAATTTATAAGATCCTTGCCTAAGATCCATTTTACACCAAACAGTCGCCTTTATGCTTCACTTTCAGCATAAAAAACTTTTAATTTGTCTCACTCAGTTAGTCTCTACACTATACACCCTCATCAGGCGCCACTTTAAATCCGTCATAAGTTTTCTTTAGGTAAGTGAACGCTAAAAACAGCTTGAAAAGTCCTCTTCAACTCTCTCGAAAAAAAGAAATACATGTAAACCTTACACCGTATCCTTCGTTTAACTCCTATTGTTCTCCTTCCAGCAATCTTTTCGTTATGTCTCACTTTCTCTGTTAAAACTCTTACTTTACACTATCCATGTCTAGGCAATATCTGTCACACCGATCACCTTTCTTATTATGCAGCCGAACAATTATTACTGTTGTCCATTTTTTGAAAAATTTCCCTCTTCTTGTAATACTCTTCACTCCATGGCCTGCCACCAAGTCACCTTCTCGCCACCGTGCCTCAGCACCACACCTGTAATCATATCAACTCCCAGATCATTCCCTTAACGTAACCTTTTAGTTGCCCTCGTCACATCCTTTGCATCCACCTACGCAAACATGATCTAGTTTACAATAAGCTTTTCCGCTCTTGCATTATTCAGGTTCATTAAAGGGTTTGAATAGACTAACTCCGATGCATAACAGAGTGCCCCTCGGATAGCATCTTAATGTTCTAAAACATACTACGTGCTCGTCAACCTTTCTTTGCATATTTATTGCCCCTCAGTAGATCTTTCTACTGTAGTTGCTGAGATTCACTCCTTTATTGCCATGTTTATTTTTCTCCCTTATTTTCTTCTTAGCTCACTATTATAATACACCAACATTATACAAAGACTAAATTGTTCGAGAATGGGCGATTTTGAAGAACATTCATGAAATGTAAAGCATTTCGTTAGTTTCTGAATCCCTGCAGGCCCAAGGTATTTCA
>NC_087206.1:44160513-44163013 GCF_015104395.2 Macrobrachium nipponense | reverse complement strand
TTATAAGATCCTTTATTAAGCAAGATTATTATAAGTTACTGATATGGTCGTTGAACATGCAACATCACTCACTCTGTTGATTGTTTCAACAATCAACAGACCAGTCAAAATTTCAGTGATACGTCATTCCATAGCAGTAAGCGTAAGGCCTTAGAGAGAGAGAGAGAGAGATTTTGATGAATGGTTTCATCATGTTGGAATGAAGATTACAAAGTCAAGGTCTTTATGTTTGCCGGTGCACTGATCAAGTGACTTCAAGTCGGTTTACGCTCTCTATCTCTATGTGTATCTCGCCACCACAGCTGCGTCAAGCGGCAAATTGGTACCCGATTCACTGGGTTTTAAGAACAAAGTGTTCATATCGTTCCATCTTTCCCCATTCGATCGAACCTTAGGTTCCTCGTTTGTAAGCTTTCCAGAGAAAGAGAGAGAGAGAGAGAGAGAACTTATGCATTATAATTATTCTTTTCAGCGTACCAGCAATTTTCCAGTCGTGTCTATTTATTTTAATATTTGACCGGGAAATTTTCATTTTTTTTTTCATTGCCAGTTTCGGAAGGAAATATCTGTACAGCAATTCTCTTTTACGATCGACAGAGACAATTTGAAGAACGCGCTAAATTTCACTATTGTTCTAAGGGCGACCCCCCGACCCTCCCCCGTCTAGATTTCCTGCCGAGAAGCTGCCCAGTTACGAGAAATGCCTCCATGATCTTTGTTTTGCGCTGATCACTGAAGAATTCCACATTTGCTTATCCGTAGCCTTTCTGCTGTCTTGTGGGTGCTGAGATGCTTTACGACGGAAGCGAATTTGATCTCATAACATAGGCTTCTTTATTTATCGTCTAGAACCAAAGTAATAAATTTACGGTACCTAAAGATAATGCTACTAATTATTTTTTTTCACATGAGCCTTACCATTTCTGAATAAGTGATCAATACACGTGCTTCCTTTTATTTATAGTTTAGAAGTAACGCAATAAATTTAGAGTAAAGTGAATGCTACTAATTAATTTTTTTAACATGAGCCTTACCATTTCTGAATAAGTGATCAATACAAGTGCTTCCTTTTATTTATAGTCTAGAAGCAAAGCAATAAATTTACAGTAAAGTGAGTGATACGAATTCATTCTGAAGCTTTTGTTGTTGTTTTTTTCGCGTTAACTTTACCATTCCTGAATAAGTGATCAATACGCATTACTTCTTTCATTAACTTTGCCGACTGCGGCAATAAGACGTGCGCCTCTCGACCAAGCTCAGAGTTTCTGAACAGCAGCAGCAGCCAGCTTTGTACTGGCACGGGCTCTTGCTTCACAGCAGCCCGTAACTGGTGATGGATGAAGGATTCTTCTCTGCAACATATCATTCGGCTCCAATTTAACCACTCGGCCAGGAATGAAATGATGTAACGGGAGATAAAGTGTTAAAGAAGCAAACGAAGGATTTTGCTGCCATTGCCTTTAGTGCTCTATCTCGCACACGTGCACTTGACGTATTAGCGCGTCAACAAAATTGTTACCCCGTCATCTAACTGAACGGAACATGGGATAGCATTAGCTCTAGCAAATGTTCCTAGTCTCTCTCTCTCTCTCTCTCTCTCTCTCTCTCTCTCTCTCTCTCCTTCTTTTTCCGTCTTCTTCTTCTTCTTCTTCTTCTTCTTAATCATGACTGTACGATCGTTGACGTAAGTAATACTCAGTCATATGAACCTTCCGTGCCCAACGCTGCCTTGGAACAGTAGCATCAAAAAATAATAATATTAATAAAAGAATAACGAAGGACTCTAATTTCCTAAATTCTAACGAGAGACACGAAGGACATCGTTGAGATAGCTTCAAGGCATTTTGACAGACAATATTACCAAACCGACATTTAAACGCTACAACTTTTCGTTTTACAGATGTTGTTTATAGGTATGATTTCATTCTACTACTAACATCTACTTATCATTTCCTCCTGATGACACAAAGTGTGATTTAAACATCTTAACGTCATTGGTGTGTTAGAAATGTAATGCTTGTTCCCCTGGTTAATACTTGTGTTGTCAGTGGAGAATTGGCCATTCATAGTTATATCATTTACTGTTTCCTTTTTAATAGTAAACAGCTGATGAAAACTTGCCATTTCGTTCTTCACTCTTCTAAATTAGAATTTTTTCAATATAACCTCGCCTGAGGAAGACGTCTTTCAAGATAAAAAATTAAGCAGTTAATCCTCGCTAACCACGATATTGAACCCTACAATTTGGGTTTCTATTTATAAAATTTCTCTTGTTGCGGTTGTATTATTATTATTATTATTATTATTATTATTATTATTATTATTATTATTATTATTCTATGCTGTGTTTGTTATAACAGCGTAACATCGTGGTGATCCAACTACATAGCGAGTTGCACCACCTGACTTGATATGGATCTCCGGCTCACAGAATTCTTTCTTTTCAGTTAAAAAAGTATCATTGTAGCAGCGGTCATTTATAAGAAGTCCAGTTGATTCT
>NC_087206.1:44155513-44158013 GCF_015104395.2 Macrobrachium nipponense | reverse complement strand
ATATATATATATATATATATATATATATATATCACTTCAGGAAAGCCGAAGACACATGGATGTTTTTAAAAGAAGATTTATTCGTTAAGAATAAACGTTTAGCACATGACTATGTTGCATCATCAGACTGATGATGACATAGTCATGTGCGAAATGTTTCTTAACGAATAAATCTTCTTTTAAAAACATCCATGTGTCTTCGGCTTTCCTGAAGTGATGTTTGAGGATCATACTGCAGATAGTATATATTTGTATGTATATATATATAATTATATATATATATATATATATATATATATATATATATATATATATATATATATATACGTACGTGTACAAGCCAACCATTTCCTTTGTAAGGAGGTGGCTTCGGGGGAAAACGAGGCTACAGTTACTGCCACGTTCGTCCTTCAGTATCAAGAGCACTGCAGCAGCAGCGACAGCAGCAGGCCTTCGAGAGCCTTATTCCCTGAGTGCACTTTCGCACTTCCTGGATAAGGGGGTCCTTCCCTTCAAGCAAATCTAATCAACGCCTCTAGACCTCTTTCCAGATTATTCATGTGAGATTCCCAGACTGTGAACTCATTTGATCTCCTCATCCCAGACATTCCTTAAACTGAAATTTATTTAGTGAACGTTTGACTTAGCTTTTTCTTTCTTTTTCGATTACTAAATTTGATGTAGTGTCGGCTCGCTGGCTGATGTATTAGGTAACATCACTATCCAGTGCTAAGAATCTGGTGGAGATAATAAAGTAACTGAACAAATCCCCAGAACAGTATATACCATAAGATAGATATACACATTTCTTCATCCTTGAGCTTAAGGTGTCGGACGTGAGATGAAATATTAATTAAACTTGAAGCTCAGGTGTCTTCGATCTCCTCAGAGATTTTATTATGCTGCCTCGACCTCGTAGCAACAACAGTATCCTCACAGTTATGGGACCTGAATAATTAGGAGGTTCGGCAGAAACTTTCTCTTTCAGTTGACTATTCCTTTCTTCAAACTCTCCTCGGCTACTTTCATTTTTAAGGCGTTTTTGTAACCTTGACTGGGGTTTTACTTTCTGTTTTTTTTTTTTTTCGATAAAAGTGTTTTTTTTTTTTTGTCAATACCTTCAGAAAATGCTGCAAGAGACGTATGAGCTAACGACAGACCAGCTCTATGTACTCGTAGATTACTCAATATTTGCTAGTTTTGTTTACCTAATTGTGTTCCTAAATCAAAATGCTCGATTTTCCTGGCTTTGCTTTGTAGGTACCGATCCCAAGTTTGAGTATTCCCCTCTGAAACGATGAAGGTATCATAAAGCAGGCCGTTGGGTAACAGGCATCTTACGTAAGCGATACTACTGTAAGATTACGCTTTATTTAAAACTTCTGTTGATAGATGTAGCTATTCAATGAAAAATGATTGAATTGTGTGTGTATGTATGTCTGTATGTATATATAATATAAAAAATGAAACCTTGACCATTATCATGAATCGTGATTGGAAGAATATAATGGATGGGGGCAAGAAAAGGCAAAAACATGAGTGTCCATAGCAGCCAAAGTGGAAATGGACGAAAGGATCTTTGGGCTAACAGTCCATTGTGGGAGGAAGTGTTGATGCTGAATGTGAATGAAAGAAAGAAGGATGAACTATTTGCTTAGTATATTCAGTATAGAAAGAAATGAGATAGTGAGAAATGTGTACTATTTATGTAGAAAGTTTACCATAGGAGAAGACATCAGTGGATCAGGGGGTCTTGGGATAGTTTGGTCATGTGAAAATGAAGGGATGAATACAACAGGTTGGTGAAGACATTGTATGATTCGGAAGTGTGAGGAGAAAGAAAAAGAGAAAGATCTAGACAACCCTGGGAAGGTGTAGTGAAGGAGGAATTGTAATGGAAGGTCCTTAATATTCAAGAAACGCGACATGGTGTGTGTAAGGGTGTTCAACACACTACTGATGATTATTTTGTGTAGGAATATGAAGCAGTTGATGTTCCTGACGTTTTCTGCAGCTGTTAAAGTATGATTGTGGAAGTCCATTTTCTTGTTGTTTACCCTAGAGCCATCAGCTATTAGGGTTACACATATATATATATATATATATATATATATATATATATATATATATATATATATATATATATATAAATATATGAGAGAGAGAGAGACATACGCACACTCATATATACTCACACCACACCTACATTTACAATATATATATATATACATATGTACACATATTATGTATATATAAATATATAGTTTTGTTTTTTTAAGAAGAGGCGCATAGCGCGCACCTTTGTTTGAGCCATAGCAAATAAAGCAGACTAAATTAGCTTAATTGACAGACTGATCTAGCTTATTTGGACTTTCTTAATGCGTAATGCAGCTCTCATTGTGACATGTTTTCATGCACTTGCTTCCGTTACCCTCAGTACTGGTGCATGTTGTTGTTAATAAGGAAGTAAAGTACATCATCTGGTGAACATTACATTGTA
>NC_087206.1:44118013-44153013 GCF_015104395.2 Macrobrachium nipponense | reverse complement strand
TTGCCGTTTTCTACACAGTATTTATAGTGTGACAGGAAACACACACACACACACACACACATATATATAATATATATATATATATATATAATATATATTATATATATATATATATATATATGTGTGTGTGTGTGTGTGTGTATGTATGTATAACTGAATCACGAAAAATTAGGAACGTGATAAATCCATAAATAAAGATATATGCCACGAAGGAAAATAAACAACGGAGTATCCGCGAGACCTTTCGACGTTCAAACGTCCTATCTGTCAGTTATACAAATCTTCTTGTTTTGTCTTTTTCCTCATGTATGTCAGTTCATCTGCGTAGTAAAGGACGTTTGCATGTCGAAAGGTCTCGCGGATTCTCCGTTGTTTATTTTCCTTTGTGGCATATATATATATATAGAAGGAGAGGGGGGGATGGGAAGACCAAGGAGATTTTTCAGGTAAGAAGCAAAGGATCAAGAATAATCATGAGAATCTGCAAAGGAAGTTACTTTGGTGGTTACATGATAAACGTTTCCTACAAGCCCTAGTAAGTCCAGTTCCCTTCGTGATTAATGAGTACCTCCCTACTTTATCAATCCAGTCTTTCAGTATTTATAATGTTTACTGAAAAACCAGAGCGAGATTACGCACAATAAAGATATTAAGTTGTTACTGACGATAAAATATACACAAGCGAAAAGTATTAAACCAACGGTATCTGGCAACATTAAACAGACGCTGAGAACTCCAGTAAACAGAGAGCAGTAACTTTCTCTTTCACGTAGAGTGGAAGGTCGGTGTCCCCTGAGGCGAAATAACATTCAGTGTCAGTGTGTGATCTAAAGGTGTTTCACGAGGCACGAATTGTCGCAGAGTTGTTTGGAGTTAGGATTGCCCAACTTCACGACGTTATGTCTGTGAAAGCAAATGCTGATTTGGAAGGTAACTTTTGTAGCGCTACCTTACCCATGTGCATATTTCTGAATGTTTTTTTAGGCACGTTCGTTTTTGAACTTTGATGCCTGGGAACCAGGACCCACCTAGACAAAGTGACTGCGGACTCATCTTCAATAACAGCAAAGAGGTTAAGCCTTTTTTCTAACTTCTGTGAAGTTTGTTGTATACTTTAGAGTGAAATTTGGGGAGTTCAATAGGCTATATAAATTGGTACTTGTGCTAGGAGGATGATTCCTTGAGGTGCAGCAGCTAGTGTCACAGAAGTTTAACCGAATTTTAACTAAAAGTCCCTTGGATTATAGTTCCCCAGGATTTTGGCAGGATGTTATCTGACAAGATTTTAAAAGTCAGTAAAATTAAACTTCTAACGATTTGGTGAAAAGGAAACTTCTTATTTATTTCTTTACCCATTTGTATCAGGTGACTTTAAACAATTTAGCTTTGTCAAGACGTTTTGTTTTCCCTGTTGTATATTTGATCTAATATATATATATCTATATATATATATATATATATATATATATATATATATATTCACATATATATAATTCATAATATATTCTATATGATATAAATGAATTATATATTATATATATATATATATATAGTATTCCAGTATGTATATGTATATATAATACTCTATTATAGTATATAGTATATAGTATATATTATTAATAATATATTATATTATATATATATATTAATTACATTACTAATATATGATATTATCTATATATATAATATCTCTAGCGCGTCCTATATACTATATCAATATATATAAATAAATAGTATATGTATATATAATACAATACTATATTATATATATTATATATATATTATGTATCTATATATTATAGTATTAATATATTAGATCAAATATATACAAACGGGGAAAACAAAACTTCTTGACGAAGCTAAATTGTTAAAGTCACCTGATACAAATGGGTAAAGAAATAAATAAGAAGTTTCCTTTTCACCAAATCGTTAGAAGTTTAATTTTACTGACTTTTAAAATCCTGGTGAACTATAATCCAAGGGACTTTTAGTTAAAATTCGGTTAAACTTTCTGTGTGACTAGCGCTGCACCTCAAGGAATCCTCCTCCTAGTATATATATATATATATATATATATATATATATATATATACTAGTATATATATATATATATATATGTATATAATATGATTATATTATTTTTTTAGGACACTACACAATGTTCAAGGTTTCAAGATAAGCAAAAGCAGCAGTGTCATAGTTTCGTCCGTCGACAGCTGTGACTCAATGCCTTCTCAGCATTATTATGATTCTTAGTATTATTGATGGAAAGAGTTTTCGTCAACATATGTACTGTGAGTGACTTTTACGTGGATTTGTGATATTTTGCAAAATGATGCTAAGAGCTGCTTCTGGGTATTAGGTTATTAATGGGCTCACTACAGGTGGCAAATTTAGGAATAAATAAAAATGCAAATTCTGAGTAAAATCATTATCATGCACCTAACGAACAGTCGAATGGTATAAGGAGTAAAAGCCCAATAAACACGACGAAGATAACTAAGGCTGGAGGTGGCGAGCTTATTCTCTCGACAGATTTCAATAATGGCTAATATTGGAACGATGTCTTTAAATATCATATTCATTGCTGGGAATTTCAGTTTGTTCTGCGCAAGGGGGGGGTGAAGTATTTTCAGCTAATTTTATTTATTCAGTTACCTTTTACCTGTTCCTACTTGTCATTTCTGTTAGCATTTCCAAACAGAATTGAAAGTTTATTCCTGTTTGCTTATTCGTACGAAGTGTTCTCCTACGACCGACAGATTATTTATTGTTATAGTTTTTCCTCGAGTTGGAGGACGCTCATCTTTTTGACAGTTCTGATTCATCTTCTACGCAATGTGATGATTAACACTGATTTCATGTTATTCATGGCAGTACAACTGCCTGCCACTGAATCCCAGCTATCACGAGACTTTCGCTAGACAGTTTTTTAATTTTTTATATTCTTTTGTTTAGCTTGCTTTTCTGTCTGGGTCAAATTTCGTCACACAGTTTTCGACCTCTTCCCTCCGTCCTATGGACATGAAATTTTGCGTGGTTACTTAATCCCAGTGACAATACAACCTTATATGATCAGTAGGTCAGCAGTGATCTCTGGTGACCCTACAGTGACCTCTTGCAGTATCTCAGGATTTGCATGAAACTCGTAGGATCTTTCACACCTTCTTTGACTCTGACGAATACGTTCATAACTCTACGGATTTTTCGAACCTTCTTTGGCTCGATTTCCTTAGCTAGGATCATAAATCGGTTAAAATTTCTATCAACACTATATAATATAAGGTAAAACATATAATACAAATGTTTAAAATACGCTTTTATTAAAATGCACTGAAAAGTAAAAAATAATTTTTAGAGACATCAGGATTTTCTTTCAATTAATCATATCCACTAAAAGAAAAGTATGAGAACCAAACATGGAAGGAAATGAATATATATATATATATATATATATATATATATATATATATATATATATATGATATATATATATATATATATATATATATATATATAATATATATATTTCTTTTCTTGTAGCATTTCCTCCCATGTTTCGCGGTCATGCTTTTATTTTTGTAAACACGATTAATTGAAGGAAAATCCTGGTGTGCCTCAAAAAATTTACTTTTTAATAAAAGCGTGTTTTAATTTTTTTTTTTAAGTGCAATTGAGAATTACTAACAAGCCATCCTTGGAGTTCTGACATTTGCATAGATACCTATCGGCTTCAGCCGCGTAACAAGCAACTTCTGACGCTTGTTGTTGCCGGCGATGGGTAAGCTAGCCTTATGCCAGCAAGGGTTTTTGCTCCTGGAGAAGCCCGTAAACCTGGGGTTTGATTCAGTAGATACTTAGGGTTACGAGTAGTCCTCAAGTTCAAATACGGTCATTAACAGAACAGGACGTATCATACTAATCAGTAACACCTGAGCCAAGGCACAGACAACAGTCGAGGTATCTAGGTATCGAGTTCTAAAAGTTGTCATTTTCTCTGCAAGTAATTAAATACACTTACAAGTGCCACTGCCTTTTAAGCCTTTGATGCTTTCATATATAATTTAAATGCATAAAATAAAATACAATGTAAATATATAATTCTGAAGGTATAAAGAGACAGACTTACTACAACATGGTTGTTGCTAAACCTTTGTATCCAAGAACCGGAGACCTCAAGATCAGCATAAACATAATACAATGTAGTCACGAAGCATTTGCGCGAGATTTTTATCTATGATTATGTGTTTAAGGTAATAAGTTACTTTACTGTCATATTTAAAGCCATGACATCTCATTTAATGTTTGTGTGTGTGTGAAAATACATCGAATATCTGTACAGCGGATGAATGCGGAAACCTTTAAAGCAGTAGGTGAAGAAAGAAAGAAATAGATTTACATGAGGGGCATTATGAAACAGATTGAGGATGTCCTGTTCTGGACTCGTTGTGGAAAGCGCAGTTCATCACGGCAGCAAAATACAGTTGCAGCCACCCGGCGCAAACAACGGTTGTGCTCTCGGCAGCTTTCATTCATGTTTGTAGTACTCCATCTACCGTAAACTAGCACTTTTTGTGTTCTACCAGTTATCTTTTGTTAAGAGTTTATGATATGATGAAGTATTTGTCGAGCCTCATTTTTTAATGATGCGAAAAAATGTCCTCGGAGAAATGCGAAATCCTTTTAAAATTTATTTGCCGTTGAAGTCCTGAAAGAAATATTTGGGCGTTTCGGATATCTTGTTGAAGAATAAGGCAAGGTCATGAACAAGACTTTAGGTATAGATAACGTTTTCGAGAGGACTTAAGGCGAGAGCACCATGAACTGTTAAATAAACATCATGGTTCATTGACATGACAACTGCATTATGTTCATTTACTCCCGATAGGTTCTATTTTCAATATGAGGAAGAGAAAAATACATTTCCTTAGCCCTGTGCCTTTCCCCATCCATGAAGAGGAACTCGAAAATCGTGTTCGTAAGGAAATATGAAAGACATAAACAAAGTTTTTATCTGCTTTCTCTTCCACGATGATGAAAAAAAACCTGTCGTTTGGTATCCAGACATCATGGTGTCTATCTATGCGCTTATGAAAGAAGAGTGTGCTGCAGAAAGCAGCCATGCGATTTTCAATGCTGTGCTATTTCTAGTTCTTTGAAGCATGACTGAGCGAACGAAGAGACAGCCCGCATTCCATCATCAAATTCCTGCGGCTACTGTTCGCGAAAACACGTGAAAATGACGTCACCTTTACACACACAAGAGATGAAAAACCATATTTGACTTCGTCAGGAGATTAGTAACCGTACGGTTCATGGTTAGAACATGTGAACATTAAGGGAAGTCATTTCATACAATGCTTTTCCCAAGAGCGCGTTCTTATGAATATATATATAAAATAAAATATATATATATATATATATATATATATATATATATATATATATATATATATATATATATTGTGCGTGTGTGTGTGTGTGCGTGCACAAAAGTGACACTATCTCGAGTTTACGCCTGGCGTTAAATTACAGTGTGCACTGCGGATATAAGGACCTTAGTGTCCCCACCCGGCCAAATCCTTCTCTCCTTCCACGCCATCTCCCTCTTCCCCGCCCCCCCACCCCCCCACCCCCCCATTTACTACTTAATATTTTGGTTGCCTTTTTTATCAAAATTTTCTTTAGGAAACACAACACACTCACAGTGAAAACCTTCTAGGACGTAAATTTTCAAGTTAACAGGAAAATTGTTCGTGATCAGTTTTCTTATGTTTTTTCAATGTATATGAGCAGAATATAGAAAGGGTATCACTAGGCTTTTACCCTGACTTTTATCTTCTGCAGATAATTTGCTCTCACAATCAAGCACTTCAGATTTTTCCCCCAATTATCACGGGCACTTCACGTGCCTGGTTAGATCGCAGCTGTTCTTTAAAAATGTTTTGGAACTTGTAACCTCATACTCTGTGCTTTCATGTCTCGTCGAGGTCAGCTAAAATATCCCCAGCAAGGCTTTTTCACATCACGGGATAGAAATCCCAGAACATTATTATATGCATCATTCTTTTCCCTTAAATATTTACCAAAACTCCATGTTGTTTTCATAAGCGAACATAACACTGAACTCAAAATACATTCAAGTGTGAAAAGTGGCAAAAACACGCAAGTGACGGCAAACCATCAAAATCTATTGGAATCTAAGTTATTTCAGATATTTTACCATTACAAGCGAACGAGCAGAAAGAAAAAATGGGAGTTTATAACTGTAAATAAACGTTTCGTGCAGCCGCTGTATATTGTATACTTTTGCGAGTTGACCATCCCGTTTACACAGATCCTTTTTCGAATGTCGCTTCCCACGCTGCATAGGATTAGTACTGGGAAAATCACGAACCATGGGGTGCCCACTGCGTCCAGTCGGTCCTGACTGTGTCAAACGTCTTGAATGAAGAAGTATCGGGAAATTTTGACGGAGGACAAGTGCCCACAGTTACTTAAAGTAGTGTACTGAGAGAGAGAGAGATTTAGCACGAAGTTAGTACTACATAGATATTGATTAATTTAAGGGGATAAATTAGTGCGAATACACGAACTTCAAATATTCCAATTACAATAGGTAGTACTTATCATCCAAACTTTGTATAAAGATGCACGCGCTATTTTAGCTCTGTTGACGAGATGTGTCTGTGTAAGATTTTCCCGTTGTGGTTATCTCTGATAGGACCTTGTTCAATTTACAGAACTGTTCTTATCAAAGAATGTATTCAAGTTAAAGAACCTGGGATTAGGTCCTGCACGCTCACTCGGCAGAGAATGGGCGGCATGGGGAAGCCCACGTACTTTCGTGATAAGATATCCCCCATGTTAACATGAAGATGATTGTAAGGTCTAAACAACTTGAGATAATGCCGTGTAGCATGTTAGGAAAAAGATAAGATTTCCACGACGTATATGCAAACTACTGGTTATTTTGAGTCACGTTAATGTTAGATATACTACATGATATCATAATTATCATCATCATATCACTTATTCTTAATAGGAGTGATAATGATCATAGATATCATCGCCAGCACAGTTAGAGTGAATCAGATTCAAAATAATGAGGAAGAACATTTTCGGTAAGGGAAGGAAATTCCTTCAAAGCCGTTGATGCACTGGGCCGCAAATCATGGTGCGGACACTGGATCGCCCTGAGAATTACATTGGATATGACAGTTGTCCATTAAGCCTTCAGATGACAGCCATTAAAGGTAATCCATCTTCTTGCCTCCTGATCAGAGTGGATGACACAGGAAAACCTGAGGATCGACGGTTTTGCCTTTCTTGTGCCCACCTATCATAATTATCCTGTTAATTCATCATGATGGACAACTCGGACTTGTCTTTGGTCACCGAAAAAAAAAAACAAGCCACTGCTGGTGTCTTCCCGCTTATATAAATATGTGTATGTATATATAATTAATATATATAATATATAGAATATATATATATATATATATATATATAGTGTGTGTGTGTGTGTGTATTTTAAACTTAGATTCCGTGCTATTTCGAGACTGAAGTGTGCAACGGCAGTTTCGTAAATACGTGCACATACTTACTGAATAAATACACCAAAATTCACATACAAACATTATATATATATATATATATATATATATATATATATATATATATATATATAATATATATATAAATAATATTCTCCTCCGACACCTTACGACACAAAGAGGGGCCTCTGAAATTCCGCCGGAAATTACTCAACTTTCCTATGTTTACACTTTTCACAAAATCCTCAGCCCCATATAGATATATGTATAATATATATATATATATATATATATATATAATATATATGTGTGTGTGTGTGTGTGTGTGTGTGTGTGTGTGTGTGTGTGTGTGTGTGTGTGTGTATAACTGAATCACGAAAGTTTGGAACGTGATAAATCAGTTTGTCTACTGAGTAAAGGACGTTCAGTCGAAAGATCTTACAGAAACTCCGTTGTTTATTTTTCATTCGTGGCTTATACCTTTATATATAAATATATATATATATATATATATAGATATATAATATATATATATATATATGTGTGTGTGTGTGTGTATATATATATATATATATATATATATATAGATATATATATATGTATTTTAAACATGTTACAATAATGTGTTCATAATACTGTAAGTTGTATGTTGCTATTGTCTTAGACATCATTATCATTGTTATAATTGTCTTGTGACGACAGACTGAGTTATCACGTCTTGTGGTTTTAAAATTGGTCGTGTAATTCATCATTAAGTAACTTGTGCTGCTGTTCCCTCTTATACCTGCGGCTATTACTTGTAAACATTCGCAAAAATTTTAAATGCACGATCTCAGGGTAAATACGTATGCTCTACTGACAGATGGGAATTTTATTTCAGATACCTGCGTAACATGTTTAGATTAATTGTTTTCTAGGCCTAACCAGTATAAGAATTTTTACATTTGAGACTCGTGCTTCGTCGCATTATAGCCTTTCTGATTATTGGTGTCAGTCTACTATATCATGATATAAGGACATGATACTTCAATGAAAGACGTTTCATGTAATCATCACGGTCATCAGTCAAGTGTTCATCTGGCCCGCTTTCTCCTAACATTGATCGACTGCTCGAATCTTTGTTCGATAGACCACTCATTATACGAGAACATCTACGCATGTCTGTATTCTTTATTCATTACTTATGCCTATTGAGAGTACAGTTTTAGGTTGATCGGGAAATGCCCAGGTTAAAAAAAATTAATGCGTGTACAGTTTGGGGTTGATTAGGTAATGCCTAGTCAAAACTAAATTGATGATGTGGTAATGCCTAGTTAAAAAAATTAATTAATGAGAGTACAATTTAAGGCTGATTAAGTAATGTCTATTTTTAAAAAAACAAATTAATGAAGTATGTTTAGTTTGAGGCTGGTTAGGTAATGCCTAGTAAAAAAAAAAAAACTAATTAATCAGCGTACAGTGTAAGGCCGAGTAGGTAATGCTTAGTTTAAAAGGGAAACAATTAATAATGAGCGTTTCAGTTTGAGACTAATTAGGTAATGCCTAGTTGAACCAATCAAATTCTGGTATGGCAATAACATTAGTTGGTGCTGATCTGACACACGTATCTTCATTTTGCTTTCACTTTCTTTTCTAGATGGAGAATGGGGGATATGAGGAGTCTTCCGCTGATGATCATCCAGTTGTTTCACCGATGGTTCCAGTAAGTCAACGTAAATCTTTCGTATCTTTTAGTAGAAAGAAACAGTTCAGGATTAAGCAACTGTTACATGAATTCGCTGACCAGTTTGACAGATAATTTAGTAGTTTTAGGAGCACCGCTAGCCAAGGATTACCTAGTTACCCGCTTATAGCGCTACTGAAAAAAATTTCTTTGGTATATATGAGAGGATTTCATGTGTGCCAATTGGAGTTTGATTAGAACCTTCAGTACTTAACAGAAACAAATGGAGTTTGCAAGTAACCAGTGGCAGAATCTGAACTGATACAGGAATTCAGCCATTCTTCGCCAGCATTGACTCTGAAGTGCAGTCGGCATGCAGCCATTGTTTGGGACCGGTTTAGGTACCGTCCTCGTCTGCTCGTCAAGAAGGTCACGCAAATTCTAGGCTTGGCTTTCTGGAAGATTTTGGAAGAAGTGGCCCTCGTGACAGGCAACCGGTGATTACGTTTTGAGAGACAGAAATGTAACTTGGGGGAGGTCGGGAGAAGGACATCTTGGGTGGTAGCTTCAAATGCCCCAGGCTTTAAAAAGAAAAAAAAAAAAAACCTGCACACCGTTACCTTAGCTATTTGTAGGTAAATTTTCCAATTACTTGGTAACTGGTCACATGTGTTTAGGTCTTGGGGGAGAAATGGTAATGTAACTCTATAGGAGGGACCTTTTGCAAGTTGAATTGTTCAACTTTGGCGGAGGTTTGCGGACGTTGAAGGCCTCTTATTTGTGTGAATATAAGTATTGGTTTCAAAGTATTGACGGTCTATTTCTCTAAAGGCTTTTGCGCCCATGGCACAAAAAATGGTGAGTTGACTAGAAAACATTTAGATCGTGAGGCATTTAATAACTATGTAATGCTCGTATTAAAGCAGTGTCAGTTCTGATTTCTTCAAGAAATACCATGGTAAGAACATTTTGAGTAACATGAGTTACGAGAGTAGGCCCTACTCTAAAAAAAAAAAAAGTAGAAAATAAAGACCTATACATGTAGGCGAAACGCTGAAGTTGACAACATATTTTTGTTCTTTTTTTTTTCTCTAGGAATGTACGTAAAAAGTCCATAAAACTGAAACCATCACGAATTACTGGTTAATGGGCTACTTTCGTATGCAAAGAAACGTGTCTGTATGACTAGTGAAGTTGGTTCCAGGCTGTATCATGCTTTTAAACTTAAACTAAAGAATGGTCAATGGCGGAAAGAACGTTTAACGTGAATGGCTATAGTAGATTCACATCAACCGTGCATTTGATGTCAAGGAGTCCCTTACGATGCTCCTGATTGGCTGTTGATAAGCCTGTCACAGGTCTGGAAACTCTCAGTCTCTCGAGAGAGTTCACATAGGCAGGATGTATGTTCCACCTCTCCTGAAAGACGTATCCCTCAGGAGAGGTGGAACATAGATCCTGCCCATGTGAACTCTCTCGAGAGACTGAGAGTTTCCAGCCCTGTGATTGGCTTATCACCAGCCAATCAGGTGCGTCGTAAGGGACTGGCCTAGACATCAAATGCACGGTTGATATGAATCTACTATAGCCATTCACGTTAAACGTTCTTTCCGCCATTGACCATTCTTTAGTTTAAGTTTAAAAGCATGATACAGTCTGGAATCAACTTCACTAGTCATACAGACACGTTTCTTTGCATACGAAAGTAGCCCATTAACCAGTAATTCGTGATGGTTTCAGTTTTATGAACTTTTTACGTACATTCCTAGAAAAAAAGAACAAAAATATGTTGTCAACTTCAGCGTTTCGCCTACATGTATAGGTCTTTATTTTCTACTTTTTTTTTTAGAGCAGGGCCTACTCTCGTAACTCATGTTACTCAAAATGTTCTTACTATGGTATTTCTTGAAGAAATCAGAACTGACACTGCTTTAATACAAGCATTACATAGTTATTAAATGCCTCACAACATCAAATGCACTGACGTGAATCTACTATAGTTGTTAAAGAAAACAAGCTGATAATGACTCAGAGAACCTAAGGTGTAAATCCTGAAACGAGTTATCAGAAAATATTTTTTCCTTTCTGAGTTTTCCTATGCTTATGTTGTCAAAGTTTGTTAAACGAGTAATACACCTTTGCAAGGCACTCCTATTTTCTGTCGACATGGATATCTTGCTGTTTGCTTGCTGATCTGGTTGTTCTGGCTAAACCCTGATGTTCTTTGTGGTATAGACTCTTCGACTCAAAGAAAGTCTTCAACCCCAAGTATTTAAAAGTTGAGATAATCAACGAAGTCCATAAACTCCACAGGACATGGCCTGAAACTGTAGGTTCTTTTTGTGATGAAACCATTTTAATACATTACTTTCAAATAGGACACTGATTGCTTGAAACATGCATTATTTAGAAATGTGTAGGATGGGCAAATTTCCTAACAAAGTCCATTGCTATATCTCTGGCGTAGATACGCATTACATATTTTTTTTTATTTATGTATCTTTATTTACAAATATTTAACCATTATAAGTATCCTCGTTATGGTCTGTGTATAGTACTGTTAGAATCCGGATATTTTAATCAGAGTTTATATTACATGAGATCATGATACTGTTGCAAGATCCCATTGCTAACTAACATAGCTCTCTTCAATTCAATTATCCTTTTACAGCTTAAAAACAAGCTCATGAAAAGAATGACATTTCGGGACAAAATAGTAAACATTTTAGGCTATATTGATAATAACGACTAATTGTTCTCTCTATACAATATATAAATATTGCATATATACACTATAAAATATATATATATATATATATATATATATATTAATATTGCTTATATACATCTATATATATATATATAAATATACTATATTTACTATATATATTATATATACTATATATGTGTGTGTGTGTATATATATACACACATATATATATACATATATATATAATATTATATATAATAAATTACATATATATAGATATATATTAATATATATATATATATATTATATATATAGATATATATATATATAAATCTATATTATATATATATATATATATATAATCGTTAACTTTAAGAGTCCCATATCTTTAGTGTTCCTTTTCGTTGATTGTTCCCAAAAATACTATATGGTAAAGAACTGAACTGGAGTTCATATATTGTAATTTTATATGAAGATTAATAGTTTTATGCCGACTCTTTTATTTATTTAGGAACTTTTTAAATTTACATTCTATTGCTGTTTATTAGGATATGTCGATATTTACGCCTTAAATCCTGTAACATTTGTTCAGCTGCATGCTTTGGCAGTTACTATGACACAGCCTTTCCTGAAGGTAAGAGTTCAGTTTCATTACTCGTTTGGTATAAAGTCATCACAATAAGGAAGCGAAGATAGGCAAGCCATGTGCCTCATGCTTCATAAGTCATGAAGACTTACCATTTATCATGACGCTTTCCATGAAGACACATTGGATGTGTGTGCCAGTATCAATAATGTGTTATGAAAACCAAAAAGTTTGTGTGATGCTGACGTGACCGATGCAGTGGCGTCATTTCAGATTTTTCGGGGTCGGGGGGAGGACAAAGGTTTTAGAACGTATGGTACGGTATGGGTGGGGTGGCTCCGACTTAAGAACTGCCCCCACCCCCCAACCCCGAGAATATTTTTCGGAAATTTATGCTCATTTTGGAGCATTTTCAAGCCATATAAGATTCACCTTGGAGTGAATTTTACTGTATAGTTATTATTATTATCATTATTTTAAAGGCTGAAGCTGCAATGCAAGTCTTGGAGCCATCAGTGTCTTGAGGGAGGCAAGTGCCCCCACCCAAAAGGACGGCCCTGAGCCGATGATAGTTGTTTCCACAATGATGGATATCGGATGTGGTGGATTATAGGTTCGTAAATCGTGTTGTTTCTCCAATAATATTTAGGGAAGTGAAGGAGTACGAGAATTGAGCAGCACTGATTTTTTTTTATCATTACGATTTAAAAGCTTTTAATGATTGAAGTACGTTCATGAACCTACAGTGAAATCTTGCTAGTTCTTAAAGAAGACTCCTGTATATTTTCAATATTATGTAATGGAACCGTTGATAGTTGCTCTTCTTCATGTCGACCATTTGCCAGACAGGAGGTACTTCCTGTATCAGGTATCTTCCTGCATCTTACACTGCACGGGTTCTTTTGTTTCTAGCCTTGCAGGCAGAGATGAGCTTAGCTACCCTAGTGGCGAAGCTCATTTTGTTAATGAAATGATGTTTTGGGATTATAAAAGATCTTACCCTTATATGGAAGTTTCCAGCTTCTACTGAGCAGAGATGTTTCATGTTAGCCAATATTACTCATCAGATACGAAAATATTACCAAAATATTTGTTTCCAAGGCATTGTGTTGAGGGTCTGGAGATAGTAAATCGATCCTCCCAGTCTGTGATTTTGCTTGGTGTTGTCTGTTATCCTCGTACTTCTTTGCAGTACGTAGTATATACTAAGTGTTATGTTTCAGTGGAGTCAAGTTTGACATGTGTTGTACTTCATGAACGTCATTTATTAATAAGAATTTATTTTTACTTTAGTGAATTATATATTTTAAGTGTTCCATAAATCACCAAAACGAAGCTTTTGGAATGCAGTAAAATAAATCATAGAAATATGTTGTTAGAAAAACAATAGGTTTTCTTTGACCTTATGTCCATATATTCTTTTGTGCGGCTCTTAGTGATCACCGCATTATTTCCTGAAATGGAATTGTCAGTGCATCGCTGTCCTCTAGTTTTAGACTCCACCTTTGGTTTACATTGTTTGCAGCTCTTTAGGTCTATATGACATTTCCTTAATTGTTTATTCAGTTTCCTCCGTAGGGCAGTACATTACAAGAACATGCTTTCTTTACAACTGGCATCAGATATAACAGAAAGGCATTACATATACTCCCTTGGTCTAAATGGCAATGTTTGTCTATGCATGTACCTAACCTGAAATCTTGCACAGCATTGATATTTGAGATTGTCCTTTGATAAGGCATTAACAACGTAGCTCTTTGATACCTTACCAGTATGATCTAATATTATCAGATTTCAATGATGGCCTTGGTTATGATTTTAGAGGACATAAAATCTTATTTATTTTTTAACGCAAGTGTTACGTTCAATACAATTTATTCTTTTTTTATTCTATATTTAGGCACTAACTACGTCCAGTGCTTCTTGTCGATGTGAAGAGGAGCAAGTTCAGTGTGCCTGCAAAAAACTGTCAAGCCAGCCTAAGCAAAAGGTAATTTATTTATTTATTTTTAGTTTTTCTGACGCCCTCTAGTTGTCGACTCCGCTTTTTGGTGAGCATTTGTTTGGAGCTTCTCAGGTCTCTTGGACATGTTCTTTATCATCTATTTCACTCTGCAGAGTTGCGCAGCAGTATAAATAAATATTCAATTTACAACTGGATTGTGAAATAACGCAGGCAATCTGCTTCCTGCTTTTGTCATAGGAAGGGTGTTCCTTTTATGTGGAAGTTTCACTGTTCTATGTCAGTCTCTGCCATTTAGGCGGGAAAAGGTATTGAGCAATCAATATGTTGAAAAGTACGCTTACTTCACCTCTCGTCTGTTGCTTACTTAGCAATTTCTTATTCTCAAAAATATAATAAACAGTAAAACTTTAGGTCCATTAGTTCTTTGACTAAGTAGAAGAAGATATATGTCACTCATGGATAAAAGTTTATGGTAGATAAAGAAGCAAGGCTGAAAATACGTCCCAGTTTAATGAACATGAGAGTCTCATTAGATTAACTTTGTAACGAGCAACGAAATCTGTGGGAACACCTCTTTCATACTGCGTTAATTGTCTTCAACAAACGAGGTTGTTTTGAATTTGTATAATTAAAATTAGGATTTAGACAATACTTCCTCGGAATATCTAATGTAGCTAAGTGTTAATTTATTAGTGTATCACCTTTTAAAACGAACATCTTAATGTTTATTTAATATTACCATTTTAATTATTCTGCTAAAATGGAAGCTAATCGTTTTATTTTCACAAGCCACACATAAAAAAACCGAATGGGCTCACTGTCTGTAGTTTTGAACATCCTGTGAACCTTGAAGCTGTAGACCAGCTCCTGATAGATCTGTTAACGATCCGCGGCTGTACGATAATAATATTTAGAGTTACAGTTGCGGTAAACTTCTTTCAGTTTCAGATTCGTTCGAATTTGCAATTTTGTACAAAACGCCTCCATCGACCACGTTGTTTGCAACGGAATTCAATGGGGCACATTGCATTTATTCTCCACTGAGTAAAATCTCATTATGATCTTAATGCAGCAGATGCGAAAACTGATGTTAAGAAAATCAGATGTATAGATGAATTAATAGTAGACCATTTTAATGTGATTTCTGGTAATAGTAATAATTTTGCTGTTTTTCTTCTTTAACGTAAGTGCGTGTAGTTTCATTTACTACGGCTATAACTTAGGTTGCAGAATGTGAGCTGAATGGATACACATTTATAATTGTTGAATAATTGAGCATAGGAGAGAAATGCCTCCCATTCATACTTCACTAGACCAGTAATACATACCTACTGGGGTTTTGTAGCAGTACGCTCCAAATAAGACAGGTTACTCAGGACCGTACCCAGAGTTTTTTTTATGTGTCGTTTTTCCCAAAACTGGACCTTTTCTTCCATAAGTGTCATTGATATATAGGTAGTATATACAAGATGAAATACTTGAAAAAGTTATTTTAGTTATATTAAAGAGAAAACTTAGCAATGTGGTCTATGCACTTCTACCCAATTTGATGTTTTTCAAAGTACTGACTTTGGTTAACAGAAATTATGGACTTCCAGGAACGCCCCTCCCCCCTGCCCCCCCCTCCCCACCCCCCGACAACCCCGCCCCCAGCACAGGCCTCTTACCGCAGTGTGCTTTATGGTAGACAACTCACAGTAAACCGACGCTTACAGACCAGACATTTAATATATAATATATTATATATATATATAATATATACTGTATATAACTTATATATTTTCTTTTTCTTTTTTTCAGATTGAGCTGCAGTCTTCAAGCCAGACTAAACTCTACTTTTTAATCGGGATTGCCGGAGTATTTGTTGTCTGGGGTGCTATCTACTTCACCTTGCTTGGCCTAGATTACGTCTAAATTTGGCAGTTTGTAATTAATTTACTCCAAAACTGTCAAATTGAATTACTTGGTGCTAGTTTTTGTGAGAACTTTTGTACGTGGAAATGGCTATTTTTTATACTCTTACGAAAAATTAGGTCATTGTAAAGTTTTAGTTAAGTGTAATTTGCTTCAGAAAGAAAAGACTTTACAGAAATAATTCATTGCAGCTAGTATTGTGCCAAGGAAGAAGTATTTTAAAGTACTTCATAAAAAAATTCACTTGATTTAAGTAACAGGTACTGCAGTGTTTTCTGAAAATGACAGCCACAGAATCTTGTAAGGAGAAGACTCCAAATGAAGGAAATCTTTGCCGTGGACCAAGTCTGGAGATGCACAATGTTGCAACGACAATCAGCAGCATTGTTGCAGAAACAATTGAAGGCGATCCATCCCCTAACAAGGTTAGTGACTTCAAGGCAGTTAGCTGAAATTTCTTACAAATGTTTTCTCGTGTCAAAAGCAGAGTACCTTATATGCCCTCAACTCGGTAAGAATGAAGTATCATAAAGCTTAGCTTTTGTCACGCTATGACACTTACTTTCCTAAGAAATAATGGTCTGGCTTCTAAAATATATCATAGGCAAATACTCCTTTGATGCTGTGAAAACTTCTACAATGAATGATTGCCTTTCCTTGATTGGTATTGCATTAATTAAGTACTAACAGTTTAAAGTATTTATAATGGTCTACCACATTATTTACTGAAGAAGTTACGTTCAATATTTAAACAAGGTGGTTAGGTAGTAAACTACCGAGCGCCGGGTGAGTCTCCCACCTGCATATTCCCGAATGTGACCTACTACCGAAACCTTCCCTGAAAACGAGATGCCACATCTTAAAAACTAACCATAGAATCTTCTTGAAAATAATCTCATTATGCTTCCCACGTCCAAATTACCTCTCGATACTTTAGTTGATCTAACCTACCATGAGATTCACTGCCGGTGTCCCGGTGTTTTTCCGGAAATAAAATTTTATCAACGTACCTGAGAAAGATGCCACTTTGTCGCAGGCATCTTACATCCCTGCCTAATTTTTGACTGCATTCTGTATTACGAAAGTTGCATTATTCTGGTAATTATAAGAGTAACACCGACTTCTTGTAGACATTGCCAGCAAACTCAGGATTTTCTTTCGAAGACATAATGACGTAACTTATGACGTCATTAACTTGCCTCTCCTCGATGGATAATTGGCTATTCGTGAAAAAGTCTCATCCTCTGGTAACAACGAAATACAACCAACACTCCTTGTTTACACTTTGTAGACGTAGTAGTGGTAGTAGCAATAGGATTGATGCCATGAGGTCGAGTGCTAGAATTCTTGAAGAAAGGGTTTCCACAAGTAATCCCAGAAATTACTTTCTATCCCTATTTCTCAATTGAAAAATTACATAATTAAAAATCAATAAACAAAGTGAGAAAACTTTGGCATTCGTCGTAACTCCTTTGAGATATTTCCTAATATGACAGTAACGACATTGTAATAAATAGACAATCGCATAGGATTAGATCGGATTATAGAATTTTTTCTTCAAGTAAAGCACTGGGACCTACAGAGGTCATTCAGTGATGTATTATAACCCATGACATTTTTTTGTTTTTGTTTTTGGCAAAGCAAGTTTTAATGTTGTTCCGCAAGTTATATTTTACTAAGAAATCGACAACTATTGCTTTATAGTGCATCTATATAATTATCTTTCTGCACCTTATGGAAGTCAGCAAATGACTAAGACTTGGTAGCCTTGTATGTCCAGGTGTACTCCTTACCCAAAAAGGGGCCCTATTATTCATTTACCTGTTCAAGCTTACGTTGGGTTTGCCTCGGGCCTCCTCACTCCTAAAAGTTGTGCAAGTCAAATCACAAAAGCTATCCTGCAACCAAAGGGACAATGACTTATCATAGCCAACATTCTTGAAGCCTTGACAAGGTACGAATATTCATTCAGAATTTCAGAGACAGTTGTTTGTCGTCATCACCTTGTGGGAGGAGTCGGGAAGTTTACGTCACGTATAATTTTGAACCCATTTATTAGTGTTCTGCCACGGGGTTTGGCTGCTTTATTTTACTCTTATGAATATACTTTTTTCTAATATAAGTAATAAACAATACTGCCAAAAATTAGGTAGGATGTAAAGTATACCATGGCTAAGTAATATCTTTGTCAAATGCAGAGAAAAAAAGTTATTTAGGAAAAACACCAGGACAAAGGCTCTGAATCTCATAGTATCTTAACCTACTATGAGGTTCAGGGCCTCTGTAACATGGTTTTTTGGACTTTGCTCCTCATCAAAGCACCGGATGTAGCTGAAAGTTGACATATGTATATTTTACAACCACACACAAATTTTGTCAGCATTATCAATAACCTAAACCCGATAGTTTTAATTTTTATAGAGTAAAAATTATCTACCGGACGCCATGGCCAATGATTACAAGCCAAAAGTTGAAAAACATTCATTACGTAAGCAAGGTAAACACCTTTTGATGAAATGTTGCCCCGCCCATCCACCAGACAGAAACTCATTCACCTTGTCCCATTGGCTCTGAAACCCAAAGACTTTATGAATGGTGGAACGATACATAGATGTGGGTGGGGTATCTGTGCTAGTGTAGTAATACTACTGTAGCAGTAGTGCAGCAACAATAGTAATAGCAGTAATATACATAAATTAAATGTTTAGGCCAACTGCTGGGATCTTTGAGGATCATTTAGCACTTCTTACAACTACTCGAGAAATGAGTTTTTATAGTCAGAAGTTAAATTTTCTAATCCAACAATGCCCATGATAGCCTTCAGCGTCATCCTGAATTATAACGAGGCCAAAGTGGGTGGGGCCTCATGACGTCATCATTCCGACGATAATTTTTGGTGAAGGTTTAAAGCCAAAATATGGTACCGGCTATTTTTTTCAGTAATTAGGTAGATAGCCAATAAATAAAAATTGCTTGACATTGGCTATAGCAGTTATCAAATCAAGCTTGTCTACTATGCTTTTGAAAATTACTAACTATTCCCTACATCTTGTCAATCTGATTGTGACCTATAAAGTAGACTGTAATTTCTTAGGACACTTATTTTGGGAGTTAGACTAATAATCGAAGTGTTTTTGTATTTATTAACATATTTTGTTGGTTTGTTCATTATGACAATTATCAGTGGAGAGGTTTCAGAGTTCATAAAGGTGTGCTGCTTTGCTTGTATTTAAATTTGTATGTCATTGTTGCCAGAGGTATAGCCTTCGTTATGTATAGCCAATCATCCATCGAGAAAGAGGGAAGAAATGCTGTCATAAGTTACGTAACGAGTGCATTTGAAACCTTTTCTCTGAGTAAGTTGGCCCGTCTTCAAAAAGAGTCACTTTTACATTATAAGTACCAAATTTATTCAAACTACGTAATGCAGAATACAGTCAAAATTTATGTGTAGATATAATGTGTATTCTGAATAAGCGTTATATTTATGAAATGCATAGATAAAAAGTTATTGTGAAAAAACCGTGTTACAGAGGCCCAGAATCACATACGTAGTAGGGTATTGAAAAAAACTGGGGCTGGTGCAATACTAGTATACATATACGGGAATTTGTGTCCCACATACTTGGCCAGTGAGCATTCACATTGCCTTTTGTCCCAGATGCCAGACAGAGGGGTGGTGAGGTAACTGTAAAGACCTCAGGTTTGTAGGTAGGAAAAATACACATTACTTTAAAAATCTGTCATTTGTTCCTAAACAATATAAAAACCCTCTGTCTTTACATAAGAATGACTTCATGGTGGGAGAAGTCTGAGTAAGCTTCTGAACTGAATGGCGGTTTGCCTCATCTGGGTCTTCTTCATGTAGATTGTAGATCATGGAAGAGACCCTTGCCTGACAGGTTGAACAGAATATGGGAATTGAGTGTTCAGCTGTCAGACTTCTGGGCACTTTCAAATGAATGGGTATTAATGCAACATTATTTGATAAAAGGGCTAGGATGAATCTTTTGATGTAGGAGACAATAAAGCAATGTATAAGCAATTGATTTGTTTTAGTTTTAGGCCCTCCCCCACCCCCCTTGTTAGAGATAGAGTCAAGATTGCTTCTATCTAATTAGCTTTACAGAAAAGTAGAATGAGAACTTGATGTGAAACTTACCTGCATTGATGCCTTTTCCACTGCTGAGTTGGTTTGCTTCTGCCATGACAGAAGCAACTGCACTGTCTACCTGAGCCTGCTGATACACGAGTCCGAGGGGAAGACTCTTGTTGCTGCCGTATCTACCAGCATGTCCAGGTACTTTATCCTCTGCTTGGGAGTGAGATTGGACTTCTTGATATTCACCACCATAAGCATGAAGTCATTCTCCCTGATGGTCAAGAGCATGGACTGTGTCGTTTCCACCACGAGCCGAGTTGGCGAACAAATTGTTCAAGGGAGAGAGATCGACCAGCATCCCTACAAGAAAGATTCAGCTGTAAAATCCTGGACACTGATCTATCATGACTTCCACAGTGCCTTTCTTCAGCATCACTAAAATCTCCTCCTTAAGGGCAAGGTCCTTTGGTGAGCAGGTTACGTATGAACGGAAAGGGGTTGGGCTGTTGGTGAGGGGTGGTTGAAACTGAAAGTGGAGTAGATAGCCTTCCTGAAAGACATCTACTACCCATGTTTCAGCTCTGTATCACTGTCATGTTGCCCAATGGCTCAATAGGCACCCCCAACCAATCACAGTAAGTGGAGTGGAAAGCCGACCCTAGTGTCCTCTCTTCTTCTTACCCTTACCCCCTTTTCCAGACTGGAAGGGAGGTTGAAAGGGGCTTGAATGAACTCCTTTCTTGATGGGACCAGTAGGCCAGGAGTTCTCCCAGGTACTCTTTGAAGCCCGGGTCTTCTTGAGACCCATGGAGGAAGTGCTACCCTGACCCAAATGTCAAGCCACAGGGCCATGCGAAGACTAGCAGTCTTGGCCACTACATGGTGGACGAGTCATTGTCCTTGATGTGATGCTTGTCGACCACAGTGTCTACCTGCTCTATGAGAGATGCTGATCCCAGCAAAAGTCCATTCCTCAGAGCCAGAGCTGCTTCAGGGCCAACAAACTTGGATGTACAGTTCTGGACAATGTCCCTCCTCAGTAAGACCAATTGCGCACTCTTGGGCATGAGCTCAGGCTGTCTTCATGACATACGCCAGTCTTCTTCGAGGCCATGGCCCCCTGGCAAGAAGAAAAACTGTGTTGGGGACCTCCTTGATGCTTCTCCAGGTGCACAGACCCTCAAGTCAGCAGCACCTGAATGGGACTTTGGCTGTGTACTAGGGGCGAGTAGTGGCAGGAGGTGAAGAAGCATCTACTTGCTTCATCACCTTCTCTCACGTAGTGGCCTCACTAGACTGAGGAGCTGACTCCTTGGTGCTAGCAGAGGTAACTCGAGGTTTCTATGAAACATGAGTACCCGGAGAGTCATGACCCTGTTTAGAGGGCTGCTTATTCGAAACTGCAGAATCACGTATGGAACAATCATCAGTAGCTTTCTAGGTAGGCACTACGCTAGTTTTAGGTGACTTCCGAGAACTAGTTTCGGGTTTGCAAGTACTCTTGGAGACTCATACACTCTGAATCTTGGAGAGACCTGTGAAACAGGCCTCTGAAGACTGGGAAGAGTGAGCAAGAGATCCCTGTGACTCCTTTGTAGAGGGAGGCACCCCATCAGAAGACGTATGGCAGGACTTCTGGGTGGGAGAAGCAACCTTCTTCTTCCTCCGCTGGTGAGCCATGTAAGAAGGGGAGAAGGTGACAAACAGGGAGGAGGATGACAATGAAGATGAAGTCAATGATACCTTACAGCTCCTCTTCAACTTTTTCATAACCTTCTTCAGCAGAGTGTGGAGGAGCTGATCCCCGATGGAGGTGTGCACATGAGTCTGGTTAACAACACGGGTCATCAACAAGGGTGTGTGTGGTGATGCCCACAGTCATCTTCACCATAGCAGTCACCATAATAATCACTGAAGTGACTTCTTTTGCACAATGAATCACAGGAGGCACAGCAAGGGTACAAAAAGCTTTCAGGTGATACGGTAAGCCCTGCACCTAGGGAACACCTGAGAGACCAAAAGAGATCCAAGTCTCTCAGAGATACTCAGTCTCCTTCACAGCTGAAAAGGAAGTCGTGTTAGGGTTGGTAGTCTCTTCTTGTCCCCAAATTGGACTCCTCCCCAAAGTGAACAGAGACCACCGAGCAGAAGTTGTCATGATCTACGGCTCCCAACATTGACTCCCGCCTGACAAAGCAAGTGAAGACAACAAAGGGGAGATGGTTATTGCCAAACAGCACCTCAGGAGCCCTCTTTTTGCACTTCCTCCTCTGCAAGTACTTCACCCACTGCACTGGTGACCAGTCACGACACTCATCACAAGTAGATTCAGGATTACAGTCATACCCCCTGCAACTGGTGCAGAGGACATGAGGATAAACATCAAGGGATGAGCAGTAATGAGTGCATGTTCTAGAGGCAGTACCAGGGCATATGAGCGTAGTACTAACCATATGCTCCTTAGGCTTAACAGATTCATGGGTTTGCATAATAATAACAATACACAAACACACAGAAAAAGCACAAAAGATATTCCACAAAAGAAAACAGGCAACAATCCGACAGGAAGAGAAGACTGAAACAAGGTGAAATGGCATAGCATGACGGCCAAAAGCGAAGTGAATGCTTACCAGACGGGTGGGCGGGATTCCCACTTAGTGGTTGGTAGTTAACTACCTAACAACCTTGTTTAAAAGTTAAATGGCTGTGTCCATCTACAATGAAGCATGTTCCTTATGTAAAGACCAATGGTTTGTAAATTGTGTAGGAACAAACACAACCGTATTTATAAGGCGACCCAATTGATAATGAACAAATTCCCACCCGACAATGTCACTCATTTCTTAATTAAGATTCAGTGAATATCTAATAGAAACTAATTAATATAAAGTACAATATGTTTTGACATACGTACACTGAAATCAAGAAATTCACAGAATATGGGCTAATCTCTTTTACAGCAAAATTTTATCTCAACCATAATTATGCCTATTTACATGCACAAAATATTCCAATGTAATGCAGCCAAGCGGCCACAAAGGCACAGGAAAAGAGATGATTGATTGGTTGGCACCTACACCATTAATGAAGTTGCCACACTATAAAAACCACCCAGTTGAATAGGATGACTGACTTAGAGAAAAAAAAATATAATAAAAATAATAATAACAACAATAATAATACGTAATATCAGCACAACCAACTTTCATTAGATTGACAGAAAGCTATAAGGTTAGTTATGTTTATTTTTCAGAAGATACTCGTTTAGTTTTATTTTTACACACTTGTCTTTGCCATGAATACCAGTTTTAAGAAGAAAATAGCCATCCACTTGCTATATTATCTCCACTAAATTATGATTTTTGAATGGGCAAAATATGAATGGTGATAGAGATGAAATTCCAAATACATAAATCCTAGGTAACCTATAATGGTGGCTACAGACATGAGTGCAAATGCACCATTTGGGAACTAAAGAATCACATGTCCTCAAAAAGGATATTGTCACGTGTCTAAAAACAGAAATACTGTGATACTTAGGAATACATTCTAAGCCAAAGACCAAATATTACCAGAGGAGAGGAAATGAGAAAAACTGTAGTTCCTCTGATCGTGTGGACAAAAATCGACTTGGTTTATGACAGTAATACAAGTCTATATAAAAATAACACTAACATACCTTCTTATGGAAGTGTAATATCAGAGAGAAGGTGCAGGATAGGTATACTTCCATTTGCCCTATTTTTTATGAAACACATCCTGTCTCTCCAGGAGGGTCTTGTACAGTTTATCCCTCTCGTATGGGTAAGGTTATCATTATTATAGATTACTCTGAGATCATCGAGCCATAATATTAAACCCCCATAGGAATTAGGAATTGGTTCTTAAACAAGAGCTGAAAGAAATGCATATTATAATATATTTTCAAATAATCACAAAGTTGAATACATAATTATATAATTAGTGGAGTACTGAAACTAGAAATTTGGACCAACACTTGGTGTAGGGAAGAGCCAGTGAACTTGTTGTCTGGATAGTAATTTTCACACCTAAATTTGACAAGATTCTGTCTGCAGGTATGAGTTCCGTGCTAATTTTCTCTTAAACCATCAGATGAACTTTACAAAAAAGATTAATTAATACCACTTTGGTTGAAAGACACCTCACAACTTTATATGTTTTCAGAGATTGGAGGTCTGCACAAAATGCCAACATTTGTATAAAAACTGTGAAGTAGTTCTTACTCCTGCCTCCCTCTGCTACAACCATCTTCATCTTCCAGAGAAAGAATCTTCTAGGAAAGATGTTAAGAAGTTCTCTCCCTCTTCACCACTAAAGCCCTGGAATGCCCGCAGGTAATATTTCATTTCATTTGATAAATACATGGCCATCAGACAAGTATTTTCTTCCTATTTTACATTTTTAGGATGCTTTACTTATTATTATTTTGTTTTACCAAGTGCATCAAGGCTATGTTAGTTGATGCATCTGAAGGCCCAGTATATGCTGATCTCACGGCAGTGGCGTCAGCCATTGGTTTTTAATTTAAAATTGTTGTTTTTGATTAAAATGGGTAAAAAAGATAACCAATGTTATTTAGAACCAATATTTTTCAATTAATGAACTAAATATTGTTCCTGTGTAATAAAAATGACTAGTATATATATATATATATATATATATATATATATATATATATATATATATATTATATATATATATATATATATATATATACATAAAAAGTTTTGAAAAATTAGCGGGCAGAATTGACTTTATGCTGAGATGTTTAGTGTGAGTCAGTGACATGTGTACTTTCACCACTATTTTTCATCGTACTTATTAGGTCCTTTATAGCATAGATCAACGGTAGCTCTTTTTATCATTCCTATTTACTGATTTCAGTTGCTCATGGATTTTTTTAAGAATTCATGGTTCTATTCACAATATTCTCACTTTGAATAGTAGTTTATTGAATAGAAATTTCTAGCTTATTAATTTCCTGTGAATCTCTTGCACCATATTGAGAACCAGAACAGTAGCACTGTTTTCTAAACTGTTTAACACTCAAAAGAGTCTAGTGATTCAAGAGACTTTTCATTGTGCTTCTGCTTCTTCTCTACAATGACAACTATATGATTCACCAGCCCTAGAAAACCTTTGGCAATAAAATGATTACCTTTTCGTATATGAATAATCTTTTGATGGTTTGTTTTACTATTCAACCAAATATCCAGACGTCTTATTGCGTTCCTATTGTTGCGCAAAATATTTCAAACTAATTATTTTCATTAACGATAGTGCAGAATGCAAGTAGCAAAGGGTTTTGAACGTATAATAGTGAAGAACTTCATTACCTGCAGATATGAAGGCATCTGCCATTGGGATGAGGCAAGGCAAGTGTGCACTTGCGGTGCCACTGACCAACATCTACAGATGACAAGAGCAAGACTCCTGGGGCCTCGTTTTAAGAAGATGCTGCTGATAGGTGCTGCTTGTCTACCATTTATTTTTCTTATAGCCTATTTAGTTTTAACTTACATCTAGTATTGTGCTCACAGTTATTTCATAAATTGTCACTTCATTTTTTACTACTGCATGCATTACTAGTAGAACATTGCAATCTATGCCACAAAATGACACATAATAACATGTAAAGTTCTGTGATAATGTTTTTGTGATAAGCGATTTTCATTGTTTGTTAATCTTTTATAGAAATGTAAAGTTAGTCTATGAGAGTAGGTTATAAATTTGTAAACCTTTTAAGCTACATTATATAAGAATATATATTACAATATATTTAGCTACAAAATTACTATCCCTATTTTGTTAAAAGGGAATGTGTAAACAATTTATTCTTGCTATTGTTAAGAGATCAACAACAATGTTATCAGAGATTTATGAATAAATATATTTACCTTACTCCTGAGGCATGATTATCATCTTAATATATTATGATTACTACAATTATGATTATTATTTTTATCTATATTATTGGTGTAATAACATTGGTCTTCTTACTGTAATACAAAGAAGGTGTATTGACTTCTGGTAACACTGTTTACATATGTTTAAAGCACTTACTGCATTTTTCTACACAAAATGAAAGGGGGAGGGACATTTTGCATGCTTTCATGCAAGCGCAACAATTTTTTTTTTTTTGAGGGGGTGGTCAAAACATTTTGAAGGGCAGGGCTTGAAATCTATATTTTTCTTAGAAGCGTAGTTATTGTTGATAAACTTTGGGAGCATTTTTCTCATTTTTAAAAAAGTGGTGCTTGAGCCTGTTTTTAAAGCCCTCAAATATGTTGGACATGTTGGTGGAATTAATGATTTTATAAACAACTAAACCTTTACAAGTGCTAGGGGCTCTCTCTTTAAATGTAATAACATACATATGTACATTGTTGAAGGTGTAGCCATTAGTCTGGGAAAAGAAATTTGGAAACACATCTTTATGCAAAAGTACAATGGAATAATTAGTGAGAAATTTCTTCAAAACTTAAATATTCACATTCCTTTTCCTGATGTAGCTTCTCCTGCCCAGATAGACGATTGCAGTCTGCTTTCCACTTAAGACATACAAGCTCCACCGAGTACCATAACTTGAGACATCCAAAAATGACAAAGCTCAGGTTACAAAAGTGTTTGGCTGGTTTACAATTTTACAAATATGAAATCACTTGAATAGACACCTCCATAATTATATCATTTAATCAACTGATTACAAACAAATGAATTACTGAAAACCTTTGTTTAATATCCTAGTTGTAAATTTTCTCTCAAATCTTTCTTGAATTTTTTTTGTTTATAGTTCTATTTTTTGCTTTTATTTTAATTTTTACTTTTATTTCTTTTTAATTTTTATCAAAAATTGTTTTTTCTATCTTCAATCTCTTCTGTTTTATCTAGTTTTATTCTTAATATTTTTTCTGTACAACTTCTTTCTTATTTTCTAAATTTTCATATTGATAATAAAGGGTGAGGCTCACGAACTTTCTGCACAGATTTCAATATATTTCAGATGGAAAATTTAATGTGGCAGTCATTTGCAGCAAGCATGAAAACAGTATATATTCATGTCAATAAAAAAATATAAGTCATAAAAAAATTACCAAAACACTTTACTCTGCCAGTGGATGCTGCAACTGACTATTCAAAAATACGTACATTTCAGTAAAAAGCAACATAAAAATAAGTGGTCTACAAGGGATGAAAAACACAAAATAACTATTGAATGGTGTAATTCCAATCAGGTCGTTGGCTAAACACTATGTATAAACTTAACCAATCTCTTAACACCATCACTCAACTTTGTATTTTATAAAATGTGAACACATACTTCAAGATAACAAAATATAGATAACAGAATCTTTCATGACAATACATGGTAAAAGTGTGACATGTTAACAATGGTATGTAAGTTTTTAAAATCAAGTAGTATATACTGTATTAAAAACAACAGCAAAAATTAATTCTCTACAACTGCACTGATTAATTCTGTACCAGTTGTAGTGCTTGTAGAAGCTAAGATGATCCTAGTACTGGATGTGAGAGCAAGCAGTCTAAAAGCAGCAATCTCAGCAAAAGTTAAACCACCCAGCACCAACACTAATGCAACTCTTGGAACAACACCAGATCCTGGTGAAGCACTTCGTAAGACAGATGTTCCAGGGAGAACCTTTAGAGTATCTGCAAGGGACTGATTGCTACGTCCAGATAGCACATCTCCAACTACCTTTGGGATAACAGGAGTGTAAGCACCATTGAACACATAGCTCATGTCAGTAGGGTTATGTAAATCTACAGGCTTATCAGTATCTGGAATAAGACGTAGACGTTTGGATGCTGCTCTCCATCCTGAATCCTTTTTAGGAATTAATGATGTCACCTGGGCTAGTCTTCCTTGTAAAGGAGCATTACTGATATTACTGCTAGCACCAGTAACAATATTTAGGGTGCTATCAGAGTATGATACTAAGCCTAGCTGGCGAAGGTTATACAGGGTTATGAGTTGCTTATGGCCATATGCATTCATTAATTCAGTGCTAATAGTTTCATAATCCCGACGGGAAAAACCATCTTGAGTTAATGAATAAAGACACAAAAGGCGTAAGTTAGCTGCTATGGGAAGCATCCTTGCAATGCAGTTTTTAAGGAATGTTTGAACTTCACTGGTATTACTTGCTCCTGTAACAAGTCCATGCTCGGTTTTAAGTAGTGTGTCAAAATCACGTCGCATCTGTTTGGTAATTTCCTCACATGCACTTAAATGCAACTGCAAAGTTTTTTGCAATGACTGCAAGGTGCGAAGTTCATTTGCAACAAAATCTTTCATTTCTGCAGTAGTCATATTTTGTGCCTGATCTTTCTTAGCCTTTACTTCTCGAGCTCTTGTTATGAGATAGCTAGAAACACCAGCAAAGTGCCTGTTTCTTATATTGTCATAGATTGTGTCTTTGCTGTTCAAGGGTACTTTGCGAGCTGCGTCTTTTCCAACTACCACTTCAGGAAACTCTACAACTCCTGCATGAATGCCAAAGTACTCATCTAATGCCCCTTCATAAGTTAATTGTGACAGTAGTGGTGTGACATAATCAGCATCACGATCAAACACAAAAAGATGTCCAATATCGGGGGTCTGTTGGAACAAGAAATACATTAGTTTTATAAATCTATACTTATATGTTTAAGAGGGACAAAATTTTCTTAGCTGAAAATTATATTATTACAGGTGTATACTGCTTGAGGTAACAGCACCACCACTTTCATCATAATACATTACTTAAATTTAAACCACCTGCAACTGACAAAACTACACTAAATTTACTAATGCTTCAATGCCTTATACAGTACTCAATTAGGGCAAACAAACTAAGTGACTAATTATTTACAAAATATACCTTGAAAATTGTTGATACAATCCATTGCCTTAGAACATTTAACAATTCAGTGTAAATAGTAAACAACTGACTAAGAATTTACAGATCTTGCTCTTCCAAGAGTCAGAGAACTCTCTGACTTCTGAATTAATTGTTTCTGCTGTTTCACATGCAAGGATGGTGTTGGGGTAATTCAATTTTACATAAACAATACAGTACAAGGATATAGTTATGCAAACATTAAATATACAGTGGAACCTCGACATACGAAAGTCCCAACTTACGAAAAATTCAAGTTACGAAAGCAAAAACGAAGATACTTTTGCCTCTACATACGAAAATAATTCAGGTTACGAAAGGGTGTTACTGTAAAGTCCTGAGATTCGCCTGGACCGCCCAGAACAATTTTAAACCTCACACGCCGCCAACTGAGTAGACTCGCCACCACCCTCCCGCTCTCCCATTGGTTCCTGATGCTAGTCACCGCTGTAAGATCCTGCTCTCCTATTGGTCAGCATCTCTCCCATCGTGCTCTACGTAAAGGCGTTCTTCGGTCACTCGGTAGTAGCATCGTCATCGTAAGCACGCCGAATTCGTTCGTTCATATACGATTTCGTTTGTTAACGTAAATTCATGTTAGTGATTTCGCTTTGTACTTTATCACGTTGTGTAAGATCTTTAGTACATAACTTAATTACATACGTATAGTCATGGGTCCCAAGAAAGTTGTTGAAGTTCACGGAAAGAAGAGGATGCTTTCTATGGAGACAAAGATGGAGATTATCAAGAAGTACGAGGCTGGCACGTGGTTGAGTGTGATCGCTAAGGCATCAAAGCAGCTACACCTTCCAAGGGCGTGACTATTTTGTCCAACAAGAGGAGCCACACACATGATGAGATGGAGAGGCTGCTTCTTCTATGGATTGAGGACAAAGAAATCGCTGGCAATACGATAACAGAGATGGCAATCTGCCAGAAAGCCAGCGCTATTTTCGCTGATCTGATTGCCCAGGCCGAAAACGACAGAGGAGAGGGACATCGACGGCAATCCCAGACTTCAAGGATTCTTGGGGGTGGTTTGATAAATTCCGTAAACGGACTGGCATCCATTCGGTGGTGAAGAAATTGAAATTTTGTAAAAAAAAAAAAACGTAAAGTATAAAAAAGTAAAAGACAAAAAACAAAAAGAAATTTAATTTTAAGTTTTTTGTAAAGTTAAGTGTTAACGTTTTGTGCCATTTGTTAATGTGTTTTGTAAAGTTTAGTGTTAATTTTTCCAGTCATTTTTTAATGTGTTTCGTAAAGTTAAGTGTTAAAGTTTTCTGCCATTTTCCTCCTCCTCTGTCACCACTTTCGGAGATTGCCTCACTCGAAAGGTAAGCTTCCACATTTTACTACATACGTACGTATGTACGTACAGTATTTCTTGTACCATGTACACTAATACACTTTATTTACAGGTATGTAGTACATATTAGTAGTATATGTAGTTTAAGTTAGATATTGAATGGTCCAAATTGTTGTATTTCATTGTTTATTTGTCAATTTAGCTTTATTATAAAATTTACTGGGGTGTTTTTGTAGGGCTTGGAACGAATTAGGCAATTTAGATGTAAAATGTGGTTCAAGATACAAAATAATCAGGTTACGAGGGCCGCCTCAGAACGGATTAATTTTGTATCCTGAGGTACTACTGTATTAATCTACATGCTCTGTGTACTGTATCTTACATATACCTCAATAGTAGTATATCATTGAATAAACATTACTACATTTTTTCTTACAATTTATTATGCATTAAAAAACAGGTTTTGATGTAGGAAAAACCTATTTTTGCTATGTGCTGTTTGTGCTCAAAACAGCTTCCAGTGTCTTCCAGAACACTGTGCACTGCAATAGCCAAAACACTTATGTGGACCCACTTGGGAGCACTACTACTTTCTGGTGTTGAAATAAGGCTTGAAAGGAAACATTGGAGAGCTGAAACATTTGCTCACCAATGCAACCTCCCTATTGCTGTCTTCTCTTATCTGCCGAGACCCTTTTTGGAGAGTCTGTTGTCGCATAACTTATTAAATGAGCCTAACAACAGAATTACACAACGGGGAATCTGGGAAACAAGACCCTTGAGAGTTTCCTCTTCCTTAGCCTAAGAAAACCTGATGTGAATCAGAGCTGTACAAGGCTACTGTAAATACTATAGGACCCTTACAACAGTTTACAGTCATTTCGCCCACATGCCAATTCGCCCTCACATCAATTCGACCAAAGTCAATTTGCCCACATAAGTTCATTCTCCACACAATCCCATGTCATGTCCACCAATTGCCATACATTGTTGGAGTATTTTTATATGCTATCATTACCATGTATTTTTATTACAAGAAAGATTAACGCCCAGGCCAGAATGACTGTGGGACGAGAATGAATGTAGTGACAAAGAATTAAAAAAGAAACTTTTAATAAAAAAAAATACATATATGCACGATTCAACTGCGCATTGGGCCACTGAGATGAGCACATGCTTTCAGCAGCTGATATGAAGACCTCTCACCCATCACAAGCTCATCCCAAAGAGTGAATATTTTACCCTGTAAGTTTCTATACTTTATCCGTGGGATCCTTCATAGCTTTTTTCAGATATTAGCCTTAAGTAGACAGATGTCAATTTAGCCTCTTTTTAGAGAAGGCTTACAAAGAGGTAAAACTGGAGGTTGCATCTACCAGCAGCACGTCTGTTTAGTCGATTGTGCCAGCCTTCCATTTTTATTGTTATTATTTTGGTACTATTATTATAAACTGATAGTTTTGGTTGTATGGACAATTACAAAGAAACAGAATATAAAGCCATTTGTAAAAAATGACTCCACATTGTGGGCAAAATGACTCAACTGTGTCGGCGAAATGACTCCATTCTGAGGGCAAAATGACTCCATGGTGTGGCGAAATGGCATGTGGGCAAAATGACTGGATACCCTTACAACAAGAGAAGAAAGGACAACAATAGCACCAACACCTCTTTCAAAGCAAACAAGATAATCCTATTCGGGGTAAGAAAAACCAACTCCTAGACTGTGTATAACAAGGATGGGAAAAGTAGGAGCCCCATAGGACTTGCATGATTGTGGTTGTCTTCTACAGCATAACAAGCAGTGGCAGTCCTTCTCTTTGGGGACTCAATATAATTCACAACTGGCTAGGGTAGAGATGGTCTCACCCTTCACCTCTTCTCAAGTAGTGTTTTCCAAAAACCAGACCCCCATTTAAAAGGAGGACCATAAAACAATATGACTTTATTTGTCATTACTCTTCAGCATCCTCAAAAAGTACCCCTCCAAACAAAGGGTGATCCTTGACCCATCAAATTTGAACAAATATATTGGTTGCATATATATATATATATATATATATATATATATATATATATATATATATATATATATATATATATATATATATATACAGTCGGCGCAAAAAAAAAACGAACGCCCACTACATTTGTAAACAAATCATAGCAATGATATAAAAAAAGGAAAATAAAAGGGAAAATTTTAGTTCACTTATATTTTTTTCAATACTTAGACATTTCTCCATTATTTTTGAGTACAGCTTTTAACCTTCTTGGCATTGAATGTGCTAAATCTTTGAAATATTGTGCATCCATGTCTTCAAACCAAAATTTACGGATGGCATCCTTCAATTTGGGGAGGGACGTTTTCTCAGTTTCCGTTTCATGTATGCCCAGCAATTTTCAATTGGGTTTAAATCTGGTGAATTGCCTGGCCAGTCCAATTTCTGAATATTAAATTCCTTAAGAAGGTTTGTGACCTTGTGAAATCGGTGGCAAGGTGCTCCATCTTGCATAAATACACGCATGCCCAAAAGTTCCTTGTAAGGGACTAATTCATTTTCCAAGACATTTTCATAAATCTCTCCATTCATTGTCGTGCTCTCTGGGAGAAAATATAATCCCCCACTACCCCCATATCCTGCTGAAACATCCCCATACCATCACATAAGCTGGATGTTTCACAGTCTTGACTGTATTTTGATGCATAGCGGTTAGATCCTTGGGGCCTCCTTACTTTTTTGCCAGCACTACGAATAATGTGGAAGTTAGATTCATCGCTAAAAACTACCCTTTCCCAATCCTTTTCAGTCCACTTCAAATATTTTCTGCAAAAAGCCATCCTTTTTTTTCATAGGCTTAGTGAGGAGTGGCTTCTTTGCTGCAACACGACATGAGAGACCAAGGTCTTTCTGCAATCGATGTTGCACAGTCCGTTCAGATACGTTCCTAAGCAGATCAGGGTTTTGAGACTTCAAAATTTTGGCTGGCATTGATGGATGTTCCATAACAATCCTTTTTAAAATTTTATCCATTCATTTTGTAGTTTTTCGTGGCCTTCCTGAGCCTTTCTTCCGCTTCAGTGATGAATCAAGGTCTCCTATCTTGGAGCGGTTGCACCACAATGAGACGGTGCTTTTAGAGATTCCCAGCTCTCTTGCAATAGCTGACATTGACTTGCCAGTTTTCCATAGGGTCACAATTTCTGCTTTCTTAACCAAGGATAAGGAAGTTTTAGCCATAATTCATTAGCTAGCGCGCAAGAGCGCCAAATGTAGCGGTGACGAAAGCATGAATGGGGCAGGAGCGCATACAATGACAGCCGACCTTTGGGACAGCTTGAGTATCACTGAAGTGCATTAGAAACGCATGGTACCGAACAGCAAGACAATACAGGCTGCCAGACGAACGATAAATTGGGGAAAATATATACTTCTCGGGCGGAAATCGCAAGAAAAGTCCAAACGCTTATTACAGTAATATATAGGGAGTCGTTCGCTTTTTCTTTGCGCCGATTGTATATATATATATATATATATATATATATATATATATATATATATATCTATTTTAATCTATATATCTATATACATATATATATATATATTATATATATATAATATACATATAATATATCTTATCTATATCTATATATAGTATCTATATAATATCTATATATATATATCTATATCTATATATATATCTATATATATATATATATATATATATATATATATCTATATAATATATATATATTATATATATCTCTTATATATTCTATAATAATATATCTAATATCTGATATATATCCTATATATATATAATATCTTCTATATATATATATCTAATTATATATATATAGATATAATATATATAGTATCTATCTATGTATCATTATATATATTATAGTTATATCTATCTATATATCTATGAATATAGATATATATATATATATATATATTCTATCTAATAAATATATATCTCTAATCTATATGTATATTAATATATATATATAATATTATTGATATATATATCTAATATATATATATATATTATATCTTAATAGATTATATCTCTAATATATATATATATATATATATCTAATATATACTATATATTAATATATAGTATATATATATGATCTAGATCTATCTTATCTATTATCTATTATAATCTCTATATATATGTATATAGATTATAATATATTAATCTATATATAATATCCTCCTATAGATATCTATAAGTAGATATCTATATAGATTATATCTATAAT
>NC_087206.1:44015513-44113013 GCF_015104395.2 Macrobrachium nipponense | reverse complement strand
AAGATGGAAGAAAGATAATATGAAAGGAGGTAGAGTAAAAGGAACGAAAGGGGTTGCAGCTATGGGCCGAAGGCATGCTGAAAAGAACCTTAAGTAATGCCTACAGTGCACCACATGAGGTGCACTGATGGCACTAACCCCCTACAGGGCAGACAGGAGGGGAAATATCAAAACATCCTCCTTTCTGAGCCGTGACCTTCTTGTGGAATTTTAAATCAAGTCTACTGTGAAGATTATTTGCCTAACATTGCTAGGTACCTAGTGCAAAGCTACAGACTTCATCCATCTAACATACTAGTCTGTATGGGAACTGTGGTTAGATTACTGCCACACTGAGAGTCAACTTGAAGTCTGTTAAAACAGTTTTACATATAATTTTATTTTGAGGTCAAGCGCCTTCCTATTTCAACAATCATGGCATACAATGCAGCATTGGCAGGATCCTTGCCTTATGGTTTTGGAATTGACTCTTAATATACAAATATTTAATTCCATTCTCCAGTACTTGACACCGACAAGGTCAGTTCCTGCAAAGTTTCCCATTACCTGGTCCCTGGATATGGTTCTTAGATTCCTGTCATCAGCTCAATTCATGAGCCCAATACAACTAAAACTCATGAGCTGCAAAAGGCAGTCTTCTTGACAGCTTGGGCATCAGGAGCTTGGATTAACATAGTACTAGGCTCTCTTACACAAGGAAAACATTTCACCATACATACACCTAGTTATCATTTGCTGTTGTCTTCTGGACTATTATTCCTGACCACGAATGAGGACCTTTTAAAGCAAAAATCCCCTTTTCTGATACAGGAACTCAGCAGTATTTCATATAAAATATTATGCTTGGCTCAAGCACTTAAGGTTTACCTAGATGTAACGGAAAGCATCCCAGATGGTCCTATTTTTCCTATGCCTTAGCACAAACTAAAAAGGCAGACCCTCACTCCTTTCTCAAGTCAAATGACATCCAAAAGGCGAGTACATTGTTAACTTTCTTTGGAAATGTTAATTTCGAAGAAGGTGAAATAATTCTGCAGCCAGATATGGCATAATTAGGTAAGTCACAGTTGAACCAATATGGATAATACATTTATAGGTTTGTCTCCTGTTCTTTATGGACAGACCCAAATGGATACAGTACTGTGCAAATAAACTACGTATCAAACATAAAATTAACAATGAATTAAAATATATAAACACTAAATTTTTAAGGTACATAAGATAATGCATAAAATAAAACCAACAAATTTTTATGCATCCGAATGATGAATTAATAATAAAGAGTGGTTGTAATTTAAAGAGAACTTCTACAATGTATTTATTTTACCTAATAGATGACCAAATTTTGTGCCTGAATACAATTAGTTACAACATAGCAAGAAACACACTAAAAAATTGAAACTCAAAATAATAACCACACTACATTTTCATATAAATGATATTGTTAGTATACAATAAAGTTTTGTACATACTTACCTGGCAGATATATACTTAGCTTAGGTCTCTGACGTCACGACAGAAAATTCAAAACTCGCGGCACACGCTACAGGTAGGTCAGGTGATCTACCTTACTCGCCGCTGGGTGGCGGGTGTAAGAACCAGTCCCCCTTTCTTGTCAGATTATTTTCTTCCACCTGTCTCCTGAGGGGAGGCTGGGCGGGCCATCAATCGTATATATCTGCCAGGTAAGTATGTACAAAACTTTATTGTATACTAACAATATCATTTTTGTACATGAACTTCCCTGCCAGATATATACTTAGCTGATTGACACCCTTGGTGGAGGGAAAGAGACACATACTCACCTAGAAAGTGGGGACAACACATGTTAAAGGAATAAAAATAAACCCTTGGTTCTTACCTGAATTAGGCAGAAGACTTCATAGTTACTGTCTATTAGTCTGCGTTGTCTAAAGAGTCTCAGCGAGGGCGTGACCTATAGCTGAAGAACTCTTTGGGTCTACCAATGGGAACTGAGTCCACTTACTTGGCAGAATCCAAACAGGGTCTGGTCAATGGGGATCAACCCGCTTACATGCCAGAGCCTATCACTACCAACCGCAAGGAGCCTCAAGCACAACCAATCACCTAACCAATTACTAATATTAGTATACGAAAGAAGGAGCTGCTCCTGCAACCTCCTTTGTACAACCAAAAACTCCAATTAAAAAACTAACAGGGAAAAGGATTAAAAAGGATGTGTTTCAGCTCCCTGCCCCAGCACTGAATCTGCCGATACGTAAGGGCCTAGCCCAAAACACTTTTCATACGTAATCGATACGTCTTTTAGGTAGTGATTGGAGAAGACTGATTCACACCTCCAAAAAGTGGCCTTCATGAGGTTTTGTAAAGACATATTCTTCTTGAAAGCCAAAGACGTCGCGATGGCCCTCACTTCGTGCGCCTTGACTTTCAGAAGACTAAACTGTTGCTGACTGCACGATGTGTGGGCTTCTCTAATAACATTCCTGATAAAGAATGAGAGGGCATTTTTTGATAAGGGCCTACTGGGGTCCCTTACAGAGCACCAGAGATTGCTCTCATTAGCAGCAAGTCTTCTCTTCTTTTGAAGATAAAATTTCAGGCTTCTCACCGGGCAAAGAGATCTCTCCTCTTCTGTCCCAACTAAGGAGGACAAGCTTTTAATTTCGAAGCTCCTGGGCCATGGTGAAGAAGGGTTTTCATTCTTGGCTAGGTAAGCCGGAAGAAAAGAGCAAAACGCAGATCCTCCTTGAAAATCTACCTCACCTTCTAGAGCCTGCAGCTCGCTGACTCTCTTCGCTGAAGCTAACGCACAGAGAAAAAGTGTCTTCATCGAAAGGTCTCTGAACGAAGCTGTATGGGGAGGTTCGAATCTTGAGGACCTCAGAAAGAGCAGCACGACGTCTAGATTCCAGCTAGGAACTAAGTAGGAGGTTCTTTTAACTGTCTCAAACGATCTGATTAAGTCATGGAGGTCCTTGTCTTCGGATATGTTTAATCCTCTATGACGAAAAACTGAGGAAAGCATGCTCCTGTAGCCCTTGATGGTGGAGACTACTAACCCGCATTTTTCCCTCAGGAAGAAGATAAGGAAATCTGCTATCTGAGTCACAGAGGTACTGGAGGAGGAAACTTTATGAGTCCTGCACCAACGTCGAAAAACGTCCCACTTCGACTGGTAGACTCTAGATGTGGAAGGTCTACGTGCATTGGCAATAGCCCTGGCAGACTTTGCCGAAAATCCCTTAGCTCTGACGAGACTCTTGATAGTCTGAATCCAGTCAGACTGAGAGCGGGGAGGTTTTTGTGAAACCTGTCGAAGTGGGGCTGTTTGAGCAGATCGACTCTTAGTGGTAGGGATCTTGGAACATCCACCAGCCATTCCAGTACCTCTGTGAACCAGTCCTGGGCGGGCCAGAATGGAGCTATCAAAGTCATCCTTGCTCCTTCTGAAGCTGCGAACTTCCTTAGCGTTTCCCCTAGAATCTTGAAAGGCGGGAACGTGTAAAGATCCAGGTTTTTCCAATCCATCAGGAATGCATCTATTGCCACTGCTCTTGGGTCCGCAATAGGGGAGCAGTATAGATCGATCCTCGCATTCCTGGAGGTCGCAAATAGATCGAGATGGGGCCTGCCCCACGTCCTCCACAGCTCCTGGCATACGTCCGAGTGCAGAGTCCACTCTGAGGGAAGGACTTGATTCCTTCTGCTTAGCAGATCCGCTCTGACATTTCTTTCTCCCTGTACGAACCTGGTGAGAAGACTTATCTTCCTTTCCTCCGACCACAGGAGGAGCGATCTCGCTGTCTCGTACAGGGAGAAAGAGTGAGTCCCCCCGTTTCCGAATGTAAGCCAGGGCTGTGGTGTTGTCCGAGTTGATCTGAACTGACTTTCCCTTTACGAGGGGTTCGAAGGTTTTGAGAGCGAACCAAATCGCTGTTAGCTCTTTCTTGTAGATGTGCCAGGACACCTGATCCCCCATCCAGGTGCCTGACACTTCTCTCGACCCGAGAGTAGCTCCCCAACCTATGTCCGATGCGTCCGCATATAACACTAGGCTGGGGTTTCGAACCTGCAATGAAAGGCCTTCCTTGAACAGGAGAGGGTCTAGCCACCAACGTAGATCCTCCTTTATCTCTTGCGAGATCTTGAACGCAAAGTCTAGACCTTGAGATCTTCGGTTCCAGTTCCTCGTCAGGAAGAACTGTAGGGGTCTGAGGTGCAACCTCCCTAGAGAAACAAATTGCTCCAGCGAGGAGAGTGTCCCCAACAGACTCATCCACTCCCTCGCTGTGCATACATCTTTCTCTAGAAAGATTGCTACCTTCTCCGAGCTTCGGGTTATCCTCTCTGGGGTTGGAATGGATGATACGCCCGAAAAACCTGAGAAAACATCAGAATCCCCAAATAGATACGCTCTTGACTGGGGATTAGCTGTGACTTCTCGAAATTCACTAGCAAACCCAGAGAAGCTGCTAGATTCAGCGTTAATCGTAAGTCCTCCAGACATTTCTCCTTGGACTTGGCCCTGATTAGCCAATCGTCCAAGTAGAGGGAAATCCTCACTCCCTCGAGATGAAGCCACTGAGCAACGTTCTTCATCAGCCCAGTGAAGACTTGGGGGGCTGTGGAAAGGCCGAAGCATAGGGCCCTGAACTGAAAAACGTTCCCTCCCCACATGAATCTTAGAAATTTGCGTGAAGAAGGATGGATCGGCAAGTGGAAGTAAGCGTCCTGAAGGTCCAGTGACACCATCCAGTCCCCGGGACGAAGAGCTGCTAAGACTGATGAAGTCGTCTCCATAGCGAACTTCCTCTTCTTCACAAAGACGTTCAGGGCGCTTACGTCCAGAACCGGCCTCCATCCTCCTGAGTTCTTGGGAACTAAGAACAGACGGTTGTAGAAACCCGCGGAAAGAGGGTCCTGTACCATCTCTATTGCCTCTTTCTCCAACATCAGCTCTACTGCTAGAGCGAGGGCTTGATTCATTAGAGGGTCTTTGTATTTGGCCACCAGTTCCCTTGGAGTGGTGGTCAAAGGTGGTCTCGAGATAAAGGGAATGAGGTATCCCCTCTTGATGATAGCGAGGGACCAGTTGTCCGCCCCCTTCCGTGCCCAGACATCCGCAAAGTTCACAACAAGTCTGGCACCTACAGTTGTCTGGAGGACAGGCGAGCTACTTCTTGGCCCTAATAGACCGAGAGAAGGTCTTTCCTCTTCTGGGTGGTCTCGAACCTCTGGAGGAAGAAGAGCGGGACGAAGGACCTCCTCGAAAGGGCTCTTGCCTAGTCTGAGTTTCCTTCTTCGTTTTCTGTTGGAACGAATGTTTCGGTATTCTAGCTGAGCGAGCCAGCATATCCTGCGTCGCTTTTGCTGACAACGAGCTGGAGATGTCATTAATTATCTTCTTCGGGAAGAGTTGCGGAGAAAGTTGAGAATACAGCAAGGAAGCTCTCTGTGCATGAGAGACAGCCTTGGTAAGAAAGGAGCAGAAAACGGCCCTCTTCTTTACTACTCCTGCGCCAAAAAGGGAAGCAATCTCCCCGGATCCATCTCTCACTGCCTTGTCCATACAAGACAGCACTGCGTGAAGGTCTTCAGGTGAAAGAGTGTCTTGTTCTTGAGTCCTCTTAGCCATGACTCCAAGGGTCCAGTCAAAAAGTTAAAAACCTCTAAGACTCGGAACATTCCCTTCAGAAGGTGATCCAACTCGCTCATACCCCACGTCGTCTTCGCAGAATTAAGCGCCGAGCGACGTGCGGAATCCACCAACGAAGAGAAGTCCGAGTCTGCTGAAGAGGGAAGAGTCAGACCCAAGGGCTCTCCTGACTCGTACCAGAACCCCATCTTACCCGTAAGTTTGGACGGGGGAAAAGAAAATACGGTCTTGCCTTTCTCTTCCTTCGAAAGCAACCAGTCGTCAAAATTCTTAAGAGCCTTCTTCATCGACACTGTCGGTTTCATCTTAACGACTGAAGACTTCTTAGACGTATTGGTCGTTGAAAATAAGGACGGAGGTGACGGAGGAGCAACGGCCGAAAGAGACTCCCCAAAATCTTGCAAGAGGAGGTCGGTCAGTCTCTTGTATGAAGAAACTGAAGCATCCTTGGGCAAATCTTCCTCAGAATCCCCAAGGTACTCCTCAGAAGAATGACGTTTAGAAGCTCTACTAGCAAGAGGAGAGCTATTCCTTGGAGAGCGCCTACTGGGAGAATGTCCACTGGGAGAGCGCTTAAAAGGAGAGCGCCTACCGAAAGAGCGCCTACTAGGAGAACGCCTACCAGGAGAGCGCCTACCTGGAGAGCGCCTACTAGGAGAGCGCCTACTTGGAGAGAGCCTACTAGGAGAGCGCCTACTTGGGGAGCGCCTACCAGGAGAGCGCCTACTAGGGGAGCGCCTGCTAGGAGAGCGCCTACTAGTGGAAGCTCGCCTGTCGGAAACAAAGTCTAATTCCACAGAAGAGCGCCTGGACAAGGGAGAGCGCCTATCAGGCTCTCTGCGCCTGCTAGGCTCTTGGCGCCTGCCCTCCTCAAAACGCCTGCCAGGCTCTTGGTGCCTATCAGACTCCAAACCCCTACCAGGCTCTTGACGCCTGCCACGGGGAGAGAAAACATCCACGGAGGAGTCCCTGTCCGAAGCCCTGCGCTTACAAGGCTCTGAGCGCCTATCCAATCGGGAGTGAACCAACGGAGATGAATGCTTCCACTGGCGCCTACAAGGCTCTTGGCGCCTACTAGGCTCCGAGCGTCCGTCAAAAGGAGAGCGGCAACCAGGCGAAGAACTCTTCCTTCGCTCCTGACGATAACGAGGCTCTTGACGTCTGTCAAGCTCTTGACGCCTAACTGAAGAGGAGCGGAAATCCTGAGGAGAGAGCCTGTCCGGCTCCTTACGCCTGACATGCTCAAAACTCTTGCTGGGAAGAGAGGAGAGCCTACTCGGAGATTGATCCCGAACTTCAGTCTGCACATCAGACTTCCTGCTACGAGGCTCAAAAACTTCTCTAGCCGGAGGAGAGCTAGCAGAAGGGACGTTCTTAGACTTCTTCACCGGAAGCGAGGCGTCCTTCCGACGATGAGAAGTCCCGGCAATAGAATCAGCTAAAGCCGCAATCTGCGCTTGCAGACCCGCCAGGATGCGCGCAGGAGATCTCTTAAATTCCTCTACAGGAGACGAAGTCCGAGACCGAACAGGAGAAGCGTAAACAGAAGAATTCTTGGCTCTCTTGCATTCCACTTCTGGCTCTTCCGCGAAGGATTCGGGGCTGGAAGGAAGGGCGCAAGGAGCTTTCCAGGGCCTCTTGAGAGGGCGAGACGACTCTGAGGCGCTCCATCTACGCTTAGGAGAAGGCGACGAAGATGACGAGAAGCACTTGCGTAATAACTCCTTCTTGGTTCGATCCAAGGGAGCCTGGGAACGAGCAACAGGATCTGCCGAGGGGACGCCTGACCGGTGGGGGTTCTCCCTAACCTTCCTGCGGCTTTCGACTTTCCTCCTCCACTGGGTCTGGGAGTCTGGAAGAGGTCTAGGCCTGGAAGCGTTAGTGAGCCGGTCAGACGCACCCTCCACATCACTAGGGGCACTGCACTGATGACTTGCACTATCACTCTTACCTTGTCGAGAGCGAGCGAGGCTCTCCTTACTCCTGATCGAGGCTCTCCCGGAAGGAACTTCCGAAAACGAATCTTCGGGTTCAAAGCTGGGCGCAGGGGCTGAAACTGGAGAAGGAACTACTTCTACTACAGGGTTCTCAGCGTCAATCTCACTCACCCTCGATCTACTAGAGCTCCTTGAAGAAGCCTTGCGCGCCCTATCCTTCTCTAACTTTCTCACATAAGAAGAAAGAGCCTTCCAACCATCCTCATCCAAATTCTCACACTCTTTGCAAGGGTTAATAAAAGAGCATTCATTCCCTCTACAAGACGTACATACAGAGTGAGGATCTAATGCAGCTTTAGGAAGTCTAACTTTACATTCCTTCACTGAAAAAACCCTAAATAAACTAGGGGTTTCTTAACTTCAGAATCATCCATGATTATTAATTCTAAGAAAAAGCCAAAAGAAAAATCCAAATAACAATCCAAAAAGCGTATGCCAAGCCAACAAACAAAGGGTACTTCACCAAAATCCAATTCGTCGGCAACGAGAAAGAATTTAACTATCGTAAGGACTGAACAACAGGTGTTGTCCAGCCGGCGACAGAAAATAATCTGACAAGAAAGGGGGACTGGTTCTTACACCCGCCACCCAGCGGCGGGTAAGGTAGATCACCTGACCTACCTGTAGCGTATGCCGTGAGTTTTGAATTTTCTGTCGTGACGTCAGAGACCTAAGCTAAGTATATAACTGGCAGGGAAGTTCATGTACAAAAATATATAATTAATCACAAAAATACAGCAAAGCACAAATTGTAGATGAATACAATTGTGATATGAAGAAAAACGAGAAATGAGGTATGAGTCAGAAGAGGACAAAACATTAATTCTTTCAGTTGAAACCGAGTCCAAGAGTAAGAGCAGATGAGTACCCTTTGCTAAGAAAGAGCCAAGTCATTGTTAACCATAAATTCTAACATTTTAGCTGTTATTTAAGACTGACACAATGAAACATAATTTACATGACACAATTTCAATTACTTACACGATTTGACTTCGTTGGTGAACCTTGCTCTGTCAAGATATCAAGGGCATTAAGAACTGCTTTAGATGCTCTCCCATGTGCTACAACATTTGGAATATTTCCATAAAGCCCCTGAAGAGTCTGAAGTGCTCGAGCAATACTTAAACAGGCTGAGTATTCCCCATCCAGAAAAGCATCTCTATAAAGTAAAATGATTTTCTCCTAAATCTTTCACAAAAAATTTTTACCATTGGCTAAAATTTAATACTTGATAATACAAAACACAACATACTGTATATAATAAGGTGACAAAGCTTAATAAGTTTTATCAAAAGTAATTTTCTTAAAAAAAAAGGGTGAGTAAGAGAGAAAAATATTGCTGCACATGAATAGGGGAGGGGGTACAAAACTGGAAAATATTACTGCTAAGTTGAAAGTGATGACCACATCCCCACATTCATTCAAAGAAAGAGAAGATTTTTCTCACTAGTATGTGATGGCATCCTGTTGGCCTATCTTTTATTTCTCTAACATGAACACTACTGTCATTACCACCGCTACTACCATTATATCAAGGAGATCATTGCCACAGTAACCTAAATCACACACTCATTGATTATTTATTACTATATCATACTGCTATTGATTATTTGATTTTCATCAATGTTTATCACACAAAGATTTCACTAAACATGCAAAGATATGAACATACATTAACATGGTGCACACTTAATTTCCATCACATCCAATCTCCAGTCCTGGTCCATGACATTAAATACAGTATTTTAAATATTTAAATACACCCCTTCCCCTTATTTTTTTAGACTGACTCAAGAATTATCACCAGGTCTTACAAGCAAAGCTGAAGTACCTGGTAGGCTAATGTTTACCCATAAGCTGTAAAATGACAAATTTTAAATTAGTAATTTGTATTTTTCATAGATAACAAACTTGTGGTCTTAACATTAGATAAATCTTCTGTGATAGCCTTGCAGGCAGCCTTCCCCCAGCATGTTGATCTCAGAGCTGGCGGCCAAGGGTGTAAGATTCACCCCGTATCACACCCACTTTTTGTAAGGGTGCAAAGAATGACCTTGATAGATCGCACACTCAAGGCCCCATAGAAGAATGCAAATCAGACCCTGCCCCAAGGGCAGGAAGAGCCAACGAGAGAACCACTACCTCCTCAGAGAGAGGCAATCCCTTAGAAGCTCTGTAGTACTTCCAAAGGGAACCTCCTCTCCACTTCTCCAAGCATTTGAATTCTCGGAATCCAGACGCCGGGTGGGAACCTAACCAAGCACTGGCAAGCACTCAACGAGTGCTAGAGGTAGTGCTGGCAGGCAAAGATAAGCCACCTGAATGTCTTGCCCTTTCTCTCTCCCTGTATCTGAACTGGGATGGTGAGAAGTCTCTGTCAGCAGTTCAGGATGCTCACAATTCCTTAGAAACATGAGCACTTGGAGTGACTTGCAAACGAGCGCCCGACACTGAACCAGTCTGGAGGTAGAATCCCTTGAACTGGTGATGGGAGTGCAAACTGTAGTTTGTGCTCCCATGGTCCCGAAACACAAAACCCAGGGGCATGTGAGTTGGTTCCTGAGTCCAAAGAGCTGACAAGAGATCCCACTGCCTCCTCGGGAGAAGGCAGGTCCTTAGAAATACTGCCAGAGGACTTCTTAGGGGGGAAGAAGTAGCCTCCCTCTTCTTTGGCCAAAGGGAGCCTATCTGGTTTTCCAGGACCTCCTTGAGCCTCAGAAAAAGAAGGGAAGGGCAGTGGAGGACGACATTTCTTCCACAGGGCTTCTTGTACAGGATGGATATGAAAGGTGTTACAGGAACGTCAATAGCAGTAGCAGGAGTCATGGCAGCTGGGGCCAGAGGCACAGCAGAAGCTACCCTGGTCACCAGGGCAACAATAAAAATCTAACAGAAGGCACAGCAGGAGAAGTACACACACACACACAAGAGGCAGTGCCACAGCATACCAGTGCCGCATAAACTCCCAAAGGTTAGGATATCCAAAACAGTCAGATAGCCAACTATCTACTGCTGCACCCTATGACTACTCACTGTCAACCTAAAGAAAAAAAATCAAAGATGATTAATAAATGGAGGCTCCTCCCATTCCAAAGCGAGAGTTCCTACAGCCACACTTTCCCCTTTATGTTACTAATTATGTGCAGGACAATTGGTTTACCGAACACAGAATGCACAAAACACAAACACATGTACTACTCACCTCAAACTTCAGATACTCAGGGCTAGGCACTGTGCTGTCAGCTGGATATAGCTAGGCTAGGCTAGTCCGAGACACAACACGAAACAACCAACTGAGAACTACAATCATACAACTTAACAACATGACAAATTACTGCGCAGACAGACACCAAAAGCTCGAAACAACACGACAACCATACACAACTCAACCAACATAACAAACCACCAACACCAACAGTCCCCAACCGCCAACTCACACACACCAAAATACACAACCAACTTCTTCAACTTCACTACAACCAGACAGACACATGCACAACAACTTTACAATATCAAAATCAATCAAATCACAGTATATCAACTGACCATCAACGGATAGGACCGCCACCAAACCAACTCTTTTGACAGACTTCACAGGCTTACTTTCTTCCCACTCTCATAACAGACGCTCACCACTGACATACTCAGCAATCACCCCAACAGACAATACCCACATGCTACACCCACCATCAAACCACTCCCATTCATCCCTCCACCAATTTTGCTCTCTCTCTCTCTCTCTCTCTCTCTCTCTCTCTCTCTCTCTCTCTCTCTCTCTCTCTCTCTCTCTCTCTCTCTCTCTCTCTCTCTCTCTCTCTCTCTCACGCAACCCTTGAAGACGTCAAACTTACACTACCATTATCACTCCTACATATTACCTCCCCCATTACATTTGACAATGTCTCCTTACACTAGCAACACCCACACTAAATTGCTTTCTGCAACACCCAAGGATGCTTGGATGCAGGCCCCCTGGACTTTGTTTGAGGAGCCTCATACATTCTTTCAGTTACATCGCCACTCACTTCTTTCAAACCCTTTTCGTTCAAATCCCCATTATCTCCCTCACTACTATCCTCCCAAATCTCATTCACTACTTCATCGACAAATTCTTCCTCTAGTCCCAATATCTCCCCTGTTTCTGCTACCAAATCACTCAGTTCATCCATACTTTTGTCAAACTCTTGCAAAGATTTATCGATCCTATCAACTACCTCCTTACTATTCGGCTTCCTTCCCACTGAGATCTCAATTATCCCTGTTAACTCAAACCTACATACGCTATAAGTATATTCATTTCCTCAAAGTCATCCGCATTACACGCTTTATCAACTGTTTGCACCCTACCACTAACACCCTTATCATGCCGTTCATGCTTCTTCCTTTCACTTCCTTTCTCTCCACTCTTGCGCTTTCTTCCATACTCAACCAACACTAACTGTCAATCTCCCTGACCCATTTGTTCACCCTCAAACATTCACTCATGACATCTCCCAAACATACTGTGGTACTTCCCTCCACTTACAGAGCTGGTTATGGTGTGCCCTAACCTCATACATTCCCCCACCTATTTGCAATTTCCCCAAAACATAACTCAATCCACTCGGTCCCACTTCCAAAATCTCAAAAGGCCCTTCAAATTTCTCCCTTACCTTATTCACATTCATTCTTCTTATCTCAGCCACCTCTTTCAACGCTTTATCTCCAATCTTAAAATTTTCCAACCTTTCACTTGCTTTCTTCCACAACTCCAAATCACTCTATGACAAACCCAACCGTGGCCTAACAATCCTTTCAAAATTCAACACATATTTACAAGGAGAATACCTATATTCTTCTGCAGTGTGGCATCATATACTCACACTGCACATTCTATATACATATCCCAATCATTGTAGCATTTACTCATCATTCGCAAATCTCAGTCATTGTTCTAACAGTCCTTTCAGTCAAACCATTCGCACTGGGCATATACAGAGTAGAATACACATGCACAACACCCCATTCTTTCAACATTTCTTCAAATTCCCATCCCACAAACTCAGGTCCATTATCACTCAACACTTTTGCCGGCTTACACACACATAGGCAACATCACTTGACCCACCATTCACGCAACAGTTTCATGCCTCTTATCTTTGATGGGAACCACATAGGCAAATTTATTCATGTGATTTACCTTCACAATTATCCTCATGTGTCCTCTCGCAGTCCTAGGCAAAGAAACACAATCAATCACAAGCATTTCAAACGGCTCTTTCATCTGCAATCACAACACAGGTGGACTCGCATGCACACACTAATACTTTCCCCTCTGACAGTTTCAACATGTGACAGCTACATCCATACAAATCCTATTCAACCTAGGCACATACAATCTCTCTCTCATGCATTCCCACAACTTATTTGTCCCCATATGCCCAAACCGGTCATGCACCAACAAACATACTCACCGCTGACTCAACAGAAAACACCGGGACATACACCCCTTCCTGATGTAAAAAGTACACTATGTTTTTACACACTACAAACCGTTTAGCAATCCTCTTATATACACCCAACTCACATGGCCAAACTCCTCCCAAAACACACTGTTGCAACATACTTATCTCCAGGCACTTATCTTGCATTTCCTCGATCTCTTCCTCACTCAACAGATCATTCTCACTCCTAGCAATATCAATCATACCCACAAAGTTCACTACAAATACATTACTATCTTGAATCCTACCTACTTTTCTATCCCCTTTTCTCAGAATTCCGTTTCCTAAATCTATGCCTACATCATGCATCCTCAAAAAATCTATCCCTATCAAAAAGCAAGCTGGCATAACATTTTCTCCTATAATTATAAAGTTATGTATTACTTCAAGATCTCATAGCCTAACCTTTAACCATACCTCTTCCCATACTAAAACACTTCTTTGTCCTAATCCATGTATTCTTAGACTTGTACACTGCCTTTTCACTTCCCAATCACATCTCTCAAGTTCACTCACTACTGACCCACTCACTATGGAAACTTGTGACCCCGTGTCAACTAAACTTCAGTACTCACTATCATTTATTCTGACAAATGTCACCATTTTCCCTCGAGTCTCATGCATGCACACATTCATTGCTACATCCACCTGGTTATCCATATCACAATCATCTGCAGTTATTTCCTCATTTCTGCAATTCTGATTCAAATCCCCTTCACAGTCCCTTTTTGTAACCAACCAATTACAACCATGTTCCCCACACTGAATCATCAAAAAGCTCACTACCTCTACTTACCCTCCATCGATACTCAACCTGTCTGTCCCATCCAAAATACAAAAACACTTTTATTCCAAACAACTCAGCTACTGCTGACAACAATCTATGCAATATTTCCTCTTCCCCACCTTGTTCCTCCGTACATGCCACTTCCTTCTGCACATCACTCATCAACTTCATTCGCAACTCATTCGCACTACCAGGTACCTCTTCAACCAGACCCTTACCTTTCAAGTCTTTCAATGCTGAAAACAAACATTCACACGCTCTGTCGTCCCTTCAAACCTCTCTTTCACAACTAAACCCCCAGGTACCATATTCAGATCCCAGTCACTTTTCACGATACCATTGCCCTTACCATGCAACCTAGACATCGAATCAGCAATCACATTTTTACTCCCCTGCACATATTCTAATCCAAAATCAAACTCACTCAAATCCTCAGTCATCCTCAAGATCCTAGCATTCACACTTTTCTTCTTGATCATATACACTAACCTTCTTGATCATATACACTAATGGCCAATGGTACAGTTCCTTGTTGGACGAGTGATTTTCGCATTCGGCTGCCAATCCGGTGGTCCGAAGTTTGATTCTCAGCTTGGCCAACACGGAATCAGAGGAATTTATTTCTGGTGATAAAAATTCATTTCTCGATAAAGTATGGTTCGGATCCCACAATAAGCTGTAGATCCCATTGCTAGGAGACCAATTGGTTCCTAGGCATGCAAAAATATCTAATCCTTCAGGCCAGTCCTAGGAGAGCTGTTAATCAGTTCAGTGGTCTGGTAAAACTAAGATATACTTAACTTATGGCCAATGGTCCGTTCTTATGACAAATTTTACCCCATACAAAACACTTTCAATGCTTTCACACAAAACCTTATTGCCACTAGCTCCTTTTCAACCCCTGAATACTTCAGCTCTGCTTTATTAAAAGCTTTACTCACATATGCAATTACTCTCAATTATCCCTCCCCATTCACCTCTTGCATCTGAACCAAGCATCCTCCCATACTAAACTTACTCGCATCAGTATACAACTCAACCTTACTTGCATCCTCACTATAGTCTGGAAAAGCCAAGGTAACATCTCTAGCAGCCTCCTCTTTCAATCTCTCGAATGCTCCCACCATTCACTCATCCCACCTCAGCTTAGTACAATTTTTCTTCCCTGGCCATACAGTTAACGGCTTCCTTATACCCGAACAATCCCTAACAAACTTCCTCCCAAACTTAGAAGCTTGTCTGTCCATTTCTGAGCAAGAGAAGCCCTCAAAATCTGGGAATTCACAACAATCCCCAGATTAGTCATAATCTGGCAAGGGATTAGACTGGACTTGTTGAAGTTGACACAAATGCCCAACTCGACACAAAGAGACAGAACAATTTCCCTCGACCGGAGACATTTCTCTAGAGATTCAGCCTGGACTAGCCAATCGTCCAGATACTGAAGCATCCTTACATTTAACCGATGCAAAATAGCTGAAACAGGAGGCATTACCCGAGAAAAGACCTGTGGAGCAGTGGTGAGGCCAAATCAAAGGGTCTCGAACTGGAAAACTCCTGAGTCCATGAAAAACCGAAGGTAAGGTCTGCTCTTTGGATGGAGATTTGCAGATAAGCATCCTGCAGATCGATGGAAATCATCCAGTCCCCCATCTTGACAGATGAAAGAACAGTCTGAACCGTCTCCATCCGGAACTTGGACTTCGGAATGAACTTGTTCAAGACCGAAAGATCTATGATGGGGCGCCAGGCACCCGAGGCCTTTAGAACTACAAACACCCATGAGTAAAACCCGGGAGAAGGAGGAGCTTGCTCTATGGCATCCTTCTCCAAGAGGGCGGAAAGCTCCTTTTCCAAGGCTTGACCCCTGATTGAGTGAGGGGAATAACTGTTGAACTCGAGAGGACAATTGGAAAGTGGAGGTCTCAAAACAAAAGAGATCTCGTAACCTACCTTCAGGACCTCCACTACCCAAGCATCCACTGCTCTCTCCTGCTAAGCTGACCAATGGCGAGAGAGACAAGCTCCTACTGTGGTCTCCGGGCGAGGTAATGACTCCTACTTCCAAAAATTCTTACGCATAGACAAGGAAGACGAAGAAGGTCCTCCTGGAGGTTGAGCTCTTCCTCTGCCCTTAGAACCATGCCAAGAACCTCTCCCACGTTTCAAAGGGTGAGCACCAGAGGAGGAAGCTGAGGCGCCAGAAACCTGAGATGTACTCGGGAAAAACAAGCCAGAAGAATTGGTTGTTGGGCTGGAGCAGAAGGTACGGATCTGGCACTAAACTTACGCTTACTCCTTGAAGAAACGGGAGGAAGACCCGAGGAAAAAGCTCTTAATAAGGCCCAGTGAGCTTGGGAAGAGGCATCACCTTGATGATCCTTCAAAACCTCAGAAAGCACAGACAGATCAAATAGGGAATTGCCACAAGGAGAAGAGGACAATAAACGGTTTCTCTGAATCTCCGAAACAGAGGAGGGTAACTGCGATAAATACAGGTTACGCCTTAGAGAAACGAGAAAGGCCTGCATTGAAGTGGCAAGCTCGTTCTGATGTACAGATGCGACTGAAATAGACGAGCAGAATTTCCCAGAGTCCGCGATATACAATAAAAGACCTCCGAGGAGCCACATATTGAAGGAATGAGCTTCTTGTAAGGAGCTCATAACAGACTCCATAGCAATAAAGTCTTCGATCGAGACCGAGACCAAAGCCTTGGAAAGCAAAGGTTGACCTGAAAGTCAGACAAAATCAGGATTTGGTTTGGGGGGTCGAGAGAATGAAGTATCTTCCACCATCTGATAAACCCCTCTCTGGTGTCATAGAAGAGAGGAGAGCTTCCTCTTCCCTTCCCCGATCACCTTCGAAAGTTTAGCGGCAACGTGTGCCCTCACTCTTGCGAACCTCTGAGCAAAGGGAAAACGTAAAAATTTCCGTGACCGGGAAGGACCGTCAAGAAAAATCCCTTCTGTAATACACCAAGGCGGAGGCTGCTTCTGCTCTTTAGGCCTCACCTGCGGAAGAAAACTCATAATTAAATAAAAAAGTTTCTTGAACTCGACATCATGACTGCCGTTCAAGGAAACATCTACGTATAACACATGAATCCATGTCATCATCTTCATCATCGTCAGATCCTAATTGAGAAACTTCCCCTGAAGTAAGATCCTGATGACTAGCTGTCTTAGGTCTAACACTAATACCCCTCCCCCCTTCTCCTAAAATAGCGCCCTTTGGCACCATTACGGGACTAACAGGGGGACACATTGGGTACAGAATCGTCAAGCACCTGCCCGGACCGGATCTCCCCTAGGCCTTCGCCACGACGGGGTTCACAAGCCGGGGTATCCGTCGCACCGTTACCCGTGGTGCTGTCGACAGGTACCTGACTGGGTGCTGAAAATGAATCTAAAAGTGTTAGACATTCTAGTAAAAGCTACTTCAAAATTCTCTGACAGCTTGTTAAACTTGGCTGAAATATCTCTATCTAAACTAAGCTGTAATGTTTCAAATTTCTTCTTCCAACTAGTTTCCATTGCCAAAAACTTTGAATCAAAATCAGAAACTTCATTAGTTACCGGTTGTACAGGTGGCAAAGCATCAATTAATTCGGAATCGGAATCACACAATACCGAAACCAAAGAGCCAGAACCATGGGCGCACAAGTCAAGGAAATCATTAGATATAGGTCTAGCTACCGATTTCTTTTTCTCCGTAATCAATCTTTTATGCTACATGATTCTTTGATGTTTCATATAAGTCGTCATGTCTTCGTCAGACCAAGGCTTACATAGGTACATCGCAATGAGAAGTCAAGTCACAAACCTGTCCATGACAAGAGCTACAAAAGTCATGGGGGTCATACTCCCTGCTACTCATCCTTGTTCCACAAGCCGGGCAATTCCTGATGTTGCTGGCAGAAGGAAGAATCAAATTATCTTGGCAATCCACTGGACTGTTGGACAGGTCACGTAATTCGGGGTCGCACAAAAGTTCGTAATATAAAATAAATACATACCACTATAGAAATAAAAGTTAATTCACTAATTTCATGGATATAATACGTGAGTGGTAATTAACATAAAGCCGCATTAACAATTAATGAAAGCTTTAAAGGCACAAAAAGGTTTCGGAAATTTATAGAGTGACCATGATCTAAACAACATGGGCGCTCGTTAACAACTGATTTTCAAGGGAAGGTTTTGTAACTGTCAAGCGCAGTGTTGCCAACTGGCGGACAGAATAGGAGGTAACAGGGTTGCCAATGTGGTAAATTTTGGTGCAGTTTTTGGGGATTTAGGGCTAGATAAATTATATTAAGGTAAAGTTTATTAATTTTAATTTTAAGTTTTTTGTAAAGTTAAGTGTTAATGTTTTCTGCCGTTTGTTAATGTGTTTCATAAGGGTTAGTGTTAATGTTTTCTGCCATTTTTTCATGTGTTTTGTAAAGTTAAGTGTTCATGTTTTCTGCCGTTTGTCCTCCTCCTCTGTCGCCACTTTCGGACATCGCCTCACTCGAAAGTTATGGTTCCACATTTTACTACATACGTACGTACCTGTAAACACAGTATTTCTTATACCTTGTACACTAATACGTACACTTTATTTACAGGTACAGTAATGGTTAGGTTAGGTATTGAATGATCCAAATTGTTGTATTTCATTGTTTATTGGTCAATTTAGCTTTTCTGGGCTCAGCTCGTGTCGGCCTATGAAAGTATCCTTAATATCATTCTTTCTAGGCAAAATTAATCTAAAATTACCAGAGAAAAACAAAATTAAGAAAATGTCAGTAAAACTGACTCGCTCACTCTATAAAAGAAGTGTCGGTATGAGAATATGGGCGAGTGGGATCACTACCACGAGTCATTCACCATTTAGACCTTCCAACCTAAAATCCCCACCAGAGAGAGCTGATACGAAAGGGTGATGCGGCCGCTACTACTACTACTACTGACGCCACGGACAGCAGCGCCCCTAGCGGTCATCCTTAATCATTAGGAGAACACGTTGAGTGCATTTTTCTCTCGTGCCGTGTTTTTTCGGATTTCTAACTTGTATTCATCATGGAACGTGCAGCTATCGCATCGGCTAAGTTAAGTGCCTCATAAGTAGTATTTTACTGTTTTTTAGTCTTCCAGGGACCAGTATTTTCCTTCTTAATAGGTCATATACGGTCTCCCGGTTGACTCGTGGCGGCGGCATGCCGCCTCGTGTTAAGATTTCCCGGTCTCCCATACTGGGACATCTTATACTTATGGGCTTACTATATCACGTTCATCGTTTATTACATCGTTTTCATAGCTAGGACAGCCCTTTTACCATTTCTCTTAGTTTGGTATTTAGGGCTATACTGTGTTTCTGGCCCAGCATCCCGGCTCTTGCTCTTCATCGGCTATCGCTGGCTCCGAGTAGTCACTGTTCTTCGGAACAGATTGCCTCCTCCTGGGCTTCTTTCTCTTTACTAAAAGTGTCTTTTCCCCCTTTTACGATGTATTATTAGTTTTATTTAGGGTGTTAGGCTAGCCTAGGTGCATGTACCATGTGTTGGTACAGTCTGGTTCACGTGGCCCATCCATGGTTGTGTTGCTATCGCGGCTTAGGCCACTTGCGATCACGTGTTCCATAGCACCTTACCCTTCCCCTTCCCTCCCTACCAGGTATAGGGAGGGGTCTGGGGGACTCCTTGGTTACCATGACAACCACAGTAGCCTTCCTCCCTCTCTCTCTGAGGAGGCCAGGAGCTCCCTCCCAGCTGGGGTATAGGGCGACCACTTGTCTCGGGTACCGGGTCACCGAGCGGGTAGTTGTAGGGACGGGGAGGGGTAGGCCACCCCCCCCTCTCTCTCCCGCCGCGTTACGCCGGGAACCCCCCCCTATTGCTCAGTCCCACCCTTCCCCTACTGTAATGAACGGAGCCTCCGTTGCAGCCGGGGGCCCCTTTGGTTATAGTTTTGTCTGGCTCCGCCAGCGGGCGGGGTGGTCATTACTAGTGGTCTGTTGCTTGCCTACTATATCCACTTTTTTCCGCTACCGGAGGAGAGCTTGCTCCTTACCCGGGCACTCTTCTAGTGACGGGAAAAAATTTATATACTTCGTTATAAATATAAGGATGTACCCTAATTTTACGGTGAATTTTAGTTTTAATTTTTTTTGTGTACTATCTCCGTCGTTCTCCGTCGTGGTTTCATGGCTCCCCACCACAGCCTGGTTGGATAATTTTCTCCTGTCTCCGGCGTAGCCTTAGACAACTCCAACCGCCTAGTTACCACACGTATTACGGCGGGGCTCTGGTTTAATCTAACTTTCACGCTCCGGCATGCAGCGGAGCAATTGTTAGGCTGTAAGTGTGCTCCTGATACTTATGTATCTTTCCACTTACAGGCTACCAACTGTCAGGTCCTGGGGTGCAACGCGACCCTCTACGACCCCTGCGCCCATGAGGAGAGTAGGACTCACGCCCCGTGTGCCACGACCCACAATGGTATGATCGTCTGGCACCCAGAAGCCTGCACCATATGCTACGACCTTGTTAGTCAGCTGTTGGGGGGGTAAGTCTACTCTTAGACTTCTTGGTCGCATCACTAATATCACTTAGTTATAAGCTTGTTAAACCCTGTCTCCGCCGCTAGAAGCTTCATTTCGCCTTCTCTTTCAGGCTGCCGCCGTGAAGGAAGTCGCCTTAGCAACCCTGAAGGCTTGGGTGGGCGGCTTCGGGAAGAACGCCGCCAAGGGCCAGCCATACATCCTCGATAAGAAGCTGGCCGTTCAGATCTTCCCCGGCGGCAAGTCGACCGGTTATGTTGACCCCATCTCGGCAGCCACTCTCATAGCTTCGATACAGCAAGAGGTGCAGCAGGCGTTCGGGTCCGCCTCCACGCAGGAGCCGGTCCCAGATGTGGCGAACTTGGACCTGAACATCGAGCCTATGGCGGTAGGGGCAGAGGATTTGTTGGTTGAGGTAGGTGTGTCGGGCGCCCAAGGTCTTTCCTTGGGCGCTCCTGGATCTTCTTCTCCTGTCCCTTCTACTGCTTCTTTCCAAGGCTTTACGGGATCTGAGATCCCTGCCTGCTCTCCCGCTCTCTCCGTACCCCCGAAGGTGAAGGGACAGAGAGAACAGAAGACCCTCCACAAGACGACTTCTAAGAAGTCGTCGTCGTCTTCTTCAGTAAAGAAGTCTACGACTTCCTACGCTGACGCGGTGAAGGCAAAGCCGAGCTCTTCGTACTCTAAGAGCTCTAGAAGCAAGGCTTCTAAGGAGAAGGCTCGCGCTCCAGCCGAGCCAACGCCTTCTCCGGCCTCCACCGCATCCACTCCGGCAACGCCGGTTGGAGTGGCGGGACCAGGCTCCTTTGATCCCACCGCCTTCTCGGCAGTGGTGATGCAGCAAGTGGGAGAGATGGTTGGCTCGCAGGTCTCCGCCCTCGGGACCAGGTTTGAACAGATGTTTGTGCAGCTGTCAAACACCCTCAGTCAGTCTGGCCAATCCATTCAGGATCTCTCTAACAGAGTTAGAGAGAATGAGGACCGTGTTGCTGGGCTTTCTCAGGTTCCTCAGCCAATCTCCCCCGTAGCAGGTACTGGCATTCTGCAGTTACCTCCATACGAATCCCTACCAGCCTTCTCCATGGATAACCCATGGAGAGTGGCCGCTTATGCTCCATTCAAGGACGGTATGATCTCTGTCCCGGAGTGTGGAACTCGAAGAATTGAGGACTTCGAGTTTTATCCTCCTGGATTGACTCAGCCTTTCATTGGGTATGCTAGGCTGACCGTGGCTGCTCTACTAGAGAGGACAAGATTTCCCGAGAGAACGTGCTGTATAGTAGGAGCACGCACAGCGGGAATGGGTTCACTGCCTAGAGGATTGGGAGTGTACCAACACTAAGCTCCAGGCTTTCAAGAGTCCTTTCACTATTTTCGCGACGGAGGAGGAGGCTTCTCTTCCGTTCGCTACCAAAATAGTGGAAGCGACTCTTCAGGCAGTCCTCAAGGATGAGCCCATGCCACAGCTGAGGGAAGCTGAGTCTACTTCTCCGCTCTTCCCAGCCTTTGGAGAATTGTGGGAGAACTTGCCTGCCACGTTCACGATTCGTAAGCTTAAGCCAGACTGCGCAATGGACCAGTTTGGCGAGAAGCTTCCAAGGCTGCCTGATACTCTGATTCAGGCTGAGTTCGATGCTTGAACTAGATTTGGGAGGTCCCTTAACTCCCTAATCATCACAGAAATGGCGGCCCTGTCTTATGGCACAGAACCGCTATTCAAGATTCTGGCCAAGTCTCAGCTCCAGACAGTACAGACGGATGCTTTCGACTTCTTCCAAGCTAGGAGGAACTGCCGAAAGCACGTTCTGCAGGAGGCCACTATCAGGCACGAGCCTAATAGACTCCTGGCTTCCAGCATGTGGGGTGCGGACCTCTTCCCAGAGTCCGCTGTGAACGAGGTGCACCACGAGGCTGCTAGGCTCAACCAGAGCCTTAGGGCTAGGTGGGGCATCTCTTCCAAGAGGAAGCAAGAGACCGCCCCTGCTGCTGGTAAGAAACTTAAGAAGTCTGGCAGAAGGTTCCAGCCTTACCAGAAGCAACAGCAGCAACAGCAGTTTGTTCAGGCCGTCCCAGTTACCCAACAGGGACAGCCATCGACTTCAAAACAGGCTCAACCCATCCTCCTGTTGTCCCCTCAGTCTCAACCCTCAACCTCCTACGCAGTCTCGCCGGCCTTCAACTCTATGTATGAAAGCCAGGCTTACCCAGCCTTTAATAGGTTTTCTAGGGGTAGCAGGGCGAGGGGCCACTTTCGCCAGCGTGGCACAGGGAGAGCTGCAAGAGGAAGGCAATTCAGAGGAGGGCGCGGAGGTCAACCCGCCCAACAACAGTGAGGCTCCCCAGGTAGGAGGGAGGCTGTTCCTCTTCCGTCACAGGTGGGGGTTCAGCAAATGGGCACAGAGCATCGTGTCCAAAGGATTGGGTTGGAGTTGGATCAAAGATCCCCCTCCAATCAAATCATTTTATCAGGAACCATCAAAGGAATTGACAGATTATGCGGAGGAACTCCTTCAGAAAGGAGCTATTGCGAGAGTCAAGCATCTAAAATTTCAAGGTCGCTTATTCAGCGTGCCAAAGAAAGGCTCAACAAAAAGAAGGGTAATCTTAGACTTGTCAAAGCTAAACTCTTTCATTCGTTGCGACAAGTTCAAAATGCTTACCATCTCGCAGGTATGGACCTTACTTACCCCGTGGGCCGTCAACATCCTCCATCGATCTTACAGACGCATACTATCATATCCCTATAAGCCAGGCACTTCCGTCCATTCCTAGGCTTCAAACTAGGAAATCAGACGTTCTCATTCAAAGTGATGCCCTTCGGTCTGAATGTAGCCCCCAGGGTATTCACGAAAATAGCAGAAGTGGTAGTTCAACAGTTGAGAACTCAAGGGATAATGGTAGCAGCATACCTCAACGATTGGTTGATCTGGGCACCAACGGTCGAGGAATGTCTCAAAGCCACAAAAAAGGTAGTTCAATTTCTGGAACATCTGGGGTTCCAGATAAACAAAACGAAATCCAGACTTACTCCAGAGTCTCGTTTTCAGTGGCTAGGAATCCAATGGGATTTGTCTTCCCACAATCTGTCAATTCCGGTGGCCAAAAGGAAAGAAATAGCCAAGTCTGTGAAACAATTTCTCAAATGCAAACAAACATCAAGGAGAAACCAGGAAAGAATCCTAGGTTCTCTTCAGTTTGCTTCAGTAACAGACATCCTCCTGAAAGCAAGGCTGAAAGATATAAATCGAGTTTGGCGATCGAGAGCAAACGCCAAATCTCGAGACAAGTTGTCAATAATTCCACAGATCCTTTGCAATCAGCTACGTCCATGGACAAAAGTGAAGAACCTTGCCAAGTTAGTACCCCTTCAATATCCCCTTCCAGTGTTAACCATTCACACGGATGCCTCCCTGTTCGGATGGGGGGGATATTCTCAATTCAAGCAAGTTCAGGGGACTTGGTCAGCTCAGTTCCGCCAGCTTCACATAAACGTCCTGGAAGCAATGGCAGTATTTCTTACCCTGAAGAGACTCCTTCCCCCGAAGAAGTCTCATCTAAGACTAGTTTTGGACAGTGCAGTGGTAGTACATTGCATCAACAGAGGAGGGTCCAAATCCAAACACGTAAATCATGTCATGATAGCTATCTTTGCACTAGCAGGCAAGCACAGATGGCATCTGTCCGCCACTCACCTGGCGGTGGTAAGAAATGTGATAGCAGACGCTTTGTCCCGGTCAGTCCCTCTGGAATCAGAATGGTCCCTGGACGACGGGTCATTCCAGTGGATATGCCGGAGGGTTCCAGGTCTCCAAGTAGATCTCTTCGCCTCACAAGCGAATCACAAGCTTCCTTGCTATGTGGCCCCCAACCTGGACCCTCTGGCTTATGCCACGGACGCCCTGTCGTTAGATTGGAATCAATGGAGAAAAATTTATGTTTTTCCTCCAGTGAATCTTCTTTTGAAAGTCTTGAGCAAGCTGAGGACTTTCAAGGGACTAGTAGCTCTGATTGCTCCAGACTGGCCAAAAAGCAACTGGTATCCTCTGCTTCTGGAATTGGGTCTCCGACCTCAACGGATTCCCAATCCCAAGCTGTCGCAATCAGTACAAATGAGGACTGTGTTCGCTTCCTCAGGAATTCTTCAGACCCTAACTTTATGGACTTCATGAAGTTTGCGGCTAACAAAGATGCTAACATTGATCCACAAAACATCCTCTTCCTAGAATCAGATAAAAGAGAGTCAACTATTAGACAATATGACTCAGCTGTTAAAAAATTAGCATCCTTCCTGAAAGAATCAAACACTACAACCATGACAGTTAACTTAGCTATATCCTTTTTCAGGTCCTTGTTTGAAAAAGGCTTAGCAGCTAGCACTATTACTACTCATAAATCGCTTTGAAGAAGATCTTTCAGTTTGGGTTTCCAGATAGAACCTAACAGAATCTTACTTTACGTCTATTCCAAAGCCTGTGCTAGACTTAGGCCTTCTCAAAGGCCTACTGCAGTTTCATGGTTCTAAATGATGTCCTCAAACTAGCCTCAGATACTGACAACTCGTCTTGTACATTCATAATGCTTCTTAGAAAGACGTTATTCTTATTAAGCCTAGCTTCAGGAGCCAGAATTTCAGAACTGTCGGCTCTATCCAGAGAAGATGTGGGTCATGTGGAATTCCTCCCCTCAGGAGAAGTTCTACTTGCGCCGGATCGTAGTTTTTTGGCTAAAAATGAGGATCCCCTTGCAAGGTGGGCTCCTTGGAAAGTCATCCCACTTCCGCAAGATCCTTCTCTCTGCCCAGTATCAACTTTAAGAGCCTTTCTATCTCGTACATCCTCAAGATCCTCAGGTTCTCTCTTTATGAGAGAAAAAGGTGGTACTTTATCAGTAAAAGGAATTAGACAACAGATCCTTTACTTCATTAAACAAGCCAATCCTGATTCATTTCCAAAGCACATGACATCAGAGGATAGCTACCTCAATTAATTACTTCCAACATATGAACTTTGAGGATCTTAAAAAGTATACTGGATGGAAATCACCGACAGTCTTTAAACGTCATACCTAAAGTCCTTGGAATCTTTAAAATTTTCTGCAGTAGCAGCGGGAAACATTGTTTCTCCTGATACTGTATAGTAGTCGTAGTATAGATCCAGGTCTCCTTTCTACCTACCTCGTCCAACATGCCTCACCCTATTGCCATGCTACTCGGATACTCTAGCCTTAGCCGCTAGAATCATATTGGTGGATTGTCCCTTATTTTTTTTGCTAGGGACATCCACACTATGTACTTATAATGTACTTCAGTGTTTCTACCCCTTAATTTTTATGCTGGGGTAGAACACAATGTGTTTGTATATTATGTAAATATCTAATTAAGTGAATCAATTTTGTTTATTTTGCCATTACATTACTGGGTATTACATGTTTAATTTAAGTTAATTTTTAAGTACTTTATATTGTTTGCTTTCTTTATCATGTCATTGTTTTAGGATAAGTTAGCTTTAAGTACTTTGTTTGTATACTGTAATGTCCCTGATTCACTTATATTATATATCTCTTTTTTACAACTGATTTTCATTTGTCCTTATTCCCATCTTGTCTGTTTCTCTGGTACACTTTCATAGGCCGACACGAGCTGAGCCCAGAAAAGGGATTTTGACGTAGGAAAAATCTATTTCTGGGTGATTGGCTCGTGTCGCCCTATGAAACCCACCCTGTCTTCTTTTACCCACCCTGCAGGACAAGATGTTCATAGATTAAGGATGACCGCTAGGGGCGCTGCTGTCCGTGGCGTCAGTAGTAGTAGTAGTAGCGGCCGCATCACCCTTTCGTATCAGCTCTCTCTGGTGGGGATTTTAGGTTGGAAGGTCTAAATGGTGAATGACTCGTGGTAGTGATCCCACTCGCCCATATTCTCATACCGACACTTCTTTTATAGAGTGAGCGAGTCAGTTTTACTGACATTTTCTTAATTTTGCCTAGAAAGAATGATATTAAGGATACTTTCATAGGGCGACACAAGCCAATCACCCAGAAATAGATTTTTCCTACGTCAAAATCCCTTTATTATAAAATTTATTGTGGCATTTTTGTAGGGCTTGGAACGAATTAGGCAATTTACAGGTAAAACGTAGTTCTACATACGAAAAAATCAGGTTACGAAGGCCGCTTCGGAACAGATTAATTTTGTAGCCTGAGGCACTACTATATCGTGATTAACTGTACAAATCTTCCAATTATTAATTATTAATTATGCATCATTTAATTATTCATTATTAATATCAATAATTGTCTTGGGGGGAGTATACTTGTAAAGACCTTCTTTACCCACTGATCACAATCTTGTATCTCATCTTGATTGTAAAGACCTGTGTCAAGACCTTTGTTACCCACTAATCACAATCTTGCATCTCACCTAGCTAAGCAGCAAAAATCACATGTATATGTTTGTATGTAGAATTTCCTGGCCTTTTCACCAATATATATGTCATCAATGTATGTCCATTATGTCCTTTGTTATTACCATTTTATTGATTGGTAAGAAACACAAATTCTTCTCTATCTGTGTCATGGGACCTGGGGGGTTGGGCACTCCGTTTCTGTCCGCACACTGCTATGTATATTGTGTGCCCAGGTAATAAATCATCAGTACCCAGTTCTGTTTCACTGAGACCTCACAATGGCTTTTGCTCTTTATTAGGAGGGAGAGCCCCCAATTGTCTGTTAAATTTGGTTGTCATCATCATTTCATAATATTATCCAATAATAATCATTATGGGATGATCTAACTCTTATTCAGATATAACAGGCCATTATGTCATTTGTTATTACCATTTTATTGACTGCTAAGAAACACAAATTCTTCTCTATCTGTGTCGCGGGACACACTGTTTCCGTCCACACACTGCTATGCATATCGTGTGCCCAGATAATAAATCATCAGAACCCAGTTCTGTTTCATTGAAACCTCACAAAGGTTTTTGCTCTTTATTAGGAGGGAAAGCCTCCAACTGTGTGTTAAACTGAGATGTCATCATCATTTCATATTATTATCCAATAATAATCATAATGGAATGACCCATCTCTTATTCAGATATAACAGGTCATGTGACTGGATATTCTTAGTATAAATTAGATATCCTTTGATCAATATGTTCATATATATGAAAAATAATTTTGCATCATAAGTACGTTGGCTTTTAATTTTCTATCTGTTAAACCTAGAACTGAAAAGGACAGATGTATGTACTGGTAATATTGTGTACAGTAATTACAAAGCTATTTGCAGCCAACTATTTGCCAATTGGATATGAACCGATATCTTATTTCAAAATGAAATTCTTGTACAACATATTTTTGTCAAAGTTCATCAATATCTGTTCTGGCTATGTCAACATTCAGTCAAGCCTACGTTATACACTACAACAAAGTCTTCATTCTCATAATACAGGATGATGAGAAGCAGGGTTGCCAACCCTACCTAGCACCATCTTGCTTTTCCTAAAATAAATGGTATGAGGTCATCACTTCAAACTGAGGAGCATGGCTGTCTAAGGCAATGTTTTATTTGATAAAAACATATTATTAATTTACCTACATATCCATGTCATTATTACTATCATCAATTTTTAGCCAAGTAAAAATAAAATTCTGAATAAATAATGAATTGTACTAAAGTTTCCAACTCACCTAAAGAAGCTGTTCATTTCAAGAGAAAGTAAATCATCATCCAATGGAATAAAGTCTGGTGTGAATTCATGCATAGTAATAATTCCAAAGAGTCCTTCCTCTTCAACCAGACTAGTAACCCAAGTAGTGATTCTAGGTACAACTACTACATGTATCCTGTTACACAAAGAAAAAAAAGATTGCATAATAAATTGATACATTTTTAAGATTACATGCACTTTTCCTAATTAGGTATACAAAACCTAACTAAATAACTCTATTGATTTTAATTATCTCACATTTACATACATGTAAGTTATTCTTTAAACAGAGGAACAACCAAGAATCAAACTTTAAACTTACAAATATTTAATGATAAAACCCATAAAAACTAAATTTAAATTTGTTACAAAAAAGAATATTATTCATAAAAATTTTAAAATAAAATTATATATATACTATACACTATAATACTTAATTTGAAAATTATCTTTTAAATTAATATTAAAATAATAAATAATAATTTAGCAAATAATTTATACACTAATATATTAATGAATTAACAATTTCTTTGATAGAATGCATATAATTATATATTATAGACAGACATATAAGTGCCACTTATATGGCTGTTTGCATATACATATAGTTCATTCATTGTAAAGCTTGTCTATTAAATGTATGTGTATACTATAACTAAATCTTAGGATCATAATTTCAGAAGAATAATTTAGTTACACTTTATAAATGTATATTTATGTTAAATTCATAAGACTATTATACAACATTAGTTAAAGATGATTATATAATTCATCTAAATATGTTTCATAGTCTGTAAATGTACCCATACCTCGGATCAATCAATTATTTTATTCCTTACTATACAGGACTGTCCTTAGTAATCTGCTGGTAAGATGTAAGGACAGTCTTTCTGTAAAAAGGAATAAAATATAACTCAAATCAGGTTTTTAAAATTAATTTAAATGTATCTGGATAAGATATTATAATTTCTTATCTAAATAAAAGTTAATTGTTTTATATACTTACTAAAAAATCATCCAACTTTTCCCCCAAAGCAAGTCACCAGCATAAAGTGATAATTATAACTAAATATTATTTCAACAGACCAGACCTAGCTTTTACTCCTTATTACAATGCAAATTTTAAGTTCAGAATAAAAAAAATTTGGACGGCCACCACCAAAACTAGAAATTTATGAATTTTCTACTTAATTTATATTTATTACAATCTCAGCATAATTAAACCTAAATTCACGTAGTAATAGCATGCTTGACAAAAAGGTCGTCTTAATAGGGCGACTAATGATTGGTGGTAATCAGAAGTGGAGTGTGGCAGCTCCTATTTTTACTACTATAAAAAGGAGCTGCCACACTCCACTTCTGATTACTACCAATCATACAAAGTATCTCATGATCACGATGTATCATCTTCATAAGTCAAAAAAACTGCTCCTATAGCCAAAAACCTTTCTAATTATTACAAGGACCTCAATAATATCAGCTGTTCTAGGTGGCCTAGGAGGATTAAATCAAATACTACTATGTAAAATTGTAACTTATTCTTCAATTAACCACATAGGATGCCTACTAGCTGCCATTTCACTTAACTCCACCATTTGAACAAATTACCTACGAATTTGCAGTCATCTCAGCCTCTCTGGCAATTATAATAGACCAGAACCAACTTTGCCATATTGTGCAACTCATATCAATCTCTTATTCTCAGACAAATAAAGGGATTTTGACAAAGGAAAAATCTATTTCTGGGGGAAGACCTGTGTCGCCCGGTGAAATACTCCTGTAGCACGCATTTCTAGGTATAAATAGATGCTAAATATACCAGAGAAAAAGCTAAAAGGAATGCTGAAGTTACTACCTCCAGCTCACTCACCCATAGGGTGGAAGCCACTATCACAGGTTTCCTGCCAATTAGATTCCCTTCAAAACCCCTCTCTAGGTAGGTGCCGTTACAAGGACTACAATATGTCTACCTTCCGCTCGCTACTACTACAACTCCCGCCCGAGGGCTTCATTCCTGGATTAAGCACCCAAGCTTGGGCCGGCTAAAGGGTGGGGACCAGGAAAAGAGAGGGATGGGTTCACTGGGCGACACAGGTCTTCCCCCAGAAATAGATTTTTCCTTTGTCAAAATCCCTTTTCTGGGCTCGACCTGTGTCAGCCGGTGAAATAGTATCAGAGAATTGGCCATACAAGCTTGGAAAATACAAAATTCAAAAGCTACAAGGAAAAGTAAAAATAAAATGTTCTCTTAAAATTAAGTTTTAATAACCAATGTAAAGAAACAAGATACAATGGTAACAAAAGGAGGAACAAATATGACCAGACCCATACTATTCTGGGAAAAACAACAGGTAAGGAATACAAAAATGACAAATATAAACTATGTACATGTCCGGCAGTGGATTGATAAGCAAACCAGCCCCGAACCTAAGGGAGACAGGTAGGGATTACGAGCGAGGCAGGTAGGAAAGAGTGAGTATCAAGGGAAACAATTTATAGCAGGATAAAGGAATAGGAAATAGAGGTATAAGACTAGGCCGTATCAGGGGAGACGATGCTCCCTGCAGCCACTGCTGAAAATTTAAGGGCCTCTAAATTCTTCAGATAGTGGCGTCTAAATACTGCTGGAGATTTCCAACCCGTATATTTTTTAAGATCCCCATGGTTCATATTGTGAAAATAGTTAATTGAGGTACCCACTGCCCGGATATCATGGACGTGAGGGACTGAATCCAGATTGCCTTGTTTAATAAAATAAAAGATTTGTTGCCTGATTCCTTTTAAGGAAATGGTTCCGCCTTTCTCTCTAATAAAAAGAGGACCTGAAGACTTTTCAGAAGTTCTGGCCAGATAAGATTTTAAAGTGACAATAGGACACATTGATGAGTCCTGTGTGAGAGGTACAATCTTCCATGGAGCCCACCTGTTTTGTGGGTCTTCATTCTTGGCTAAGAATTTCCGATCTGGGGATAGTAGAACTTCACCTGATGGGAGGAAATCAATGTGATTTAGGTCTCTAGAGAGAGCCGACAGTTCACATATTCTGGCGCCTGAAGCCAGACTCATTAAGAATAATGTTTTCCTGAGAAGGGTTATATATGAGCATGAATCATTATCAGTGTCTGAAGCCAACTTGAGTACATCGTTTAAAAACCAGGAGACCGTGTGGGGGCGGTCCGCTGGTCTCAGACGGGCACATGCTCAAGGAATAGATGAGAAGTACGAATCTGTCAAATCAATATTAAAGCCAAGCTGAAAAATCTTCCTTAAGGCAGATTTAGTTGTAGTAATGGTACTAGCAGCTAGACCTTTTTCAAACAGGGCTCTAATGAACAAAATTGCCAGATTCGTAGTAATCTTTTGGGCATGTGATTCTTTTAGAAAGATGGCCAATTTCTTTACTGCAGAATCATACTGTATGAGTGTTGATTCTCTTTTATCTGATTCTACGAACAGGATGTTTAGTGGATCGACACTAGCATCCTTCTGGGCCGCGAACTTCATGAAGTCCATAAAGTTAGGGCATTTAGAATTCTTGAGGAAGCTGACACAGTCCGAGTTTGTACTATTTGAGTCAGTTCTGGACAGGGAATCCGTCTGGGACGGAGATTCAACTCTAGTAGAAGAGGAAACCAATTGCTCTTCGGCCAGTTGGGTGCAACCAATGCTACCTGTCCTGTGAAAGATCTGAGTTTGTGCAGGACTTTCATCAGGAGGTTTACTGGCAGAAATAGGTAAATCTTCTGCCAACTGTTCCAGTCTATGGACATTGCATCTGTGGCGTGAGCTAGAGGGTCCAGATTGGGAGCCACATAACACGGGAGTTTGTGATTGGACTCTGTGGCGAACAGGTCTACCTGAAGGCCCGGGATTTGATTGCAAATCCAACGGAATGACTTCATGTCCAAGGACCACTCCGACTACAGCGGAGTTGTTCTGGATAGTGAGTCTGCAATGACATTCCGTACTCCTGCCAGGTGAGTAGCTGACAGGTGCCAATGATTTTTCATTGCTAACAAAAAAATTGCAATCATTACATGATTTACTTTGCTCGACTTGGAGCCTCCTCTGTTTATGCAATGAACTATCACTGCTCTGTCCGAGACTAATCTTACATGACTGTTCTTGGCCGGATTTAGACGTTTTAAGGTCAGAAAAATGGCCATTGCTTCTAGGACGTTGATGTGGAACTGGCGGAATGTATTCGACAACGTTCCTTGAACCTTCTTGTACTGGGAGTAGCCCCCCCAACCGCTCAGAGAGGCGTCCGTGTGGACTATCAGAGACGGTGGGGGAAATTGCTGTGGCATTGACTTGGAGAGACTCCGGACTACCGTCCACAGACGGAGTCTTTTCTTCAATATCGGCGGAATCAGAGAGATATTGTCTCTGAATTTGCTGTTGACTCTTTTCCGCCAGACTCAATTGATATCCTTCAGCCTGGCTTTCAATAGGACGTCTGTTATTGAGGCAAACTGAAGAGAACCTAGAATTCTCTCTTGGGTACGACGAGAAGCCTTTTTGTTCTTGAGGAACTGTCTCGTAGCCTTCGCTATCTCTCTGCACTTCTTTGATGGGAGAGATAGCTTGTGTGAGGTTAGGTCCCATTGGATTCCCAACCATTGAAAGCAGGACGCCGGGATGAGACGGGACTTTTCCTTGTTTATCTGGAAACCCAGATACTCTAGGAATTCTATTACTTTGGCTGTTGCTTTGCGACACTCCTCGTCGTTGGTTGCCCAAATGAGCCAGTCGTCTAGGTAAGCTACTAACATTACCCCCTGAGCTCTAAGTTCTTGGACTACTGTCTCTCCTAGTTTGGTGAATATTCTGGGCGCTATGTTGAGCCTGAATGGCATGACTCTGAATGAGTAAGCTTGTTTTCCTAGTTTGAAGCCTAGGTATGGAGAGAAGTTTCTTGCTAGCGGTACATGATAGTAAGCGTCTGTAAGATCTATAGAGGTGGTGACGACCCCATGGGGAAGTAAGGTCCGCACCTGCGAGATGGTCAGCATGCGGAACTTGTCACATTGAATGTATGAGTTGAGACGGGACAGGTCCAGAATCACTCTTCGTTTGTCCGAGTCCTTCTTTGGTACACTGAACAGACGTCCTTGAAACTTCAGGCGATTGACTTTCTTTATTGCCTTCTTTTGAAGGAGATCTTTGGCATAGTCTAGTAGGTCTGTCGTTGGAGTCTGGTGAAAACTGACTGGTGGAGGAGGCCTTTTCTCTCATTTCCACCCCAGACCTTTCGATACAATGCTGTGGGCCCATGAACTGAAGATCCAATGGTCCCGAAAGAGATACAATCTCCCGCCCACCTGCGGAGTCTCACTGGTTGGTTGAGGACTTACCTCCTCTGCCTCCTCTGAAGCCTCTGCCTCTAGGGCCAGCTCTCTGTCGGAAGGCACCACTGGCTCTGCTACTCCTTGCATGCCTGTTGTAGCCACGAAATGCTCCTTGTGATTCAAAGGAGGCGCTGAAGGCTGGGGAGGTAACTAAGGCGGTTGAAGTCGAAGGTTGCTGAGTCGGAGGACTCTGCACCAAGACAAACTGTTGCTGTGGCTGAGCCTTGGATATCGAAGGCTTGCCGATCTGGGAGACAGGAACCGCTTGAACAACTGTCTGAGGATGAGAGGGATGTAAGGGCTGGTATTTCCTCGGCCTCTTCCTAGCTTTGGATTGTGGTCCGGAGGCCTCAAACTTCCTTTTGAAGGGAAGTCCCCTACGGACACGAAGGTTCTGGTTAGCTCTAGCTGCCTCTCTGAGGACGTTGTAAACCACGTCCTCAGGGAAGAGGTTGGCACCCCAGATCGAAGCCTTTATGAGCCTGTTTGGTTCGTGTCTTATGGAAGCATTTGCAAAGACATGCTTCCTGCAGGCTCGCCTAGCCACTATAAAGTCATACAGGTCTGATTGGAAGGCCTGTACTAGTGACTTTGTGTGGATCCGGAATAGAGGCTCATCTGCAAACGTCGTAGCAGTCGACTCCGCCGTGGTGACTGAGTTAATCGACCTACTCAGCCTGCATCTTGCCTCAAATTCCGCTTTGACCATGGGGTCTGGAATTCTAGGCAAACGTTCACTGAATTGGTCGGAGGCACAGTCTGGATCGAGCCTGCCCACCGTGAACGTTGCCGGAGCGTCGGCCCAAAACTCCATATCGCCGGGGAAGAGCAAGGAGGTAGCCTCCGTCTCTTTTAGCTGAGGCATAGGTTTGTCCTCTACTGCAGCTTGCAGAGTCAATTCTGCCACCTTCGACGTACAAGGAGTCGGAACTCCTTGTGGGGCCACAAACATTGTGAAACATCCTTTATGGGGTGTCAACTTTGTGTTGACACAGTCCCAATCTGTGAGGGTGCGGACCCATGCAGACTGGGCCTGGTCCCTAGGGTAAATCACTGTCTCCTTCGGGACTTTGTCTATCCTGACTAGCACATCTTCGGCTAGTCTAGCGTAGCCTGGAAAAGGAAACTGAAGGCCCGCCGGGAAGAACTCAAAGTCTTCTACCGGTCGGGTTACGCAACCTTCAATTGTCAGCTTGCCGTCCGAGAACGGGGCGTGCAGAGCCAACCGCCACGGGTTGCTGTTCTCAAATGGCGGCAGCTTGGATGCGTCTGGTACTGTCACGGACTGCGGAGTGGTTCCGGACTGGAAGAATCCGGACACCAATTCCTCCTGGGCCTGTAGCCTCTGGGTCAAAGACAAGATAGATTGACCCGAAGTCTTTAGGCCTGAGGCGAGTCGAGTGGACACCGACTCAAGTTTGGAGTTCACTACCTCGCTCATCTTCATCATGAGGAGATTTGCAAAGGCCTCCTGGTCAAAGCCGGACTCTGCCGGCCTAGCTTTGGAGGACTTGGCTCTCGACCCCTTGGGTGGGGGAAAAGCTCTAGCAAAGGAGGTCAACGGCTTGGGAGCCAACGACGACCTTGCAGAACCTGTCGGAGAAGGCTTGGATGGTTTGTATGCCTTCAGCAGGGATCTCGTCTTCCAGGCCTTGACCTTAGGGATTACCAAGGGCGATCTATCCCAAGTGGGGGCGGACTTCATAGGGAAGCCCTGGAAAGAAGGGGGAGAAGAAAGAGTGGGACTAAAAAGGAGACTACCTGCCTCACTTACCTCCCTACCTACCTCCTGATCCTCTGTGGCTATAGGTTCCCTGTGAATGCTGATGGCTGCGACTTCTTCTGTGACGATGTCGCACAAACCCTCTTGGCCTCTGGGAGGGGCTGGATCTCCAGACGGATGCTTTCGATAAAGGGAGCCGCCACGGATGCAGGTACAGCCACCGAAACCGGAGCGCCCGGGTATAGGAGGGAACACAACTCCTCTGACAGCACGTAGGGCTGGCTGGCTTTGGCATTCCTCCCGAATCCCCCCACCCAGGACTTAAGGGACGTCATTGACGTGGTCTTGAGCGACAGACTAACCTGTAAAAACAACCAAATTAAGATCCCCCGTGTCAAAGAAATTTCCCAAAGTCAACGTATAGCAGAAATTTCGCAGAAATAACAAGGCGAAAATGTTACTTACCGACTCGTCTGACACAATCCTCACTAGTTCGTAACAAACTGTGCAGGCCTCCGGGTGGCAGACGATATTCCCATCTACCAGGATGGCGCAGTTGGCATGAGACCGGCAGACCTCATGCCCATACGGCCTATACAGGACGGCCGAACATCCCGACACCTGGCAACGGACCATCTGTAAGTTGAAAAGTCAAATGAGTATCATCAAATAAAGGCGCCGGAGTTCATTCCGGCCAGATGGGTGCACTTTAACTAGATATTTAATCCATTAAAGGCAATATCAGGTATAAATATCAACTTGCTGGTTATTAAAAAAGGGGCTCTGAATGTCTCCGCCTGCTCCGGAATCCGTCCTCGGGATCGGTAAAGCTATAACTGAAGGAGGGGGCCTGATACGAGCAAACAGGGGAATAAGGTAAGACCTAAGCCTGAATCTGATCGCATCGCAGCAGATTAATGCAATGTAATCAAATATAGGTGCATTATCTGGGCCCCGATCCGTCCCCACCAAAATGGGGAATAGCAATAGCAAGGAAGACGGAAAACTGTGCGACGGAAACAACGGTACAATAAGCTCCGGAGTATACTTCCTGGCGTGTGTGATGGTAGGCCACACTACGTCGGAACTAATACGGGTCCGGAGACATACCTACAGAGGCTAACAAAACAAGTTCTAGCATAATCTCTTAAACGCTTCACCAACTCCGGAGTCTATAATCCCGTTATCATAACAGTAATTGCCGGCAGAGACGGGCTGACACGAGCAGAACAGGGGAAAAGGTAAAACCTAGGCCTGAATCTGATCGCGCCGGGAAAGAGAAGTGATTCTAAGGTAACTAGGAACGCAGCTCTAAGCCCAGTTCCGCCCCCACATGAGTGGGGAGGCGGAGACAACAGGGAGAAAGACAACTGAGCAGTGGAGCAGTGGTGCGGGCCTGGAGACATACATTAAAGAGATTACACAAAATACTAGCAACCAATCTCCTCCGACAAATCCCCTTGGAAAAGCTAAATGCTCTAGCGGTCGTTCATCGGTAAGATTACTTGAACCGCGAGCTAGCTAGGCAGCGCCGGAACGAGACCGGGCAGGGGGGGTGTGTGAGTGTCTGGAGGAGAGTGGGCAAGTCGTGATCGCCTGGCCACAGCAACTGATCAGTGAGCCACCACCTTTCGGGAGCTGTAACAAGCCTACCACTAAAGGGAGCAGAAGATGGTAGGCCAACTGACACCCTAAAGGAGGCAAAGGCCCAGGCTACACACAACAGGACAAACATAAAATAAATGATGAGGAATTATTGGAAGAACTGCGAAAGGGGGAACGCACCCAGCAAGGACCCAGCCTAACCCTCCGAGATCGGTACAGATCCGGTCAGGTAGGATAGTCTGGCCTCCAAAGTACGTCATGAAGCGGACGGATGGAACCTAACTAAACCCTCCAAAATCGAAATTTCCAATCTGGTCAGGTACGAGAGGTCTAGGCCCAACAAACATGACACGAGAGGGACTCTCTGTCCTAGACTGCACTCCAAGCAAGCATAATAGCCTGGGTAGGAGGCGGTAAGAGTGGGGCCGAAAGGGTGGGGGGGCAGGACTGCCTGACCTACCTTCCAAAACCTAGCCTAGGTCTGGTTGGGTAGGCCAGGGAAGGGAATCGCAAGGACTTCCAACCTCACAAAGGATACGAATATTAATCATAAACGTGCATATACTAATAGAGTGTCTTACTGACTAACATCGAAAAATACAAAAAAAGAATGCATGCATGAATATTGCGAGAGAGATAAGAGAAGAATTGCCCTCTCTACAAAACTGACACACTATAGGCTAGCCTAGGAGCCAAAACACACTACTCGCGTATAACATAGAGAATAATAGTACGTACGGAGGGGAACTAACACGCTCCTGAGGGACTGAGGACAAAAAGGAGACCATCAAAGGCTAGAATAACAAAATATAAACATAGAATAAGAGACCTCAGAGTACGTCAGGAGCGAGTTAGGGCCTACGACGTAAGGATAAAAATCGTAAAATCAAAGTTCCAGAACACGACAGGAGCTAGAAAAATGATGGGGTATACAAAAACAGTAGACTAAATAGTGAAAAGCATACCGTGAGGTAAAAATCATAATAAAATAACAATGGGAAATACGCACGCGGAGAATGATGCCCCCAAGATGGCGGATGTAAAAGGAGCAACACCCCGGTTCGCGAGAACTAAGGTGTCAAAAAGGGCTAAAAAAGGGATGCATCGTGCCCTCGCGAGATAAAAACACATGTAAAATGGAATACTCAACTTAGATGAAGAAGCTTGGGGCTCTGGAGCAGACATGGCTTCGTCAAAAAACACAGGAAGAGGGCAGCGAGAAACACACGTGCGATCACTGTAGCGCGCTAATACAGGAATGAAGCCCTCGGGTGGGAGTTGTAGTAGTAGCGAGCGGAAGGTAGACGTATTGTAGTCCTTGAACTGCACCTACCTAGAGTGGGGTTTTGAAGGGAATCTTCCAATTGGCAGGAAACCTGTGATAGTGGCTTCCATTCGCCTCTGTGTTTATACCGACACCCTATAGGTGAGCGAGCTGAAGGTAGTAACTTCAGCATTCCTTTTAGCTTTTTCTCTGATATATTTAGCATCTATTTATACCTAGAAATGCGTGCTACAGGAGAATTTTACCGGGCGACACAGGTCGAGCCCAGAAAAATCATAGTAGTATTCTTAAGACTATTTTCACTAGGGGAACTTCCTCCGTTTTTAGGATTTCTGCCCAAATTAAGTGTAATTAAAGAGCTAACAAACAAAACCTCAATTTTATGAGTAAGGACTCTCACAATAAGAGCACTGATTACACTATTCTTCTATACCCGAATTACAATTACAGCTTTATCTATAAAATCACCTAGAATACTAATATTCAGAGCCTCAAAATCTCAAAGAATAGCCCTATTCAGATTAATCAACCTAACTCCTATCCTTTATAACCTAGCTCTTATACTAATTCAATTCTAAGGTTTTAAGTTAATTAAACTAGTAGCCTTTAAAGTTCCCAAAAAGAGTACAAACCTCTTAAACCTTACAAGCTAAGGTATGATCACATTTTCAGAAATGCAGCCTGACATCTTATTTAAACTACATAGCCTGGACATGGAGAATAATCTCATAAATAGATTTACAATCTATCACCTTTAATCGGCCACCTACCTATGCAACAGTGACTTTTTTCAACAAATCATAAAGACTTTGGAACCCTATATTTTATTTTTGGAGCCTGAGCAGGAATAGTAGGTACATCTTTAAGACTACTAATCTGAGCTGAGTTACGCCAACCAAGAAGACTAAATGGAAATTACCAAATCTACAAAGTTATTGTTACTGCTCATGCATTCGTAATAATTTTCTTCATAGCGATATCCATTATAATTGGAGGATTTGGCAATTGACTAGTATCTCTTATATTAGGAGTGCCAGACAGCATTCCCATGAATGAATAACATAAGGTTTTGACTCCTACCTCCCTCGCTAACCTTATTACTATCAAGAGAAATAGTGGATAGAGGATTAGGCACTGGATGAACTGTTTACCGCTCTCCAGCAGTGGGAACTGCTCATGCGGGAGCTTCAGTAGACTTAAGAATGTTCTCATTACACTTAGCAGGAGTATCTTCAATTCTAGGGGCCATTAACTTTATCACTACAGTAATTAACATATGATTACCAGGAATAACTGTAGACCAACTACCCCTATTTGTATGAACTGTCTTCCTAACAGGTATTCTTCCCATACTATCCCCTTCCACTTCTAGCTGGAGCCATTACCATGCTCTTAATAGACTGAAACCTAAATATACATTCTTCTTTGACACAGGAGGAGGAGGGGATCCAATTCTCTACCAACATCCATTTTCATTTCTGGGCTCAGCTCGTGTCGGCCTATGAAATATCCTTAAGTTCATTATTTCTAGGTAAAATAATCCTAAAATTACCAGAGAAAAAATAAAATCAAGAAAATGTCAGTTAAACTGACTCGCTCACTCTATAAAAGAAGTGTCGGTATGGAAATAGGGGCGAGTGAGATCACTACCACGAGTCATTTACCATTTAGACCTTCCATCATAAAATCCCCCACCTGAGAGAGCTGATACTAAAGGGTGATGTGTCCGCTACTACTACTACTACTGACGCCAAGCGGAGAGCAGCGCCTCTAGCGGTCATCCTTAATTATTAGCTTGACAACGCTAGTTGTAACTTTTTTGACTCGTGTTGTTTTCGCTTCTTGGGATTTATCCTTTCAACGATGGAACGTGCTGCTATCGCTTCGGCTAAGTTAAGTGCCTCATAAGTAATAATTTTTGTATTTCAGTCTTCCAGGGACCAGTATTTTCCGTTTTTTAGGTCATATACGGTCTCCCGGTTGACTCGTGGCGGCCATGTTGTTAAGATTTCCCGGTCTTCCATACTGGGACATCTTATGCTTATGGGCTCTATTTTACGTTCATCGTCTTATTACATCGTATTTTAGATTTAGGACACAGCCCATCCCTTTTACCTTTTATCTCTTAGTTTGGTATTTAGGGCTATACTGTGTTTTTCTCGCCCAGCATCCCAGCTCTTGCTCTTCATCGGCTACTGCTGGCTCCGAGTAGTCGACTGCTCTTCGGATCAGTTCGCCTCCTCCTGGGCTTCTTTCTCTTTTACTCAAGTGTCTCTTCTATCTTTTTACGATGTATTTATTTATTTATCAGTGTTATTTAGGGTGTTAGGCTAGCCTAGGTGCCTTGTGCCATGTGTTGGTACAGTTTGGTTCACGTGGCCCCTCTGTGGTTGTGTTGCTATCGCGTCCTAGGCCACCTACGATCACGTGTCCCATTAGGCACCTTACCCTCCCCCTTCCCTCCCTTCCATGTGGTAGGGAGGGGTCTGGTGGATCTCCTCGGTTGTCATGACAACCACCGTAGCCTACCTCTCTCTCCCTCCGAGGGGGCCAGAGGAGTTCCATACCAGCTGGGGGCCAGGGTGACCACTTGTCTCGGGTACCGGGTTACCCGACGGGTAGTAGTAGGGAAGGGGGGGTAGGCCACCCCCCTCTCTCTTTCGCCCGCCGCGTTCACGCCGGGATTCCCTCCTTTCCCCCATTCCCAACCCTTCCCCTACCGTAACGGACGGAGCCCCCGCTGAAGCCGGGAGCCCCTTCGGTTAGAGGTCCATCTGGCTCCGCCAGCGGGCGGGGTGGGAATTACTAGTGGTCTATATTGCTTGCCTACTATATCCTGGTTTTCGCTACCGGAGGAGAGCTTGCTCCTTACCCGGGCACTCCTCTAGTAGTCGAAAAGAGTCATATCTTATTCTATAAGGATATATACCCTTACTGATACGGTGATTTATTGGTTTAATTATAGTTTTATGTACTATCTCCGTCGTTCTCCGTCGTGGTTTCGTGGGCTCCTCACCACTCCTGGTTGGAACTTTTTTCCTGTCTCCGGCGTAAGCTGCAGACCCCAACCAACCGCCTATCTAACCACATGTATTGCGGCGGAGCACTAGTTTTAATCTAACTTACATACTCCAGCATGCAGCGGAGTCTATGTTAGGCTGTAAGTGTGTACCCTGATACTCATGTATCCCTCCACTTACAGGCTACTAACTGCCAAGATCCAGGCTGTAACGCTGTACTGTATGACCCCTGTGCCCATGAGGAATGCAGGACCCACGCCCCGTGTGCCACTACCCACAACGGGATGATTGTTTGGCACCCTGAGGCATGCACCATCTGCTATGACCTCGTGAGTCAGCTTTTGGGTGGGGTAAGTAAACTCCTGGACATATTTCCTGTTATCAATGATTTACCCTTAGTTTTAAGCTCCTTTAAACCGTATCTCCGCCGTTAGAAGCTTCATATCGCCTTCTTTTTCAGGCTGCCGCCGTGAAAGAAGTCGCCCCAGCAACCCTGAAAGCTTGGGTAGGCGGCTTCGGCAAAAATGCCGCCAAGGGCCAGCCTTACATTTTGGATAAGAAGCTGGCCATTCAGATCTTCCCCGGAGGCAAGGCGACGGGGTACGTGGACCCCATCTCAGCAGCCCCACTCATAGCTTCCATCCAGCAGGAGGTGCAGCAGGCGTATGGGTCCGTTTCGACACAGGAGCCTGTTCCAGACGTCGCTAACCTGGATCTTAATCTTGAGCCAATGGCGGTAGGTGCGGAGGATTTGTTGGTTGAGGTAGGTGTTTCGGGCGCTCAAGGTCTACCCTTGAGCGCTCCTGGATCTTCTTCCCCTGTTCCTTCTTCTTCCTCTTTTCAAGGCTTCACGGGATCTGAGATCCCTTCGCGTTCACCCGCTCTCTCTGTACCCCCGAAGGTGAAGGGACAGAGAGAACAGAAGACCCTCCATAAGACGACTTCCAAGAAGTCGTCGTCTTCTTCGGCTAGGAAGTCTACGACATCCTACGCCGACGCGGTGAAGGCTAAGCCTAGCTCTTCTCACTCGAAGAGCTCAAGAAGCAAGGCTTCTAAGGAGAAGGCCCGCGCTCCTGCCGAGCCAGTGCCTTCTCCGGCATCTACCGGATCCACTCCGGTAACTCCTGTTGGGGTGACGGACCTAGCTCTTTTGATCCCAACACTTTCTCAGCAGGAGTGTTGCAACAAGTGGGAGAGATGGTTGGCTCTCTCGGTACGAGATTTGAGCAAATGTTTGCTCAACTTTCTAGTACCATCAACCAATCTGGTCAATCAATACAAGACCTCTCTAACCGTGTTAGAGAGCATGATGACCGTTTCGCTGGCCTCACTCAGGCCCCTCAAGCGAACTCCCCTGTGGCAGGTACTGGTCTACTCCAGCTACCTCCTTATGAATCCCTACCAGCCTTCTCTATGGATAACCCTTGGAGGGTGGCAGCTTATGCCCCCTTCAAGGATGGCATGATTTCCATTCCGGAGTGTGGAACAAGAAGGATTGAGGACTTCGAGTTCTAAGCCCCCGGACTGACTCAGCCTTTCATAGGGTATGCTAGACTGACGGTGACAGCTCTCAATAGGGAAGATAAAATCTCTAGAGAGACTGTGCTTTATAGTAGGGATCACGCACAGAGGGAATGGGTTCACTGCCTGGAGGATTGGGATTGTACCAATACCAAACTCCAGGCATTCAAGAGCCCCTTCACTATCTTTGCCATGGAGGAGGAGGCTTCTCTTCCGTTCGCAACTAAGATAGTAGAAGCGACTCTCCAAGCAGTCCTTAAAGACGAGCCCATGCCACAATTGAGAGAGGCGGAATCAACGTCTCCGCTCTTTCCTTCCTTCGGAGAATTGTGGGAGAACCTGCCTGCCACTTTCTCAGTAGGTAAGCTGAAACCAGACTGTGCGATGGACCAGTTTGGCGAGAAGCTCCCGGGACTGCCTGATAGCCTTATTCAGGCAGAATTCGACGCCCGTACGAGATTTGGGAGATCACTTAACTCCCTTATCATCACGGAGATGGCTGCTCTTTCCTATGCGACTGAACCACTTTTTAAAATACTGGCTAAATCCCAGCTCCAGTCGGTTCAAGCTGATGCCTTCGACTTCTTTTCGGGTAGAAGGAATTGTCGAAAGCATGTATTGCAGGAGGCAACTATTAGGCACGAGCCTAATAGGCTTCTAGCTTCCAGCATGTGGGGTGCGGACCTCTTCCCAGAAGCTTCTGTGAATGAGGTGCATCACGAGGCTGCTAGGCTTAACCAGAGCCTTAGAGCCAGGTGGGGTATCTCTTCCAAAAGGAAGCAAGAGAGCGCCCCTGCTGCTGGTAAGAAATTGAAGAAAACTGGTAGGAGGTTCCAACCATACCAGAAACAGCAGCAACAACAGCACTTCGTCCAAGCTGTCCCAGTTACACAACAGGGGCAGCCTTCGACTTCTAAGCAGACACAACCCATTCTCCTGTTGTCTCCTCAGAACCAGCCCTCGACCTCATACACCGTCTCGCCAGCTTTCAACTCAATGTATGAAAGCCAAGCCTTCCCAACCTTCAACAGGTTTTCTCTAGGGGAAGCAGAGCGAGGGGGTCACTTTCGCCAACGAGGTATAGGAAGAGCTGCAAGAGGCAAGCACTTCAGAGGAGGGCGCGGAGGTCAACCCGCTCAACAACAGTGAGGCTCCCCAGGTAGGAGGGAGGCTGTTCCTCTTCCGTCACAGGTGGGGGTTCAGCAAATGGGCACAGAGCATCGTGTCCAAAGGATTGGGTTGGAGTTGGATCAAAGATCCTCCTCCAAACAAGTCATTCTATCAGATACCATCAAAGGAGTTGACAGATTATGCGGAGGAACTCCTTCAGAAAGGAGCTATTGCGAGAGTCAAGCATCTAAAATTTCAAGGTCGCTTGTTCAGCGTGCCAAAGAAAGGCTCAACAAAAAGAAGGGTAATCTTAGACTTGTCAAAGCTAAACTCTTTCATTCGTTGCGACAAGTTCAAAATGCTGACCATCTCACAGGTACGGACCTTACTTCCCCGTGGGGCCGTCACCACCTCTATCGATCTTACAGACGCATACTATCATATCCCTATAGCCAGACACTTCCGTCCATTCCTAGGCTTCAAACTAGGAAATCAGACGTTCTCCTTCAAAGTGATGCCCTTCGGTCTGAATGTAGCCCCCAGGGTATTCACAAAGATAGCAGAAGTGGTAGTTCAACAATTGAGAACACAAGGGATAATGGTAGTAGCGTACCTCAACGATTGGTTAATGGGCTGGGCGGGCAACTGTCAAGGAATGCCTCAAAGCCACAAAGAAGGTAGTGCAATTCCTGGAACATCTGGGGTTCCAGATAAACAAAACGAAATCCAGACTCACTCCGGAGTCTCGTTTTCAGTGGCTAGGAATCCAATGGGATTTATCCTCCCACAATCTGTCAATTCCGGTGGTCAAAAGGAAAGAAATAGCCAAGTCTGTGAGGCAATTTCTCAAAAGCAAACAAGCTTCAAGGAGAAACCAGGAAAGAATCCTAGGTTCCCTTCAGTTTGCCTCAGTGACGGACATCCTTCTGAAAGCAAGACTGAAAGATATAAATCGAGTTTGGCGGTCAAGAGCAAACGCCAAATCTCGGGACAAGTTGTCAGTGATCCCACAGATCCTTCGCAACCAGCTCCGTCCATGGACAAAGGTGAAGAATCTTGCCAAATTGTACCCCTTCAATATCCCCTTCCGGTGTTAACCATTCACACGGATGCCTCCCTGTCCGGTTGGGGGGGATATTCTCAATTCAAGCAAGTTCAGGGGACTTGGTCTGTTCAATTCCGCCAGCTCCACATAAACGTTCTGGAAGCAATGGCAGTATTTCTTACCCTGAAGAGACTCCTTCCCCCAAAGAAGTCTCATCTAAGACTAGTTTTGGACAGTGCAGTGGTAGTACATTGCATCAACAGAGGAGGGTCCCAAATCCAAACACGTGAATCATGTCATGATAGCCATCTTTGCTCTAGCAGACAAGCACAAATGGCAGCTATCTGCCACCCACTTGGCAGGGGTAAGAAATGTGATAGCGGACGCACTGTCCCGGTCAGTCCCTCTGGAGTCAGAATGGTCCCTAGACGACAGGTCATTCGAGTGGATATGCCAGAGAGTCCCAGGTCTCCAAGTAGATCTCTTCGCCTCACAAGCGAACCACAAGCTCCCTTGCTATGTGGCCCCCAACCTGGACCCTCTGGCTTATGCCACGGACGCTCTGTCGTTGGACTGGAATCAATGGAAGAAAATCTATGTATTTCCTCCAGTGAATCTTCTTTTGAAAGTTCTGAGCAAGCTGAGGACTTTCAAGGGACTAGTAGCTCTGATTGCTCCAGATTGGCCAAAAAGCAACTGGTATCCTCTGCTTCTGGAGTTGGGTCTCCGACCTCAATGGATTCCCAATCCCAAGCTGTCGCAACCAGTACAAATGAGGACTGTGTTCGCTTCCTCAGGAATTCTTCAGACCCTAACTTTATGGACTTCATGAAGTTTGCAGCTAAAAAAGATGCTAACATTGATCCACAAAACATCCTCTTTCTGGAATCAGATAAAAGGGAGTCAACTATTAGACAATATGACTCAGCTGTTAAAAAGTTAGCATCCTTCCTGAAAGAATCAAACACTACAACCATGACAGTTAACTTAGCTATATCCTTTTTCAGATCCTTGTTTGAAAAAGGCTTAGCAGCTAGCACCATTACTACTAATAAATCGGCTTTGAAGAAAATCTTTCAGTTGGGTTTCCAAATAGACTTAACAGAATCTTACTTTACGTCTATTCCCAAAGCCTGTGCTAGACTTAGACCTTCTCAAAGGCCTACTTCAGTTTCATGGTTCTTAAATGATGTCCTCAAACTAGCCTCAGATACTGACAACTCGTCTTGTACATTCATAATGCTACTTAGAAAGACGTTATTTTTGTTAAGCCTGGCTTCAGGAGCCAGAATTTCAGAACTGTCGGCTCTATCCAGAGATGCGGGTCATGTAGAATTTCTCCCCTCAGGAGAAGTTCTACTTTCTCCGGATCGCAGCTTTTTAGCTAAAAACGAGGATCCCCTTGCAAGGTGGGCCCCTTGGAAAGTCATCCCACTTCCGCAAGATCCTTCTCTTTGCCCAGTATCAACTTTAAGAGCCTTTCTATCTCTTACATCCTCTAGATCCTCAGGTCCTCTCTTTATGAGAGAAAAAGGTGGCACCTTATCAGTGAAAGGTATCAGGCAACAGATCCTTTACTTCATTAAACAAGCCAACCCTGAAATCATTTTCCCAAAAGCACATGATATCAGTGGAGGTAGCTACCTCAATTAATTATTTCCAACATATGAATTTTGAGGATCTTAAAAAGTATACTGGATGGAAATCACCGACAGTCTTTAAACGTCATTACCTGAAGTCCTTGGAATCTTTAAAATTTTCAGCAGTAGCAGCGGGAAACATAGTTTCTCCTGATGCTGCACAGTAGTTGTAGTATAAGATCCAGGTCTCCTTTCTACCTACCTCGTCCAACATGCCTCACCCTACTGCTATGCTCTTCGTGATACTCTAGCCTTAGCCGCTAAGATCTTATTGGTGGACTGCCCCTTATTTTTTTTTTTGCTAGGGGCACCCACATTGTATGCATATAATGTGCTTCAGTGTTTCTACCCTACCCTTTTATGCTAGGGTAGAACACAATGAGTTTGTATATTTTGTAAATAATAATTAATTTAGTGAATCATTATATACTGTTCTAATTACCATTATACTATTATGTGCTACCATTTTCTAGTATAAGCTAATTTTAAGTACTTTATGTTAATATGGTATAATTGACCTACCATTATTTAGTATAATCTAATTTTAAGTACTTTTTGTTAGTATGCTGTAATGAGTCTTGATTCACTTATATTATATATCAATCTTTTTACTATTTTGTTTCATTTTGTCCTTTTATTTCCATCTTGTCTGTTTCTCTGGTACTATTTCATAGGCCGACACGAGCTGAGCCCAGAAAAGGGATTTTGACGAAGGAAATAAACTATTTCTGGGTGATTGGCTCGTGTCGCCCTATGAAACCCACCCTGTTCTTTCTTTACCCACCCTGCAGGACAAGATGTACATCTATTAAGGATGACCGCTAGAGGCGCTGCTCTCCGCTTGGCGTCAGTAGTAGTAGTAGTAGCGGACGCATCACCCTTTAGTATCAGCTCTCTCAGGTGGGGGATTTTATGATGGAAGGTCTAAATGGTAAATGACTCGTGGTAGTGATCTCACTCGCCCCTATTTCCATACCGACACTTCTTTTATAGAGTGAGCGAGTCAGTTTAACTGACATTTTCTTGATTTTATTTTTTCTCTGGTAATTTTAGGATTATTTTACATAGAAATAATGAACTTAAGGATATTTCATAGGGCGACACGAGCCAATCACCCAGAAATAGATTTTTCCTTCGTCAAAATCCCTTTTTTGGGCCATCCAGAAGTCTATATTTTAATTCTACCAGCTTTCGGGATTATCTCTCACAATGTAAGAGAATCAGGTAAAAAAGAATCATTTGGCACCCTAGGAATAGTCTATGCCATAACAGCAATTGGAGTCCTAGGATTTGTCATTTGAGCACACCACATACAATGGTCCCCACGTATTCGCGGGGGATAGGTATCACACACCCCTGAAAATAGCTAGAACCCGCAAATAGTAGTTGAAACTCCTATAAAATATGCTTAAAACTGCCTATTTTGTTAGGTAAATCTCAAGAAAAACCCACTAAAAATATTTATACCTGGTTTTTTATTAGTTTTATCACAAAAAGAACATTTTATGATGAAATTGATTAAAAAACCAGGAATTTGAGGATATTTCTCATAGCAAAATACCGCGAATAGGTGAATTTTCCATGGATAATGGGGATGTGTTCCAGAGAGAAATCTGCGAATAGGCGTCTGCAAATCCGGAGTCTGCGAATACGGGGGGATTCACTGTATTTACCGAAAGAATAGACTTGGATACACGAGCATAGTACTTCACATTGACCTCAATGATCATTGCTGTGCCTGCAGGAATTAAAATTTTCAGGTGACTAGCCACCCTACACGTAACCCAATTCACCTACAGAGCTAATCTGAGCCCTAGGACTTATTTTCCTATTCGCCATAGGGGGTCACGGTCTTACAGGAGTAGTACGTAGTTTTAGCCAACTCATCTATTGATATCAACCTTCATGATACCTACATGCAGCCGCTCACTTCCACTATGTCCTATCTATATAAGCTGTACATATTTGGCATTTTCATGGGAATTGCCCACTGATTCCCATTATATTTACTACTGTACTATCATTACACCCTAAATGAATAAAAATCCACTTCACTACAATACTCAATGGAGTAAATTTAACCTTTCCACAACACTTCTTAGGCTTAAACGGTAAACCTTGACAACTCTGATTACCCAGATGCCTATATACCACATGAAACGTGGTATCTTACGTGGGATCATCAATCTCACTCATTGCCATTCTAGGATTTATTATAGTAGTGTGAGAAGCTCTTACATCTAAACGACCTGCCCTATTCTCTTTATTCATACCAACCTCTACCGAATGACAGCATAACTTACCCACAGCTGACCACAGTTACTATATAGAAATCTCACTAACAGCCAACTACAGTAGTACCTCGAGATACGAAAGGCTCAACTTACGAAAAATCCAAGTTACGAAAGCAAAGACGAAAAATTTTACTGCTCCACATACAAACACATACAAAAAGTTTTCAAGATACGAAAGGTTTCTGAAAGTCTAAGATTCGCCCCATAACAATTTTGAAACTCGCGCCGCACGCCGCCATCTTAGTTATCGTAGACTCGCCACCATCCTCCTGCTCTCCCATTGGTTCCTGATGCTAGCCAAGTCATGAGATCCTTCTCTCTGATTGGACAGCATCCCTCCCATCATGCATCTTCTATACGTACGTGTTGGCGTGCCTTAGCTCGGCCACTTCGCACCCGAAACTTTATCGTACGCATTCGGCATTCGTTCGCTCCAACGATTTCATTTAGTAACGTAAATTCGTTAGTGATTTCGTTGCAGTACATATTATTGTGTTGTGCGAAGACTGTATTATTACGTATTTGTGTAACTTTACGTAAATTAACGTAGTCATGGGTCCCAAGAAAGTTGAAATTCACGGAAAGAAGCGCATGCTGTCTCTGGAGACAAAGATGGAGATCATAAAGAAGTACGAAGCTGGTATGCGATTGAGTGTGATCGCAAAGGAATACAGCCGTAATCCGTCGACAATAGGCACCATCCTTAAACAGAAGGATGCCATCAAAGCAACTACACCATCGAAGGGCATCACTATTTTGTCCAGCAAGAGGAGCCATGTGCACGACGAGATGGAACGGCTGCTCCTCGTCTGGATAAAAGACAAAGAAATCGCTGGCGATACAGTAACGGAGACGGCAATCGCTCACAAGGCCAGTGCTATTTTCGGCGATTTGATTGCGCAGGCGGAAGACGACGGAGGGGAAGGGACTTCAACGCAAACCCCAGAGTTCAAGGTTTCGCATGGCTGGTTCGAGAAATTCCGTAAACGGACTGGCATCCATTCGGTGGTGCGTCATGGGGAGGCTGCCAGCTCGGACACGAAAGCGGCTGAAACATTTAAGGTGACTTTCGACGAGATGATGACCAAGAAAGGCTACAGTTCTCAGCAGGTTTTCAACTGTGATGAGACTGGCCTTTTTTGGAAAAAAATGCCTCGTCGGACGTACATCACGGAGGAAGAGAAGAAGCTACCCGGGCATAAGCCTATGAAAGACAGGCTTACGCTCGCACTTTGTTCGAACGCCAGTGGGGATTGCAAGGTGAAGCCCCTACTGGTGTATCACTCCGAGACTCCTCGAGCCTTCAAGGCCCACAAAGTGTTGAAGGAGAAGCTTCCAGTGATGTGGAGGGCTAATGCAAAAGCCTGGGTAACGAAGCTTTTGTTCACCGAGTGGGTAAATCTGTGTTTCGGCCCGACTGTGAAGAGTTTTTTGCAAGAGAAGCGCCTCCCCCTGAAATGTCTGCTGGTGTTGGACAATGCCCCTCCCCACCCTCCTGGCCTCGAGGAAGATATCCTAGCGGAGTATTCCTTCGTTAAGATTCTTTTTCTTCCGCCCAACACCACCCCTCTCCTCCAGCCCATGGACCAGCAAGTGATAGCGAACTTTAAGAAGCTGTACACGAAACATCTTTTCAAAAGATGTTTCGACATCACCGATACCACAAACCTCACCTTGCGTGAATTTTGGAAGGAGCATTTTGACATCGTCATATGCATCCGACTCATCGACCAAGCATGGCAGGAGGTTTCGAGGCGAACCTTGAATTCCTCGTGGAGGAAACTCTGGCCTGATGCCGTATCCGACCGAGACTTCGAGGGATTCGACGTGGGCGAAGCTGGTGCTGCTGAGTCCGAAACAGTTGACGATCCCGAAACTGTTTTGGAACCAGATCTTGACGAGATCGTTGCACTCGGCAAGTCCATGGGGCTGGTTGTCGACGAGGACGACATCAACGACCTTCTCGAGGAGCACCAAGAGGAGCTTACGACGGATGACCTGAAGGAGTTGGAGGCCATGCAACATAACGTCGTTCAAGAGGAGTTCTCCAGCAGCGGCGATGAAGAGGAGGAGCCTATGACAACGGCAGAAATTAAGGAGGTCTTAGCCGCTTTTCATAAAGTGCAATCGTTCATAGAAAAAAAAAGACACCCGAAAGGCTCACACAGGTCGTATGCTTGCGCAGTTCGATGACGTTTGCCTGAGTCGTTTCAGGAACATTGTCAAAAGCAGGCAGAAGCAATCTTCCTTGGATAGTTATTTTTTAAAGAGGCCTTCAGCATTAGCAGGAGTAAGTAAAAAGGAAGAACCAGGTGATAAAAAACAGAAAGTTGAAAGCAAAAAGGAAGAACCAAGTGATGAAAAACAGAACGTTGAAAGTGGTGATGAAGTTGAAATTCTGTGTAAAAAAAAAAAAAAAAAAAGCCTACATAAAAGTAAAAAAAAAAAAGTTAAAAAAAAAAAAAAAAAAAAAAAATAAAAAAAAAAAAAAAAAAAAGAAAAAAAAAAAAAATACGTTAATTTTTAGATTTTTGAAAGTTAAGTGTTACAGTTTTGTCAATGTTTTTCGTAAATTTTATTTTTATAGTTTTCCTTAAATTTTTTATGTGTTTTCGTAAAGTTAAGTGTACGTACGTATGTACGTTATCTGCCGTTTGTCCTCCTCCTCCTCCTCCTCTGCCGCCACTTTCGGAGATAGCCTCACTCGAAAGGTAAGCTTCGACATTTTACGTTACAGTAATAATATTTCTTGTACACTAATTATACACTTTATTTACAGGTTTGGATTTTTATTCTTAATTTAGGTATTGAATGGTCCAAATTGTTGTAGTATTTCATTGTTTATAGGTCAATTTAGCTTTATTATGAAATTTAATGAGGTGTTTTTGGAGGGCTTGGAACGGATTAGCCATTTTACATGTAAAATGTGTCCCAAGATACGAAAAACTCCTTATACGAAGGCCGCCTCGGAACGGATTAATTTCGTATCTCGAGGTACATACTACTGTATCTAAAATGGCAGACCATTGCATAAGATTTAAGCTTCTAATAGGAAACCAAGTTTCTTTTAGAAACAACGGCAACATGAAATGCCCTAAACCTACAAGACGCAGCATCACCCCTAATAAAACAACCAATCTTCTTCCATGACCACACAATATTAGTTTTGATTCTAATTACCACTCTAGTAGGATTTATACTCATCCTTATTTTTCAACTCACTTAGAAATCGAATCTTATTAGAACGCCAAACCATTGAAACAATCTTGACAATTCTACCAGCCATTATCTTAATCTTCATTGCCCTCCCATTTCTACTTGATGAAGTGAATATATCCAAGAATAACTCTTAAAGCTATAAGCCAACAATGACTCTGATGCTACAAATACTCAGACTTTATACAAATTAGATTTGACTCGTACAAAGTATCAACACAAGATATTTCAGAGAGAGAATTTCGACTACTAGAAGCCGACAACCAAACAATCCTACCAATGAATACCCAACTTCGAGCACTAATTAGAGAAGGAGACATAATTCACTCATGAACAGTCCCAGCCATAGGAGTAAAAGCAGACACAATTCCAGGTCAACTAAATCAAATTAGAGTCCAAATCAACCACCAGGATTATTCTATGGGCAATGCTCAGAAATCTGTAGGGCAAACAACAGATTTATACCAATTGTTGTAGAAAGAATTTCTATTGAATCCTTTTTAGACTGAATTTCACCTAACAATAACTCATTAGATGATTGAAAGCGAGTGTTAGTCTTTTAAACTTAGCATAGTAGTTATGCCTACTTCTCATGATTAAAATGATAAAATGAGTTAAAACATAACACAAGCTTGTCAAGCTTAAATTATTACAAAGCAATATTTTAAAACCCCTATTATGACTCAACCTTTATATATTCTTTGCGGTGATATTAGCCCTAATTATTGTTTCAAGATACTTGATTAAAACCCCAATTAAAGTGGACTCTAATGTGACAGCCACAAAAAGAGAACAAGCCAACTGAAAATGATAAACTTATTCTTAAGATTTGACCCAATTTCAAGAATTAACCACATAGCTTTAAACTGAGCATCCACAATACTCAGACTTATATTCATCCCATATCCATTTTGAGCTCAAGAATTTAAAACCCTCTTAGGCCCAACCAACCCTGGAGGAACTACAGTGTTCCCCCTGTATTTGTGGGGGATGAGTACCAGACCCCCCCAGGAATAGCTAGAACCCACAAATAGTTGTAACCCCTATAACAATGCTTAAAACTGCCTATTTTGTTAGGTAAAACCCAAGAAAAACCCACAAAAAATTTTTACACCTGGTTATTTTAATAGTTTTATCACAAAAAATCCATTTTATGATGAAATTGATAAAAAAAACCAGGAATTTGTGGATATTTCTCATAAAAAGTACCGCAAATAGGTGAATTTTTCATGAATAATGGGGGTATATGTTCCAGAGTGAAATCCGCGAATCCGGAGTCCGTGAATACGGGGTGTCAACTGTATTATATTTGTCTCACTACTTAAATTTATCGCATTTAATAATTCTCAGGTCTTATACCCTATATTTTTACCACTATGAATAGCATTTATACTATTCAGGTGAATCAATCGAACACATATATTTGCCCATCTAGTACCAGCCAGAATCCGAGGCCCACTAAATATGACAAAGTGAAACTGATGAAATAGCCTCCTCCCTTGCGAGAAGCAAATTAATTCCCAAGGAAGAGGGGGGGCGACATTACACATTAAATCAGCCTGAGGGCCTCCTGATACTTCCAACAACAAATCGATGGAAGAAAAGGAAGGAGATACAGGTACAACATGGGGTGTGACTGCGGAAGAAGACGAAGCATCAGGGCGAGGCAATGGAAACCCTTCTCACAAAGGAAGGGTCGAAACTCTACGATGCTCCCTCTTACTATAAGACAACTTCCACTGCACTCTAGGGCATGCACGACATTCCGGTCAGGGATTCGTTATGGTACAAACATTAACATGACACCTACTGCATGTGGAGTGTGAGTCTGTAGCTGAAGAAGCCAGGAAACGAGAACATGGGAAACCTTGAGTTCCCGGGCACATACGTTGGTGAGGCCGAGAAGAAGCAGAGGAAGTCATATTAACACAAGCACACACACACACAGGCAATCAAAATAGTGAAAACGGGCAAACAACCTGGTAAAAGGCCGAGAGAGGGCAACCGCGACTCACCCAGGCGGTTAAGAAAAAGACTAAACACGGTAGTGTGGGTGCCCCGTCTTTGACCAGTTTTCACCTGATATACACACACGTCGCCAGATCTCACAAGATTCCTTGCTTTTACACGTTCGAAAATTATCCTGTTGTTAAGACCGAATGTTTGTTCGCATATGAACAATGAAACAATTAGAAATGTAATTTGCCCAAGAAGTTTAGCGATCTACCTAGCAGCTGACATAATTACAGGACACCTTTTAATCACTCTCATAGGAAACACAGACCCCTCCCCCCCAAGGCCACACAGCAGTATCCATACTAGTATTAGCTCAAGTTCTACTTTTAATCCTAAAAGCAGCTGTCACTGTAATTCAATCTTATGTATTTGCTGCTCTCAGAACTCTTTTATGCTAAATAAATAAACTATACTAATGCCAAAACATGGACATCATGCCTACCACTTAGTAGACATCAGACCACGACCCTCACTGGATCCAACAGAGCTATAATACTTACAAATGGACTTGTAAAATTAATTCACCAGTTAAACGTAGACCTTAGGAATCACAGCAACCTTTCTAACAATAATTCAATGATGACGAGATATCACGCAAGAAGGGACCTAACAAGGCCTTCATACATCAAAAGTAGTTAATGGTCTTAGCTGAGGAATAATCTTATTTATTGCATCAGAAATACTTTTCTTCTTCTCATTCTTCTGAGCATTCTTTCATAGATGACTGCAAATCTCCAACAGTAGAACTAGGAACATGCTGACCCCCAGCATGAATGAACACCTTTAACTCACTACAAATTCCCCTACTGAATGCAGCAATTCTACTAGCTTCTGGTACTACAGTGACCCGAGCACACCATGCACTACTAGCGTCTAACCACACACAAGCACTTCAAAGGCTTACCCTAACAGTTGCCTTAGGGATATACTTTACAGCCCTTCAAGCCATAGCATACTACAAAGCACCATTTATAATTACCAACTCAATACAGCGAACCCCCTGTATTCGCAGACTCCGGATTCACGGCTTCATGTATTCAAGGATTTCTCTCTGGTACATATACCCCCATTATTCGTGGAAAATTCCCCTATTCACGGTATTTTGTTATGAGAAATATCCACAAATTCCTGGTCTTTTAATCAGTTCCATCATAAACTACACTTTTTGTTATGAAACTATTAAAAAAACCAGGTATAAACATTTTTAGTGGGTTTTCTTGAGTTTTACTTAACAAAATAGGCAGTTTTAAGCATTTTTATAGGGGTTTCAACTATTCGTGGGTACCAATCCCCTGCGAATATGGGGGGAACACTGTTTACGGATCAACATTCTTTGTAGCTACTGGATTCCATGCACTTCATGTGATTATCGGATCATGCTTTCTATTGGTATGTATCACTCTACCGACTATATATAGTATGCCATTTCTTATCGGGTCACCACTTTGGATTCGAAGCAGCTGCCTGATACTGATACTTCATAGATGTAGCATGACTATTCCTATATCTCTCAATCTACTAATAGCGAGGATAACTTCAATGACTATCTAGTATAAATAGTACCATTGATTTCCAATCAATTAGTCTGGTATTTCCAGGATAATCAGTGCTAATTACAAAAACTTTTATCATTATTATCCTAATCATCGCAACAGCAGTAATAATTATCTCCACACTTCTAGCGAAAAAAACCATTGCAGACCTAGAAAAAATTCCCATTTGAGTGTGGATTTGACCCCAACGGATACGCCTGACTACAATTTTCCCTGCGATTCTTCTTAATTGCTATCATCTTCCTAATTTTTGACGTAGAAATTACACTACTACTCCCACTTACTACTGTTATCACTCTAGCCAAAGTAAAAACATGAACAATTACAGGGCTGTTTTTTCTTATTATTCTACTCTAAGGACTCTACCACGAATGAACACAGGGAGCCTTAGAATGATCAGAGTAAAGAGATCATAGTCAACTATGACATTTGATCTGCATTCACAAGGTGCTCCAAGGAGCTGATCTTTGTTAGAAAGTGAACGTCACACCCAGTTTCGACCTGGGCCTTGGTAATATTATCTCCAACTGATTAGTTAAAACCAAATATAGGTATACCACTGTTAATGGTACCATTGAACTCAGGTTCTAACTAAAGGAACAGCAATAAGGAGCAGAAACTTCTAACTTGAATCTCAGGCAGTTTAATTCAGTCTTTATTTCTGTTTTTATAGTGTAATAAACATGTTACTTTTCATTGTAAAACTAATGGTATGAGTCCTTTTTAAAACACCTAAGGACAAATATGCACCCTTTACAGCTTCAATATAATGCTCAAAACTCTAATCTTCATAAGCTTAAGTAATTAACAATAAACCCACCAACCACACTAGCAAAATAACTAAGTAACTCTTAATCCTATTTTCCTGAATCACTTGAAAGTAACCAGATCGCATAAGAGTACTATAAATGCCCTGCCCCCAGTAATACTTGGACCAACCACCACCTCCTAATTGAGTATAAACAAACCAGCCTCTTAAAACCTTTCACCTAACCCCAATAGTCGATAATAATGGTATAAACCATATATGTAGATCCAGAAAAAACAACAATAGGATAAAATCTCAATGATTTAAGCTTTTAGTTTTCTACTATTAAATTTAACACATACCCAATAAAACCACCAATCAGACTAAAACCCAAAGCAAGTAGCTTCATTGACAAAGTTAAACAAATTATAGTAGGAGAGGGAAACACAAGCCATGAAACAGCAGAACCTCCTACTGCAGCACCAATACTCAGACCCAGTAATAGGTCAGGTCATTAAAATGCCAGAATCTCTTACAAACTGAACTTAAATTATATAATCACCCCTAAGCCTGTAATACACAAGACGAAACCTATAACAAACAGTGAGGCCAGTAGCTAAAGCTAACAATAAAAAACAAACTTCATTAAGAGGATTAAAAAAGCCACCTCTAAAATCTTTAGAATAAAACCCAGCCAAAAAAAGGAAAACCACTAAGAGGTAAATTAGCTAAATTAATGCAGACAACCCTAATAGGCATAAAATTAACCAGCCCTCTTATTTACATGAACAGTATCCTGATAATCCCCAACTCTGTGAATAATAGAGCTAGCACATATAAACAAAAGAGCCTTAAATAAAGCATGTGGTAAAAGATGTAAGAAAGCCAAACTAGTCCATCCTAGTCTTAGAGTAGTAATTATAACAACCAACTGACAATGTAGAAAGAGCAATAATTTTCTTCAAATCAGTCTTGAAATTAGCCCCCAACCAGGCTATAAATATAGTTAAACATCTCGGGAACAACAATAAGGTCCTAGCAAAGGAAGTCAAAAGCCTAGGACCGAATCAAATTAAAAGATAAACTCCAGCAGTAACCAGAGTAGAAGAGTGAACTAATGCTAAAACAAGCTAAAGGATGCAGCTGAGCCTGGTAATTATCCCCCAATTGCAATCACTACGATAGCATTGAAGATACTTGAGTTGGTTCTTCTGGAGACTTCTCCCCTTTCTACACACCATGACAACCAGCTCAGATTAAAAGCAAACCACTCGACTGACACCTGCAACTACATACTGAAAGATGCCTTGAATGTCAAACTGAACTCACTCCCAATTGGATGCACTGTCAACGAAACAACTATAAACAACCTCTGTTATTATGCTGACGATATGGTTCTGATTTCCCATCAGTGCAAGGTCTCCAGTGACTCATCGACACATGCTGCCAAGGTGCTGAGGAATTTGATATCCTGTACAGTGAAACCAAGACCCAGTGCATGTCGCTGCTCCTGAGAATGCTTAAGCATACATATTGCAGAACCACAAATTTTCCTCGGAATTCATCAGCTGGATTTCATGCATGAATTTCCATATTTGGGTTATGTTATCACAGACGACCTAAAAGATATGGTAGACATAGAACAGAGGCATCATAAACTATGTGCAACTGGCAACATGATTTCAAGGAGGCTTGCCATCTGTCACAGAGACAAGAAACTGCTGCTCTTCTGCTCATATTGCTGTACTATCAGGGTGTTCCTTATGGATGAACTATATACCTGAGAGACCTTGAGACATATCACTGTCATCCACAATGACATTTTGAGATGCCTCACAAACACTCCTTGCTACCACTCCGCCACACAAATGTTCACACAAAACCACCTGGACAATTTGTAAGTCAAACAATGTCCAGTCTGATAACCCAAGTGAGAATCAGCTGCAATTCACTCATACAAAGCATCCTAAGCACTGAGGTAAGATCTAAATTGTGGGAAAGATGGGAAAATGAGGCGTTTGTTCCCTAAATGATTTAATCTTTGTTTTTACAAAGTGTCATCTACAGAATCTGTCATTATCATCATAATATTGCTACGATTATTGTTATTACTGGTATTTTCCTTTTTTCATTATTACTGTAAATATCATCAATAGTATAAAGTTTTGCTACATTCAGTTTTTGTATTTAGCTTTCTGGACCTGACTACTGTAACCATCTAAGGTCTCTAGCTGGAATTTAATTATACGTATACAATCTGTTCACTAATTGTTATAATTTTTAATGTTTCTTTTTATACTACGGTGTTTCCCCCGTATTCCCAGGGGATAGGTACCAGACCCCCAAGCGAATAGCTAGAACACATGACTAGTTTAAACCCCTATAATAAAAATGCTTAAAACTGCCTCTTTTGTTAGATAAAACTCAAGAAAAACCCACCAAAAATGTTTATACGTGTTTTTTTTATGGTTTTATCACAAAGAGTGCATTTTATGATGAAATTGATAAAAAAAAACAGGAATTTGTGGATGTTATGGAGATTTCTCATAGAAAAATACTACAAATAGATGAATTCTCCACGAATAATGGCGGTATACATTCCTAAGAGAAATCCACAAATATGTGAGTCCGCGAATCCGGAGTTCTCAAATACAGGGGGTTCACTGTATTCTCATAATATAGCTATTACCATTATTATCATTACCATCTTTTATACTACTCCAGTAACTGTCTGGATATTGCCATTTAATAATTTTTATAATGTTATCTTACGCATCTAGATTGTGTTATTGTCTATACTTTGTACATTCCATGTATTGAGGTGAAAATAAAATTCATTATTATTATTATTATTATTATTATTATAGTTAGTATTTTGACTTTTCATAATGATCATCTATCTCTTGGGGGTTTGGACTAAACAGGGTAGGTTTGTGTAAACTCTTGAGCTATTTTGTACTATTAGAAAGCAACTGTGTGGATATTGCCATTTAATAATTTTGTATAATGTTCTCTTATGCATCTAGATTGTGTTATTGTCTATACTTTGTATATTCCATGTATTGGGCTGAAAATAAAATTCATTATTATTATTATTATTATTTTATTAAAAGTGATTGCTGCCTCAGCTGCATTAATTCTATACAGGTTCTTCTCTATTTTTCTAATTATTGCTTTCTCATTGTTGCTTAAACTGGTGAGCAACGCACCGAAGGTTGACATATCTCAATTAGGTCAAACGATTGGATTTTTATTGGTAAAAAATTCCAGTGGGGGTAGTTCAATTTTCGGGTATACAGTGGGGCCTCGCTTAGTCACGGATCAGCAATCACGGATTCGGTTAATCATGGGTTTTCTTTGGACCACTTCTCAGTCTATACCTATCACTGGTATGAATCCCTGGTAGGCTAAGCCTCATCCGGTTCCGATAACCGACAAATGCATGAACAGATTCACATTATGATATTAAATATTAACTGACAATAAAGATAATAAAACCATTCTCACCTTATATATTATTGGCATATCTTCATAATATGTAGCCTATTCATGGAATAATCCCACATCATTGACATCAACTTGTAGTTGAGCGGCCAGCAGAAATGTAAACATTGACTCTGAGTTACACTTAACAGCACCTTTGTCATTCTTAACCTTTTAGAAATGAATAGTATTATTGTAATTTACAGTAGTAATAACATTTAGGAAAAACATTAATTTCAATTCGAACTCTTTATTGTTTTGGTATAATGTATCAAACACGGCAGTCATACAAACGATAATTGTCATTGATTATCGTATGTTATTTGCGATCGGCGACGAAGCTTAAACGTAATAAAACCATTTTACCTTATGTATTATTGTCATAATTATATTCATAATAAAACGCATATCTTATATATTATTGGCATATCTTCATAATAAAAAGCTTCTTCAAGGAATAATTCCTTGGGGAATGCATTTTTCAAAAGACAAAAATACATTTATATGTTTACAGCATGCAACGATTACTTTAGTTTGATGTGATTACATTAATATTACAGTATGGTACTCTAAGCAGTACAGTAACTATTTTTTTTTAATCATAAATGTATATTCATTCACGAAAAAAAATACGTATGACCACCGTGACGTCACCAAACCTAGTCTCGTCGTTACTACCAATGATAGTGATTACACCGCCTTTTCTACAAACTTCACCGATGTAAAAAAAATTTTTTTTTTTTACACGGTTAAAAAAAGTTATCCCTCTAAAATTCTGTCATAAATCACTTACTTTTTTGTGGAGCCCTAATCTACGTATATCCCGGAAAATTAACAAAATCGCGAATTTTATCATAGAGCAAGATTCACTAATTACTGTGTTTTCTTATTCTTTTCATAACTAAATGATTTTTAGGATACACTCATTTACAAATGTTCAAATACTATGAATGTAAATAGCAATTTCTCTCTCTCTCTCTTCTCTCATCTCTCTCTCTCGTCTCTCTCTCTCTCTCTCTCTCTCTCTCTCTCTCTCTCTTTTATCACTTGCAGAAAAAACTATAATACTGATCTATTATTTATTATCGTAATAAAAGAACAAAAGGTCTTTTATTCTTTCTGTGATTTACGAAACTGCTTCAATACAACTTTTATAGTTGACTCATGATTATCACATTATAAACAGTATACAAGAGAATATCTTATCACTATCCATGTTTCATTTCTTATCACCATAAAAAATTTATTTCAAATACAAATTTCATTATGTATTTCTCGAGCTAAACTAGTAACAGTACGCTCGTCCTAAGCTGGTCTCTCAAGCTATTCAACAGTTTACTCTCATCCCAAGCCTCTCTCTCTCTCTCTCTCTCTTTTATCACTTGCAGAAAAAAACTATAATACTGATCTATTATTATCGTAAGAAAAGAACAAAAAAGGTCTTTTATTCTTTCTGTGATTATGAAACTGCTTCATACAACTTCTATAGTTGACTCAATGATTATCACATTATAACAGTATACAATAGAATATCTTAATCACTATCCATGTTTCATTTCTTATCACCCTAAAAATAATTTCAAATACAAATTTCTTATGTATTTCTCGAGCTAAACTAATACAGTAACGCTCGTCCTAAGCTGGTCTCTCAAGCTATTCAACAGTTACTCTCATCCCAAGCTTCTCTCTCTCTCTCCGCTCTCTCTCGCTCTCTCTCTCTCTCTCTCTCTCTTTATTTTATCACTTGCAGAAAAAACTATAATACTGATCTATTATTATCTTAAGAAAAGAACAAAAAGGTCTTTTATTCTTTCTGTGATTTACGAAACTGCTTCAATACAACTTTTATAGTTGACTCAATGATTATCACATTATGACAGTATACAGAGAATATCTTATCACTATCCATGTTTTTCATTTCCTTAATTCCACCGTAAAAACAATATTTCAAATACAGATTTCATTATGCATTTCTCGAGCTAAGCTAGTATCAGTACGCTCGTCCTAAGCTGGTCTCTCAAGCTATTCAACAGTTACTCTCATCCCAAGTTGATCTCTCTCTCTCTCTCTCTCTCTCTCTCTCTCTCTCTCTCTCTCTCTCTCTCTCTCTCTCTCAATAATATGAATTACTGAATCATAATACCATAAACTATTATGTACAAAGTTAATGATAATAATAATTCCATTAATAAATTCATTTCTTTTGGCAACTAATTGTTTTCCAAAATAATTCTTTTGGTAATAAACGTCCATCAGCTGATTCTAAACGTAAACAAAAGACAAAACTAGATTTTTATTGCTGTATTTTGCTGTTTATACATTAATATTATAGTTGGGTGCTGTAATCTTTACAGTAAATCATGTTTTTTTATCATAAATATGTTCATTCACAAAATAAATATACTATGTACTTTTAGTTTGGTGCAGCAGCCAAATCATGAAAGTGGAAAGGAATTGTTAGGTAATATACTTTTGTTTGCTGATCTGATGAAGGGGAAATTGAAGTTAGGAAAGAATAACTTTGAAACTGTCTTGAATTTAGTTTAAGTTGATAGTTGAAGACATATTTGGTGCTTGAACTAAAGTAGGCTGTTATAAACATTGAAATAGTGGTCTTGGGTGGGTTAATTATTAAAGTAGGCAGTTAAAAGCAATTTTTAGGGGGGGTATCAGGATAACACGGGTATTTACTTATCACGGGGGGTTCTGGGCCCTATCCCCCGTGATTATCGAGGCCCTACTGTAACCCATAGAGTTTATTGCAGATACAATTGATGTTACATTCTATTTCTTTTCTATTCTTTTTTATTCTTTCTGGATGTTTTTCTGAATAAACCTCAGATATCCAGAAAGAATCAAGAAGAATAGAAAAGAAATAGAATTTAACATCAATTCCATCTGCAATAAACTCTACAGGTTATACCCGAAAATTTTACTACCCCCACTGGAATTTTTTACCAATAAAAATCCAATCGTTTGACCTAATTGAGATATGTCAACCTTCGGTGCGTTGCTCACCAGTTTAAGCAACAATGAGAAAGCAATAATTAGAAAAATAGAGAAGAACCTGTATAAAATTAATGCAGCTGAGGCAGCAATCACTTTTAATAAAACATGTTTAAAAGAGGGTTTACCTCCAGCATATTATTATTATTACATTATTAGTATTATTAGTATTATTATTATTAGTATTATTATTATTATTATTATTGTTTATTTATTTTTTTTTGCTCTATCACAGTCCTCCAATTCGACTGGGTGGTATTTATAGTGTGGGGTTCCGGGTTGCATCCTGCCTCCTTAGGAGTCCATCACTTTTCTTACTATGTGTGCCGTTTCTAGGATCACACTCTTCTGCATGAGTCCTGGAGCTACTTCAGCATCTAGTTTTTCTAGATTCCTTTTCAGGGATCTTGGGATCGTGCCTAGTGCTCCTATGATTATGGGTACGATTTCCACTGGCATATCCCATATCCTTCTTATTTCTATTTTCAGATCTTGATACTTATCCATTTTTTCCCTCTCTTTCTCTTCAACTCTGGTGTCCCATGGTATTGCGACATCAATGAGTGATACTTTCTTCTTGACTTTGTCAATCAACGTCACGTCTGGTCTACTTGCATGTATCACCCTATCCGTTCTGATACCATAGTCCCAGAGGATCTTTGCCTGATCGTTTTCTATCACTCCCTCAGGTTGGTGCTCGTACCACTTATTACTGCAAGGTAGCTGATGTTTCTTGCACAGGCTCCAGTGGAGGGCTTTTGGCACTGAATCATGCCTCTTTTTTTACTGGTTCTGTGCAAGTGCCGGGCATTCGCTTGATATGTGGTTTATGGTTTCATTTTTCGTATTGCACTTCCTACATATGGGAGAGATGTTATTTCCGTTTATCGTTCTTTGAACATATCTGGTTCTTAGGGCCTGATCTTGTGCCGCTGTTATCATTCCTTCAGTTTCCTTCTTTAGCTCTCCCCTCTGTAGCCATTGCCATGCGTCATCGCTGGCTAGTTCTTTAGTCTGTCTCAGGTATTGTCCGTGCATTGGTTTGTTGTGCCAGTCCTCTGTTCTGTCTGTCATTCTCCTGTCTCTGTATATTTCTGGGTCTTCGTCTACTTTTATTAGTCCTTCTTCCCATGCACTCTTTAGCCACTCATCTTCACTGGTTTTCATATATTGCCCCAGTTGCTCTGTTTCTCGATGTTGACCGACAAGCAGTCCTCTATACTTTGTAGTCCTCTCCCTCCTTCCTTTCGTGTTATGTATAGTCTGTCCGTATTTGCTCTTGGGTGTAGTGCTTTGTGTATTGTCATATGTTTCCTGGTTTTCTGATCTATGCTGCAGAGTTCTGCCTTCGTCCATTCCACTATTATTATTATATTATTATTATTATCATTATTATTATTATTATTATTATTATTATTATTATTATTATTATTTTATTATTATTATTATTATTATTATTATTATTATTATTTTTACTTTTCATAATGATCATCTATCTCTTGGGGGTTTGGACTGCACAGGGTAGGTTTGTGTAAACTCTTGAGCTATTTTGTACTATTAGAAAAATAATAACCTTGATTATATTTTACTGACCTTATTTCTGGATGAGTTTGCCTATCAGCATGAACATGATCAGCAACATATTTCATAGTGACTAATGTTGGTCTCACAACATAGACTCTCTGAGAGCTTTGAATAGGAGGAGGGAGTCGTTCCAAGCGATACATCTTTTGAACACCATGTTTCCTGCATAATACAAAAAATATAGAGTAGTTTACATATATGAGATAGCCTACAAAAAACCATGAATCTTGAGCCGGTAATATGCAAGTTTTTATACATTATGAGAAAATGGTATTTCATGATAAAATTAACTTTCATGTATGTATACTTAGCAAGTAATTACATAGCTATACTTTTCCACTCACACGGCAGCTTAAATTTAAAAATCGCGTTAGCACTTCTATTGTTTTTGTGTAGGTGACCACCCTGCCCACTATCAGAGAATAATAGGAACAACAAAGCATAAAACTTCACTTCTTTTGTGCCTTTATATCCAAGAGAGGGGAGGAGGGAGGGCTCAGATAATACCATTTCCATATATGTAACTTCCCAAGTAATTATACATAGCTGAATCTCACATTGACAGGAGGTGGGATACATGGACATATATTTTACTCAAACACATTCAGTTATGAAAATGAATTTGAAATAAACAATTTGCTAGTATTAATACAATGCTTATTGTTTCCTGACCTGGTAAGAGAGATACTGCAGGTAATTACATGTACTACCTCCATTTGGTGCTTATCTTGACCTGTAGTGAGGTAGCAGAATAACTGTGTGTTGCCTCTACTTTTAAGTAGGAGCTTTGGAGCAAAGGAAAATTCTGATTGCTAACAAAGCATAAGCACAGTTGCCCTTGCCCTGGGCACAGTACCAAAAAACAATAACCAGACAATGCTGTCACCTACAGTGAAATTAAGTTAACCACCACCCATCCACTAACAATTGGTGGGCACTCCAGGTACAAAGTAACCCCGAGGCTCCCCAATGACTCGACAGCCTTCAAGGAGAAGAGATCAAGGATAAAAGCAATGCTTCTTATGCTTCTTCCCCAAATACCATGCCAGCCACTGACACAGGTTCCAGGCTACTGCAGTTTTCAAATATACTGTTTCTATCTCTTTTCAGCAATGTGTCACGAATATGGACTTACACTTTCAGTAAGTAGAATGAAGAATTGCACAGAGTGACATTATATTTGAAAGCATATGAGGTGGCAACCACTCTAATATTGTGTGCTCTCACCTAATAGGTAGACAGGATATCCTCCTGAATCTGCGAATGAGACTCTGTCATAATATCCCTAAGACTAAAACAACAATGCGTTTTTAGATAGGGGTTGAGAGGGATTCTTGATAGAGCACCAGAGATTGGTGGAAGGGTCTCTGATTTTCTCAGTTCTGTCTAGGTAATACTGAAGGGCCTATCAAGGCAAAGGTATCTTTCCTCCACTTGTGGCCCAAGATATCTACAAGGTCCTTAACAGTGAATGAGCACAACCAGGGGTTGAATTGTCTCGTTCTTGGCCAGGAAACCTAGAGTAAAAGTACAGACTCTGTCTTCCAGAGCGAATCTTATCTACTTGTCTATAGCCTGAAGTTCATTAACTCGCTTGGCAGTCACCAAAGCTACAAGGAACAGAGTCTTCCTAGTTAAGTTCTTAAGAAATATGGAATGGAGAGACTTGAAAGAGGGTCCATTAACCACTGGAGTACATCCAGATTCCAAGATTCAGTTAACTTTCTTCTGCTTGGAAGTCTCAAAGGATTTAATCTGATTGCTAAGATCTTGGTTAGCGGAAAGATCTAGCTCTCTGTGTTTAAAAACCAAACTCAGCATTGACCTATACCCCTTGATGGTGGAAGAAGACAGCCCCTTGGTAGTCTTCAGGTAGAGATGGAAGTCTGCTATTGGAGCTACTGGGGTTTTAGCAGACAAGATGTTATGTCTGCTACAACATTGTTGGAAGACTGGCCATTTGGACTGGTAGACTTGGCAAGAAGACTGATGTCTATATCTTGCAATAACCTCTGCAGCTGGTCTTGAAAAGCCCTTTGCTCTGACAAGTTTCTGGACAGTCTGAAGCTTGTCAGAGCTAGAGCAGATAGTCCTTGATGGAATCTTCAAAAGTGAGGCTGTATGAAAAGATGTGGATCTTGAGAAAGCAGTCTTGGGAAGACCAAAGGGATTGAAACTTGTTGAGCACTTCCCTTACCGCGTTGAACAGCGGGAATGCATACAGATCTAGATTAGAACAATTTAGAAGCATGGCATCTGTCGCCCACGCCAGAGGGTCTGGGACTGGAGATCAAAAGAGAGGAAGCCGATGATTTCTTAACATGGTGAATAAGTCCAATTTTGGTCTCCTTCACAGCTTTCAAAGGTCATTGCAGACCATGAGAGTCTAAGGTCCATTCTGCAGGGAGGACTTGTTCGCGACAACTCAGTTCGTCAGCCAACACATTCATTTTCCCCTAGATGAAATGGGTGACTAGTCACACTCATCTCTGGTCTGCCAAAAGAAGTTCCTTTGTGGCTTCTCTGAAGAAAGAATGGGTCCCGCCTTGTTTCCTGATGTAGGAAAGAGCTGTGGTGTTGCCCAAATGCACCACCACAGTTTTCTCCGTGACCGTTTCCAAAAAAGACATTAGACCCAAATGAATGGCTGTCAGTTCCTTGACACTGATGTGCATGTTCACTTGTTCCAGAGACCATGTCCTGAAAGCTTCCATGTTCACCAGAAGGACTCCCCAACCTAGATCAGAGGCATTTGAAAGGAAGTCTAGGTCAGGGCTCACAGGATGCAGTGACTTCCTCTGAAAGTCATTCTACGGATGTTCACAACCGTAGGTCTGATTTATCTGTCGTTATGGGGAACACCACAGAGTCCAGTGGCATTTTCCTGTTCCAATTTGCCCTTTGGAAGAACTGAAGGACTCGCATATGCAGTCTGCCTAATTTCACAAACTGTTCAAAGGAGGAGAGCTCCTAAAAGACTCATCCACCAATTTGCTGAGCAAGATGGGAGAGAGAAAGCTGTGAACTGTCTGTAGACTGGACTCATTTCTCTTGGGGGATTAAAAAGCCTGAAAACTCAAGAGTTGATCTCTTGGTCGAGGAGAAGGGTCTTCTGTAAGTCCTTCTTGCACTTATCTTGTGACAATGATCGGAGGAGCCACTCATCCAGGTAGAAGCATACGTTGATGCCAAGAAGGTGTAGCCACTTCATGAAAGGGACTAACACTTGCGTAAAAACTTAATTGAAAGACACTGTCCTCGAAAATGAACCTGAGATACTTCCTGGCTAGAATCCAGATGAACAGGGACATGGAAGTGCGTGTCTTGAATATCTAGAGTGATCATCCAATCACCCTGTTGAATGGATGAGAGTACTGACAGGTTCATTACCATTTGAACTTTGTCTTCTGTGCGAAGAAGTTTAGAGTGCTGACATCAAGGACAGGTCTCCAACTCCCCGATGACTAGGGAACTGAGAAAAGACAGTTGTAAAAGACCTTCGTTGAACAATCCTCTACCTCCTCTATGGCTCTCTTCCCAAGGAGGGAGGACACTTCCTCTGAAAGAGCTGCATACTTCTCAGAGCCATATGAGTAAGCCGTCAATGCAATCGGTGTGGACACTAGCAGGGGATACTCCTTGATTGTATCTACTGTACGCTCACCTGCAGGCGAGCGCACACTTGGAGAAGCTCGCTAATGAGCACCCGAGAGGGTCCCGGTACCAGAGGCGAACCTCCAGAACTAGGAGCAGAAGTAACAGTAATAGCGAGAAGTCAGCCCCGGGTAGCCGAGCGATCATTGTATGAGTGATCATCTGCAAGGCAGGAGTCACCTAAGTAACTCTCACCTTCCTTCCACACCGTGCTCGAGAAGGGACATTGAGCAAACTCAGCGTCACAGACTGTAGCTGCACGCTCACCTGCAGGCGGGCATACACTCGGAGATGCTCGCAATTGAGCATCCGAGATGGTCCCAGTCCCAGAGGCGAACCTCCAGAACCAGGGGCAGAAGTACCAGCAGCAGCAAAAAGTCAGCCCCCAGGGAGCCGAACGATCGCTGTATGAGCGATCATCGGCAAGGTGTGAGTCACCTGAGCAACTCTCACCTTGCTTCCACACCATGCTCGAGAAGGGACAATGAGTGAACTCAGCGTCACCGACTCTAGCTGCATAATCACCGGCAGGCGAGCGTACACTCGTAGAACTTGCGAACATGCACCCGAGATGGGCCTGGTCCTAGAGACCAGCATCTAGGACTAGGAGCAGAAGAACCAACAATAGCTAGTACCTCTGTGGTCCCCGCCCTGCACGTCCCTGGGGGCAGCGAGGCAGGTCCCATTCCCAAGGGAACGGGAGGACTTAGAAGTCTCTAAATAAAGTGAGGCTTTTTAGGGGGGGAGAGACCATTATCTTCTTCCTCAGCAAGGGAGCATCAGAAGTCAAAGTGTAGGGGGCGGCAACAACAACGACGAAGAGAGAAGGGGAGAAAGATGATAATTTCTTTTGCTTCTCCTCGACCTCTTCTTCATCAGCTTCTTCAGCATGTCAGATATCTCTACCGTCCAGGGCGTCTTCAGGTGGTATTCACCACCAGCTAGGGGAGCGAGGACGACATTGCCTGGAGGAGGAGGTGGAAATTTCTGCCTCCAAAGTATGTGGCACTGATGACACCATAGCAGAGGGAGTCATAGACATCACATCCTGGGTGTACACCAAATAAGGTGGTGCCACATACACAGGCATTGACACGGTCATTATTGTCCTCCTCTTTCCCATGAGTCACAGGGGACTGCTGAAACATGGTTCAGGGGCTCCTGGAGGAGGGAGTGCCAGGTAAGCCCAAATCCATCACACCTGCATCTTCCAGAGGGAGAGGTCAGACACACCTGAGGGAGCAAAAGACGTATTAGTAAGGAAAAAATCACAATTTTTGGAAGTAAATTGTATTTTTCCTAACTATACAAACCTGAGGTCCTTTACATAAGGAATTACTTTCAGCGTAGCTGGAATTACAGCCGTTAAATTCTTGAACAAGGTGGTTAGGCAGTAACTACTGTGTGGCAGGTGGGTAGGCTAGCCTGCCCGGATGTAAACACTTTGCCTTTCGGCCCAGGTTCAGATTGAGGGGTGGCATGAGGTGGGCATGTATGTAAAGGACCTCAGGTTTGTATAGTTAGGAAAAATACAATTTACTTCCAAAAATTGTGATTTGTTCCTACACGATATACAAACACTCAATCCTTTAGTACATAAGGAAGACTCACTGATTGGTGGGAGGAATCTGAGCGAGCCTCAAGAACTGACTGGAGTTCTACGCACCAAGTCTACTCCTCCTGGTCGTAAGAGTGAGGAGGAGTGCCCTGCCTGACAACTAGATAGGAGTATAGGAGCTGCATGATCAAGAGTCAGACTTCTTCGAAATGAGTGAGGAATTGTAACTCATCCGAAAATGGGCTGTGAAGAATATTTAGAGTTGGAGACATTAATGCATTATTGCCAGTCTCCTTCCTCCCCTTGCTAGAGGAAGGAGCAGGATTGCTTCTATGATTCTGATAAGAAACATAAAAAGGATGCTTGATGTATAAGCTTACCGCTTCAATCATCCGACCAGCCAGTGTAAGTTCGAGTTCTATCATCAACCCAAAGGAAGAGGAGCAGAAGGATGAGGTGGGGAAGGTGGAGAGGCCAGTTACTCTCGCATCCTTCTTACCTCTAGAACTGCACACCATAGGTGAGATGCAACTTGTCCTCTTTAAGGAGCTGGGTAAGCAAACACAACCTGCAAGCATCCACCACTGGTCCAAGGAAATGAGGTTCCAAGGACCTGTGGGCAGGTCTGAAGGGAAAGATAAATATGGTCGTAATGACCTTATCTATCTTCCTGTCCGACATATTCACCGGAGTGATGACAAGTACCCATCCACTGGACTATCCAACTGCCGAGAAGTCTCTCACGGTCTCATAATATTCCGCAGCGAATAAAGACGCCGACACTCCATGGTGGGTGTCGATCCTTATGGGTAATGGGTAAAGGAACACGCCAATAGGACAAAGTAATGACTGATCTGGATCAACCAAAACAAAGTCCACAGCGTAGCTCATGACGGTCTCAGACACTTCAACAGCTGCCGACTGACTGCGCTCAGTGTGAGGTGAGCAGTCATGCATCCGAGATGTAGTCACATGACACTTGCCTTTTGAAGGGTTATGCCGAGAAACCATACAAATCGTCTATCTTGTTAGCCACAGGTGTTGGAAGACGAGATGATGATTCTCTCAAGGCATGCGCCCATCAGATGATAGTCAATTGCCTTCTAGAGACCGAGGTCCCTGATGGCAAGACAGATGTTCTCATAGTAGTTGAATCTCAACTAAGGAAAAACAATACTATATGCCAGTGAAAGACTAAGGTGAATGCGGACCTACGTCTTCACAGCTGAAACGAGAGAAGTTAACTCTCAAGATTCTGAATGTAGAAAAAGTCCCGTCGATGACACCAACCAGTGAAGACAGCTTTAATCCCTGTTGTTTTACAGAGGACTAAAAACGTTTAACCGCTACTTCATTACTGTTCGGTGAGAAGTCGGAGTTTGCAATGAAAGCGGATCGTCTTTCAGTAATGAAAACCCAGGGATTGTACTGCCTGAAGAACCACTTCTCATGGGCTGGATCAGGGAGGATATTTCTATTACTTTGGAAGTAGAGCTGGCAGGGTGAGGAACAGGTGAAGTCTTCCGTTATTCCTCTACAATTCGGGGTGAACAAAGAATAATTGCACACCTACAAATTACGAGATGAATTTAAAAGACAAACTCAGATGTCTGAAGAAATCATTCTGCGTCATCGCAGCGGCAGGTGCGATGAAGAGGAAGACTAGGCTACAGACTTTTGTTACTGTGAGGTAAACAGAAAGATGATAACGAGTCTGGTGAGATATCTCAGTCTGAAAATTCTCGCAACAGCAAAAGGCGATGCAGTGGAGATGGTCATACACGTATGTGAGAATTCCAGCCAACCAGAGACCTAAGTCTGTCATTGCCGGGCAGAGATTCGATTTGGTAGTCAATCATCGCAGAGGAGGAGAGACAAAACCCGACCGAACTATCTCAGAGAGCCAGCAGGACTGGCTGCGGCAGGCAGGGCTGGCAGGTAGCCCGGACACCACTAGCTCTCGCTCACTTGTTATCCTGAGTTGCCAGGTAATCCATTCCATGAAGGAATGCGTTCAGCTAGAACCATCGAGAGCAAGAAAATAAGCTCAAGCATTTGCATTTTAACCGAAACGGGTTTCGGTGAATGCAAACGCTGTGGTGGTGGTGTTGTAAACAATATCACTAGTATCTCAAAATCAAAACCAGTAACTCTTGGGAGGCTTGCAAGGCAGTCCCGAGTTGTAGTTCAATTAAGAGAGAAGATACTATTCGTCTCGGTCACATGCCCATAGAGTTAACTACAGTTATGTGCCTACACCTCGGACAATTCAACTGATAACAGAAGCATGTTGTGAGAGAAATATACGTAGTATATTTGTAGGTTCCTGTCCATAGACCTCCAGCCTAAATTCTCTTCCATTTGAGGAACAATAATAAAGGCTGGAAGACAGTGAAGTTTTCCCGAAGGAAGACTTCTACGGTGATAACAGGATGCCGAAGACGACTAGTTCAAGCCAAACTGGATGTTCCAAAAAACGTAGCACTGGAGAGGCATTCAAACTCTCGGTGCTATCCATCCTGAACGGATTGACATATGTTCGGTAAAATCCTAGGATTGAACCAAAAACATAGTCTCTAGGGTTCGAATTCCGAGGAGTAAACTCCACCGAATTCCTCTTATTTCCTTTTTCATTCTGGTATAACCAAGAAGTAAAGGGAAAAAAAAGAGGAGGATTGACTGTTATTGCCCGTTCCTCTCTATCCCAGGCCTGACCGCCTACTGAGGCGACGGACCGTCAGGTCCATCCAGGCTGAGCCCCTCCCGAGATATTCTTCCTTCAGCAGCAGTACTTCCTTTGGACGCTAGAAATTCCAGGAATTAATGGCTTAGCGAGACTCCCAAGTTCTTAATAACAATTACCGGGAATGTCTGTCTCGACAGTGTGTATGGAAATTACAGGAAAACCAAAACACTCCTGAGATGCCAGAAGTTCAAAGGAATTCGAGCATTCGGCGAGATTCCAGATTACCATAGTAACAATTATCAGGAATTCTTGTCTCGCCCACTCTGGACCGTGGTCTCGCCCAAGTGCTTGCAGATCATAGAACACAAAAAGACTCAGAGAGTGGTAGAAACTCCAAAGAATTTTAAGCGCTCGGTGAAACCGTCCCCCGCCCCCCCCGAATTTCCTCAGACGATCATCGGGTGGTGGTCCTCCTGATTTCCGTAGAAATTGAGGAGGACCGGGCAAGATCCTTCCTCAACAAAGGGGACTTGTGTCTGGTAGGACCCGAAGGTCCCTCCAGGAACGCTTTTCCTGACACGAAATCCTAAGGAGAACGCTCTGCAGGATCCCTCCCATTCCCATCGCAGCCATAGAGAGGGAATGGGGGAGGAAGATTGGACGCTCTCGCTTGCCTTGCCAGCAGAACTAGCAGTCAGAGAAGCGAGTTACGGGCAGCCATCAACCTGCAGTGATGGCTGCTCCGAGTCTAGGAAAATGTTACCGTCTGGAGAAAACGTTTTCCCCGAGGAGGGTTATGAAACTCGTACTGTAGGCGAAATGTCTGCTGCCACCGTGACCGTCGTCTGGGTGGGGCTGAGTGTGCACCTGACAGGAGAGAGCCGATACCGTCCTCCAACGCATCCCAGTCCTCGTTGAGGCCGAAACCTCTCAAGAGGACCGAAGGGGGAGCCCACAGCGGTGATGGTCACTCCGCGAGTCTAGGAAAGCGTCATCGTCCTCGCCAGCCCCCACGATCTCCTCCAACCACTTGAGCGTAAGATCTGTTTGGTCCCAAGACTGAACAGGCTCGTGGCCGGACCATAAGAAGTGCATTCATCACAGTCACTCCTGTTTGCCTTGTTCCTCCCGGTGTAACCTGAGGAGGTTGAAGGGACAGGTGAGGGAGACCTGATGCTCCTACCCTGCCTACTAGCAGAACCAGTAGGCTGGGAGGACTGCAGGCAATCGCCAACCCGTGGCAGTGATCGAGCTGCAGGTCTGGACTAGTGGTTTCCTTGCGGAGAAGCGCTGGACCGAGGACAAAGCATTGGTCTTGTGCGTCAGGGGAGCTGCTATGAGCGCTCCTACCCTGCCTACCAGCAGAACCGGTAGGCTGGGAGGACTACAGGCGATTACCAACCCACAGTGGTGATCGAGCTGCAGGTCTGTACCAGCGGTCTCCTTGCGAAGAAGCGCTGGATCGAGGACGGTAGCATCGGTCTCATGCTTTAGGGGAGCTGCTACCAGTCGTGCGAGCTGTCTTGTCCCGGTGTGAGCAATGGTTGGGTGACTGGTAGAGTCCACTATTGTAGTAAGAGTGAGCACCATCCTATCAACGTGCCACGGTACCCGGTCCAGCCGCCAGGGGGGACCTCTTCCCAGCCTCGCCCCCCCTTCCCAGCCTCGCCACGTGAACGGTCTGGTGGGAACGTCAATTCCGCTCCGCGCCTGAGTCCTGGCGGTGAGCGTATTCAGCAGTCTGGACCTTGGCTTTATGGTCACCCGTAGGTGACCGTACACTCGGTGGCGCTCGCTCGCGAGAGGCCGAGACAGTTCCCGGTCAGGAGGTGGAACCTCTGAAGCCGGGAGCAGAGCTACCAGCGGTGGCTGGTACTTCCTCTTCGCCAGCTTCCTCAAGACAACCGACAGTCCTCCATCCAGGACGGAGTTGGGGTAGTTGCGGTAGCAACACGGCCCAACTGCACATGTCTGGAGGGACCTGCGGGAGCAGCAGTGGAGAGAACGCTTCCTCAAGGAAGGTTACGAAACTCTCGCCTGGCAGGCAAAGTGTCTGCCACCACCGAGGATGGGCGCGTTGAACGCGACCATTGTCTGGGTGGGGCTGAGCGTGCACCTGACAGGAGACAGCCAATACCGTCCTCGTTGAGGTCGAAACCTCTCAAGAGGGTTGGAAGGGCAGTCTCCACCGGTCTCTGCGTGCACGGTCCCGCGGGAACGTTACGTCAACCCTGGGTACCAGACGATCGCCAGTCTGGCAAGAGTCACCTGAGGGACTCTTACCATCCTTCCGCTCCGTTCCTGGGTCCTGACACGGTGAGCGTACTCAGCAGTCTGGACCTTGGCTGCACAGTCTCCCATAGGTGACTGTACACTCGGTGGCAAGTGAGCAGCCGAGATGGTTCCCGGTCTGGAGGTGGAACCTCTGGATCCGGGAGAGGAGGTACGAGCGGTGGCTGGTACCTCCATGGTCCCCGTCTTCTTCTTCCCTGAGGAAGGAGAGACGGGCCTTGTTCCCGGAGGAATGGGAGGACCAGTGGAAGACCCACCTGTCTCACCGGAGCGAGACAGACCCTTAGAAGTCCCGTGACGAGACTTCTTAGTGGGGGGGGGGGGGGGAGACCACCTTCTCTTCTACGGCAAACTCTTAGGGGTCGAAGGGGTGGAGACATGAAAATATGATGATCTCGAAGAGGAGGGTAACGACACTTGACGAGCTCTCTTCCTCTTTGATTCCTCCAAATTCTGCCAGACTTCTACCATCAGGAATAGATAAACATCACAGGGCAGCGCAAAAGCTTCATCCAGTGACGTAACTCCGGGGTAGTAGTGGTAAATGAATATGATTATTGGCAGGGGATCAGTACACACAATCGAGGATTGGTATCACAACATGCTATGAGTCACAGGTACAATTCCAAGGTTAAGATAACCAATACGAAGAGCTATCCAACCAATACTGCTGTAAACACAATCACCACTGTTAGTCTGTAAAAAAAGGAAAATATGAATAAAGTAATAAGGATACTCCTCTCGCATCCAAGAGCACCACCCTCCGAAGTGAGATGAGATCCCCCAAACACCAACACCACATGCCCCTTCTTCTACCTTCGTCCGATAGTAAGTGAAAGGATGAAGGAGAAGAGAAATTACCATAAAAATAAAACCAGGACAAACCTTTGAAGTTCCCCTTGGTAATTCCCAAGCGTAAGCGTAATTTTCAGATGAATACATGTCTCGTTACAGGATCAATATCACTTATGTTAAATACATGTCTCGTCCTCACGTTAAATACATATCTCGTCCTCACGTTTCAAAATCATCTCCCGTATGCCAGCGGCGTTTGCGAGTGAGCGCCGAAGCAGAAAAAATGTTTTTTTTTTTTAAATCACAGCACTCTTAGTTTTCAAGATTAAAGAGTTCATTTTTGGCTCCTTTTTTTGTCATTGCCTGAAGTTTATTATGCAACTATCAGAAATGAAAAAAATATCATTATCATATATAAATATGATATTGTTATGATACAATAAAGTTTCATACATACTTACCTGGCAGATATACGTATACTTAGCTATAGACTCCGTCGGCCCCAACAGAAATTCAAATTTCACGGCACTCGCTACAGGTAGGTCAGGTGATCTACCGCCCTGCTCTGGGTGGCAGGACTAGGAACCATTCCTGTTTTCTATCAGATTTTCTCTTCCACCTGTCTCCTGCGGGGAGGCTGGGTGGGCCATCAATCGTATATATCTGCCAGGTAAGTATGTATGAAACTTTATTGTATCATAACAATATCATTTTCATACATTCAACTTCCCTGTCAGATATATACTTAGCTGATTGACACCCTTTGGTGGAGGGTAAGAGACAGCTAACTACTGAAAAGACAGGTAAACAACATATGTTGTAGGTATTTATAGACCTTGGTTCCTACCTGATTAGGTGGAAGACTTCGTGGCTACTGCCTGGGAGTCTGCTTCACCTCAAGAGCCTTAGCGAGATAGTGATCTGTGGCCAAGAGTTCTTGTGGGTCTGTCGATGGGGTCTTATCCACTTACTCGGCTTAGCCTGACTGGCATTTGTCAATGGGTGCTAATCCGCTTATATGACAACACGCCTTCTTTAAGGAGCACACAACCGATCCCGATCACCCGATCCTAACATCCGTGTTAGTTCTAAGATTGCCAAGTTATCCCCAAACTCTTCGCAAACAACCCAAAACTTGAATTATTCAGTCAATACGCACACACTAAAGTACAAAAAAAAAATTTTGTACCCCTCTAAAAGTCAGATACCACTCTATTTCCTTACTGAACTGAAGCGACGGCCGCCTGTGCGACATCTGACACTTCTTCCAGCAGGAAGCCAAGAACGTATCCGACTAGAGGGTTATGTACACAAAATTAAGGATCGGCGCTTGCTCCAGTACCCAGAACCGTCTGCGCTGACACAAACGGACCTAGAGAAAAACATTTCTCATACGCTACGCGCACGTCCTTCAAGTAATGAGATGCAAACACCGAGTTGCACCTCCAATATGTTGCATCTAAAATATTCTTGAGAGACATATTTCTTTAGAATGCAATAGACGTCGCGATTGCCCTTACTTCATGAGCTCTTACTCTCAATAGTTTAAAAAGAGTCATCTGGGCAGTTCTTATGCGCCTCAGTAATAACGCTTCTTACAAAGAAGGCTAAGGCATTCTTCGACATCGGTGTTTTGGGGTCCTTTACCGAGCACCATAGACCGTGTTGCGAACCCCCCATCTGCTTCTTTCTGTCCAGATAGAATTTAAGCGCTCTGACCGGGCAAAGAGACCTCTCTGCCTCTCTGCCTACTAGGCTAGCCAGGCCTTTTACCTCGAAGCTCCTGGGCCAGGGTTTCGAGGGATTCTCATTTCTAGCAAGAAAGAGAGTCTGGAACAAACAAATAGCAGAGTCTCCTTTGAAGTCCACTCGTGACTCAAGGGCGTGCAGCTCACTGACTCTCTTCGCCATAGTGAGAGACAACAGAAACAGGCATTTCCTTGTAATATCTCGAAAGGAAGCCGTGTGAGGTGGTTCAAACCTTTCAGAAGATAGAAATTTTAGGACCACATCCAGATTCCAGCCCGGAACTCTAGATTCTTTTGATTTGGATGTTTCGAAAGAACAAATGAGATCATGCAAATCCTTATTATTGGCCAAATCTAATCCTCTGTTCCTGAATACAGCCGAGAGCATAATCCTGTATCCCTTAATAGTTGGTACAGAAAGATGCGATTTCTCCTTCAAGAAAAGAAGGAAATCTGCAATTTCGGTCACAGAGGTATTGGAGGAGGACAGCTTCTTCGACCTACACCAACTTCTGAACACCTCCCACTTCGATTGGTATACTCGCATAGTAGATGATCTGCGGGCTCTGGCGAGCAAGAGCGGGTAGGTTTTGATGGTACCTCTCGAAGTGGGGTTGTTTGAGCAGATCTGTCCTGTTTGGAAGAGATCTGGGGAAGTCCACCGTCCACTCCATTACCTCTGTGAACCAATTTCGGGATGGCCAATATGGGGCTATCAGAGTCATCCTTGTCCCCTTCGAGGCCACGAACTTTCTGACCACCTCCCCCAGGATCTTGAATGGGGGAAAAGCGTACACATCCAGTCCGGACCAGTTCAGGAGAAAGGCGTCTACTGCATAAGCTCTGGGATCGTCTGCCAGAGCGCAAAAGGTGTCTATCCTCTTGGAGAGGAACGTGGCAAACAGGTCTATTTGAGGCTTCCCCCAAAGAGACCAAAGGATCTGACACACTTCTGAGTGGAGGGTCCATTCTGTGGGAAGGACCTGGAACCTCCTGCTCAGCCTGTCCGCTCTCACGTTCCTCTCCCCTTGGACAAACCTTGTTAGTAGAGTTATATTCCTTTGATTCGCCCAAATAAGAAGATCTCTTGTCAGTTCGTATAGAGCGAGAGAGTGAGTCCCTCCTTGTTTTCTTACATAAGCCAGAGCGGTGGTATCATCGGAGTTTATCTGCACTACCCCGTCTCTGACTATCTGTTCGAAGCCCTTTAACGCCAGATGAATGGCTAAAAGCTCCTTGCAATTTATGTGCCATGACACCTGCTCTTCCGACCAGATGCCTGACACTTCCCTGGATCCTAAGGTTGCACCCAAACCTGTCTCCGGCGCGTCTGAAAATAATATCAGGTTCGGGTTCCGAACTTCCAGGGACACACCTCTGTTTTCCTCTAGAGGGGGTAACCACCACCTCAAGTGATTTTTCACTTCTGTCGGGATTGGAAAAGTATCGGAGAGCTGTCCTGTCTTCCAATTCCAATTCCTTCTCAGGAAGAACTGTAGAGGATGGAGATGCAGTCTTCCTAGAGGAAAGATCTGTTCCAGCGAGGAAAGGGTCCACAGGAGGCTCAACCATTCCCTCGCTGAACTGCGCTCCTTCCCTAAGAAGCTGGAAACTGTGGCGCAACCTTTCGATATTCTCTCTTGAGAAGGAAACACTCGAAAACCCCGAGAATCCATCCGAATCCCCAGATAAACCATGTTCTGGCTGGGGATCATCTGAGATTTCTCGAGGTTTACGATCAATCCTAATGACTTTGTTAGGTCTAATGTCGTTGAAAGGTCCTCCAAACACTGTTTGTGCGACCTGGCCCTGATGAGCCAGTCGTCCAGGTATAGGGAGACGTTTATTCCCATCAGATGTAGATGTCTTGCTACATTCTTCATTATGCTTGTGAAGACTTGAGGAGCCGTGGACAGGCCGAAACACAGGGCCCTGAACTGATAGATCCTTCCCTCCATCATGAAACGAAGGTACTTCCTCGACGAATGATGAATCGGGATGTGGAAATAGGCGTCTTGAAGATCGAGGGATGCCATCCAATCTCCTTGACGAAGGGCTGCAAGGACTGAAGCAGACGTTTCCATGCTGAACTTCTGTTTCTCCACAAATCTGTTCAGCGCACTTACATCCAGTACGGGTCTCCACCCCCCCGAAGCTTTCGCTACTACAAAAAGGTGATTGTAAAACCCCGGGGAGTTGTGATCCAGTACCAGCTCGATTGCTCTTTTGTCCCACATCTGTTCTACCATTTGATGAAGAGTATCCATCAGTACAGGGTCCTTGTATCTGGCGGACAGTTCCCTCGGTGTTGATGTCAGGGGAGGGCTGTCCTTGAATGGGATATAATATCCCTTCTTGATGACCGACATGGACCAACTGTCGGCTCCTATGTTTGCCCAGGCTTCCGCAAAATCTTGCAACCTGGCACCTACAGGTGTTTGGAGGATCGCTTCCTCATTTCCCCTTCTTAAAGGGTCGGAAGGAAGCTCTTCCTCTTCTTTCCGTCGTCTTTCTTCTGGAAATAGTTCTAACCGGTGGGCCTCCTCGAAAGGGCTGCTGCTGCGTTGGATGAGCCCCTTTCTTTTCTTCATTGGCCACAGGCCTATTCTTCCTCGAAGACTGCCTGAGGAGATCTTGAGTCGCCTTCTCAGTTAGTGAATGTGCAATGTCCTTCACCAACTGAGAAGGGAACAAATGCTCTGAAAGAGGGGCGAACAACAAGGTGGATCTCTGTGAAGGAGAGACGGCCTTAGTGAGGAAAGCACTATAAACTGCCCTCTTCTTCAGCATTCCCGCACCAAAGAGGGAGGAGACCTCTGCCGACCCATCCTGAACAGCTTTGTCTATGCATGTAAGTATGCTATGCAAAGCTTCCGGGTTTAGGTCTTCCGCTTCCTGGGACTTTTTAGCCAAAACCCCAAGGGACCAATCCAGGAAATTAAATACTTCCAAGACGTGGAAAAGTCCCTTGAGGAGATGGTCCATTTCCGAAAGACCCTATGTTGCTCGGGCCGAGTTCAAGGCGTGTCTTCTCGAGGAGTCTACGAGACTCGAGAAGTCCGATTCGGCCGAAGTAGGCAGAGACAATCCCATATTTTCTCCCATCTCATACCATATGCCTCTTCTACCCGTTAGTTTGGCAGGCAGGAGGCATACAAAAGACCGTCCCTCCTAGTTCCTTTTTTGTCTTAATCCAGAAATCTAGAGACTGTAGGGCCCTCTTCATAGATATGGCTGGTTTCATTTTAAGGAAGGACGAAGACTTGAGTGATTTAGCGCTCGAAAAAAGAGCGCGCGGAGAAGGAGAAGCAGCTGGAGTCAACGAATCTCCATATTCTTCTAGAAGGAGAGAAGTAAGAACTTTATAGTTCGACAGTCCTTCTTTATTCGTTACCTCGTCTTCCGAAACGTCCTCTAAGTCGAGAGGATCGGAAGGAGAAAGCTCCCTTCTTTCGTCTGTCTCCTCCTTTGACTTCTTCCTTTCCGTAGAAGAAGAACTTCTCACAGGCGAGGGACTAAGGGCTATCGCCTCCCTACGCCTATCCTTAGGAGAATCTTGGTTAATTTACGCCTGGCGCCTGATTGACTCCTGGCGCCTATCACGCTCTTCTCGTATAGTATGCGCCTGGCAAGCGCATCGCGCTCGGAAAGCTCCTGGCGCCTGGCAGGCGTATCACGCTTGGCAGGCGCTTCGCTCCTGGCAGGCGCTTCTTCCATTCTAGCTGGTGCCTGGTTGGCGTTCTGCACCTGGAACGATCTCGGGAATAATCAGGCTCTTTGGGCCTGGATGACTCCTCTCTTTCTGTGAGGACTTCAAAGTCATCAACATCCTCACTGTCAGGTGTTCTCTGGCGCCTACTTGGCGCCTGGCAGGAGTTTCTTCCTTTTCTACCTCTCGCCTGCCTGGTGCTTCGCTCCCCCCAGAGATGGCCGCCTGTGCGACAACTCCCCTGGAAGGCTTGTTGCGCCTGACAGGAGATTGGTGTCTAGATCTTTTTATAGGAAGCTTGTCGTCCTTTCTGCGAGAAGGCTCTTTGGAAAGGACTCCTACCAACGACGCTAGCTGCTCTTGCATATTGATTAAAATCTTCCTGGTAGAGGGCTCCTCTTCATCAAAAGCAGGAGAGGGAGATCTGGAAGGCACTAGAGACTCCCTTACCGCAAAGGGAGTTAACTCCTTCCTAGCTCTCTTTACTACCGAAGGCGCTTCTTCTTCTGAAAAGCGCTCGGGGCTAGAGTTCAATTCAGGCTCTTTCCAGTTTCTCTTCAATGGATGGGAAAGCTTCGTATCTTTCCATCCTCTTTTCGGTGAGGGAGATCCCGATGACGAAAAGCACTCTCGTAGGACGCTTTTTCTGTAGCGATCCCTGGCAGTCTGAGATGTAACAGATTCTGCTGAAGGGAAGCCTAATCGTTGGGGATTCTCCACAACCTCTGTACGGCTTTCGACTTTCCTTCTCCTCTGGGCCAGGGAGCTTGGAAGCGGTCTAGGCCTGGGAGCGTCGCAGAGACGACCAGACACCCCCTCTACTACACTGGGGACACTTATATCACTAGAAATATCACCCTCACTTTCCTTACCTTCTAATGCCGCCATTTTCTCTTGCATTTTTTGAAGGGAAGTTTTGAGTTCTGCAATTTCAGAAGCCAAATCAGAGGGATTAGCAACCTGTGATCGGCCTGATAAAGAAGGAGAATAATGATGAGTAGAAGAAGCTACAGAACTAGACAGGGGTTCATTAGATCTAGATCTACTAAGGCTTTTATAAGCCGCCTTCCTCTCTCTATCTTTCTCCAACTTCTTCAAGTAAGAAGTTAGAGTCTTCCATTCCTGAGCACTCAATCTTTCACACTCATTAGATGTGTTATCTAAAGAACACTCAACAACTCTACATCCACGGCATGCAGTGTGAGGATCTACCGAAGCCTTCGGAATCCTCACCTTACAGCCCTTATTCACACACACTCTGAAACCAACACTAGAGTCAGACATATTCAAGAAAAATCCAAAGCCAAGTCCAAAAACAGTTCCACGATAGCGAATGCCAAACAACGATCCAAGTACGTCACCAAAAATCGGTTGAAAGAAGATCAAAAGCGTTGAAAAAAGAATTCCAGTCAGGAGGTAGTAACAACAATGTTGACACCACCGGCGACAGAGAAAATCTGATAGAAAACGGGAATGGTTCCTAGTCCTGCCACCCAGAGCAGGGCGGTAGATCACCTGACCTAACTGTAGCGAGTGCCGCAAAATTTTAATTTCTGTCGGGGACGACGGAGTCTATAGCTAAGTATATATCTGACAGGGAAGTTGAATGTATGAAAATTGGGATATATGACGGCGCGAAAATTTTTTTTGTATATAATTGTAGACAAATCGTGCTGTGAGCAAAACGGTTAAAACTAATGAGTTAATTTTTTTCGTTGTATTGTACACTAAATTGTGATCATTTTGGTATATATCACATTGTAAAATGATTAAGGCAACACAGAGAAAATATTATCACAAAATGATGCAAGACTTCTTAACGCACAGACGTAAAAAAAAAAGCAGTTTTAAAAAATTCACCATAAATCGAAATATTGTGCTAGGGACTTCCCGTTTGTTGCAAAATGAAGGTAATTGATTGAATATTACTAGACTGTAAGTGTTGTAGCTTACAATTGCAGTTTTTGACCATTTCGGTCGAGTTAAAGCTGACCGAAGGATGAATATTTTCTATTTATCGTTATTTATATGAAAATATTTCAAAACTATTAAAAGCTACAGCCATAGGTTGTTTTTAGTTGTATTCTACATGAAATTGCGCACATTTTCATATATAAAACTTTATGTAACGGCTAATTTAAAATGGTGCAAACATTACGACAATCGGACAAAAAAATGTCTGATTTTTTTGGATGAGTTACTGCGCAGATGTAAGGATAAAGTTTATTTCATAAATTCACCATAAATTGAAATATTGTGCTAGAGACTTCCAATTTGTTGCAAAATAAAGGTAAATGATTGAATATTACTAGAATGTAATAGTTTTAGCTTACAATTGCGTTTTTCAACCATTTTGGTCGAGTCAAAGTTGACCAAAGGTTGAAATTTTGGCACTTATCGTTATTTATATGAAAATATTTCAAAACTGATAAAAGCTACAACCATGGGTTGTTTTTAGTTGTATTCTATATGAAATTGCGCACATTTCCATACATAAAACTTTATGTAATGGGTAATTTAAAATGGTGCAAATATTACAACAATCGGACGAAAAAATTTATGATTTTTTCGGAAGAGTTACCGCGCAGACGTAAGGAAAAAGTTCTTTCATAAATTCACCATAAATCAAAATATTATGCTAGAGACTTCCAATTTATTGCAAAATGAAGGTAAATGATTGAATATTACTAGAATAAAAGAGTTTTAGCTTACAATTGCGTTTTTTTACCATTTCGGTAGAGTCAAAGTTGACCGAAGGTTGAAATTTTGGCACTTATTTAAATGAAAATATTTCAAAACTGATAAAAGCTACAACCATGAGTTGTTTTTTGTTGTATTCTACATGAAATTGCACACATTTTCATATATAATACTCCATGTAACGGCTAATATAAAATGGTGCAAAAATTATGTCAAAGTGATGAAATAATTTCTGAGATGTGTCGCTGGTACTTTTTAGTGCGAGAAGAAAGAAATTCGTGCTTGCGCGCCTGGGTAACGATTGTAAACAAAACAATACCTTGATCCTTGAGCTCCCAGCATCCCCCAAGCCGCGTGATTCAAAAGTTTTCGCCTAGTAGGCCTATAACTATTTTTTCGCGAATTTTTTAAAAACTTTTTTATATTGACGTACCATACGTCCAATCGGCACTCAACAGACAATTTATGCCGACGTTTAATACGTCCAATCGGCGTTAAAGGGTTAAAGGGCGAAAGAATGTAAATAATATGTTGGCATACCTTTGCCGTCAACTCTTAACACAAGTAGAGAGGCGGCTATAAAGGCTATCACAAAAAGTGGGTTTGTATATTAACTGAATTCAATATTAATATCAAACACCATATATACATATTTATTTAAAAACAGAAATAAACCAGAAAGATCCCACCGGGAAAAAAGATCAACGACTAGTTAGCAAGAGCTCACAAACAAAAGTCTTCATCAGAAGACGGTCGAAAGCTAAGTGGAGTGTTTACATCCGGGCAGACTAGCCTACACACTGCCTAACCACCTTGTTCAAGAATTTAACGGCTGTAATTGTAGCTACGCCGAAAGTAATTCCTTATGTAAAGGACTGAGGGTTTGTATATTGTGTAGGAACAAACACAATTCTCGAAAAGGAAATTGTATCTTCCCTAACTCCATACACCTGAGTTCCTCTATATATGGAATTATTGCCCAAATTACAGGATTGAGGGTTTACGTAGTGTAGGAACAACTCTCGTTTCCACATAAATATTGGGTAATCACATCTGTCCCTCCTCCTCTATGCATGACGAATCAAGCAAAGAAGCGGGAGGAGGCAATTACCCTCAAAGAAAGTATTAACTTATCACACTCACACTTTCGGTACTTAGCGCATAAGAAGTGAGGGTCTAAGTTCACTTTCGAGCGGAAATTCCGCAATTCCCGCCTCCGATTTCATGCGCAAATGGAGGCCGAAAGGCTCGTATAAATTTTGTGTTTGCAACATCATAAAGCAAACACAAATTTCATAAACCAGAAAAACAATACAAAAAAGAAAGATCTCACAATTTCTCACAACAGGAGAGGGCAAAGAGAGACCTCCGAACACGATGCCGGCTGAAAGCAAAGTGGAATGTTTACGTCCAGTCGGACGGGACTCCCGACTATCGGACAAGCAGTTACTTCCTAACTACCTTGTTGTTATTTTCTTACGACCGGATTCCAGCCTTCGCTGAAAGTCACTCCTTCTGTAAATGACCTATGATTTGTATAACATGTAGGAACAAAGAAGCTTTACCCATCTCTCTCTTTGATGCTAACCAGGAGTCCATGTCTCTCAAAACTTTCTTCGTTGACGAGGAGAGTACCAACTTGGATAGTGACAAGCTGTCTGAAGCAGGTTTCCTTATCAGGAAAGTCGAAGCCGGTGATGCTGGAGCCACAGGTGAGAAAAAATCCAGAAAGTTGTCAAGAAAATACCTTAACAACACCGAGTAGGCAGATGGACTTCAGTCTTGTTCCTCCTCTTCCTCATCTGAAGAGATAGGCAATAAACCCATTTCTTCCATTTGTGAAGGTGTAGGAGCTTTCTGCAACAAAGACATGATGAAATCCAATTGTTGTTTCTGGGGAGTGAGTGAAGGATCCAAAGCTGAAGAATGCGACCGAGAGTGAGGTGAAACCACTCTTGACTCAGCTGACGGGGAAGGCGGGCACCTTGTAACTGATGCCAGTCGTTTGGCCAAATGAGAGCATTGCATCATAACTGGAGAATCACGACCAGGAGTCTGAGGTAATTCCAGGATAGGTTTGGATTTAGAGACTGATGAAACTCGCTCCGAAGTATCCGTTCTACGCTTAGCTGAAACATACTGTCGCTCCAAACTGGAGAAGGATTCCGGACTGTCTCAAGCAGATTGAGACCAGGGAGCCGACAAAGCAGGTGGCAATACTGCATAGCTGCACGAAGGTTGAAGACTAATGATGTCCTCTTTCTTCCTCTTAGAAGGAGGAGGAGATTTATCTACATCCTTGGACTGTCTCTTGAGGGGGCGCGACATGTCTTGAAATCGCTCACGACGACTCTTGCTGAGAGTTGAGCTGTCTAACTCTGACGAGAGAACATGTACACCGAATGAAATGCCTTTTTAGTGGTGCTCTGTCGACACCTGGGAATTGCCAGCAGGTTCGACTGAGGGAGCAACTGCCCGGGGGCAAACCCCACAGGTACCCCCTTCAACCTCCAGTATGCCTTCTCCCTGGTGAGGGGGAGCAGGACAGTGACCTTCATCTAGGAGCACCAGCGGGCCGGACAGCCACCTTCTCTACACAATCACTACGCACTTCACTAACACTTTGATTGCCTTTTTCCATTAAGGCTTTAACAAAGCACCAAGTTCCATCATCGCACTTCCTAAAAATTTGAACTTCTTATCGAATTTTGACTCGAGGCTAGCCATGGTGCTGGGATCGGGAGCAAGCAAACCTGGAACAGGAGTTAGTGACACAGGAGCAGGAGGAGAAATGATTGGAAAATCAACAGGAATTACAGGCGAAACAATCATGTTAGTTTCTACCAATTCAGGAGCCTAAACATTATCTAAACTAGATCTATTTTCTGCCTGAACAGCTGCTTTCCTCTTTCTGTCCTTACCCAATTTGTCCTGAAGGGATCTAGATTTTCCATTTCTTGTCATCCCAATCACGACACTCAGCACAAGTATTCTCTTTCTTGCACTCTTGAGTTCTACATTTACTACATCTGATATGTGAATCATAGCAAGATTTTGCTAACCTGGTCTTACAACCATCTACACAAAACCTAGCACTAGTTGTGCTAGAATCTGACATATTGAAAATGAGTGACGCAAAACAACCCAGAGTACTTCACCAATAACTCCGAATTCATCAAAACAATCCGCTGGAAAAAAAAGCTGCCTAAATACACCAATGTTCACTGGGAGCCGGCAGAAAACAAACTGAAGCTCTTTGCCAGGTTGTTACCTACATATACTCCCCGGTAGTGGGCAAGGCATTCTAACCACACTATAAAAGGAACTAGTGCTGCGTAAATTTTCAATAGTTAGGCTGCCATAGGTAGAAAGCTCTTAACTACACAATTACTGGGTAAGTTCCATATACAAAAACATAAAACAGATGCATTTGCAGTTTATAACATACATACCTCAAGAGTGTTGCTCCAGCAATGCGATCAAGCATCTTCATCAATTCTCCATCAATGATGAGGTCTTTTGCTCCTGGGGCATCTTCAAGGACTCTTACTAAGCGATCACTACTCAAACGGCGAAGGATCTCGACATCCAATCCTAAGCTTCCTGAACGAGACATTATGCTCTCTGCTGGAATGTAGCAGGAGGAATTTTCATTTACATCTTAGCTCTGGTAATAATGTGGCATCAATCACTGAATCTTCAAGTACATAACTTTCAAGTGCATACCATCTCCATGGTTACATACAAACATGGCCACATGGCTGAAAACACAATAAAAAAAATTACAAAGTAGTAAATATCAAAGCCACGAAAGCTGCTTTAACTGTACACAGTCTTTTTCATATAAGATTTAAAATATTTCAAAATTTTATAACATGAAATAGAAAAACTTAAAATAGTATTGTAATTTATTTTCTAGATATACAAACAGAAGTGATCGGGCCTTGTAGAAGTATTTTGCCAGCTAACCAAACCTGTGGGGTTTGGCTACCATTGCCTTCATCCTAAAAATGGGTTTGAAGGACACCACATGGTAAACAAGAGTCTATCCTGTGGTAGAGGTGTAACTGTGGAAACTGCTGCCTTGCAGGTGGACATTTTAGTCAAAGGCAAGGCCCACCGCCAATAACTGTGGTTGATGACAGCAAGGGCATGCAGTTGTAAAAACCTCTATGCCAAACAATAAACCATTCCTGATGTTGTAAGGAAAATGATATGGAGAGAGGAGGTTTGGTGGAGGATGGTGCCTTTGATAGAGGGCAGTGGAGAAGGCATATCAGGCAATTGACCCCTTAATGTAGGTATAACAGTGAAGAAGAAGAAGAAGAAGAAGAAGAAGAAGAAGAAGAAGAAGAAGAAGAAGAAGAAGAAGAAGAAGAAGAAGAAGAAGAAGAAGAAGAAGAAGAAGAAGAAGAAGACGACATGGTAAACATGAGTGTCCTGAGACTCTACTCTTCTCCTTTCCACCTATGCCTATTCACTACTCTCCAGAAAAAGTAATGAAGAGTCCAACACCAAACTGTTCCTGAGCAAGAGACTACTCTCATAAAAACCCCGCAAGGGGGACACACACACCCATGTCCCTTCTTCCCAGACACAGGTTAGCCCAAAGGCTGTAACTAGGGTGTAAACAGACAACCGCAGTTAAAGACAGGGGTTCCGTTCCTGGCCAAGAGCTGACTACAGAAAATTGTCATTAACCAGAACATCATAATAATTATGGCAATAAATGTCATTTACAAAGCTGTAAGTGCTTATCAGTGCCAATAAATTGCTTACTGGTGCCGATGAACCGCTTAACAGCACTGATAAACCACTTACTGGCACAGATAAACTGCTTACCGGTGCCAATAAACTGTTTACCAGAGCCGATAAAACTCTTACTGGTGCCGATATAACACTTACCAATGCCAGTAAACTGCCTACAGATGGTGCTAAACCACCTACCGATGCCAATAAACCACAACTGGCACTGCAAATTGCTTACCAAGCCAAAAATCTAGGTAATGATGTTGTTAGCCAAGCATCATAAAACCGATGTTAACCGACACCACTGATAAGCAAGGACTGCCTGTACTGGGAAAGTCAAAGGCTTTCCTCCAGACAACGGCAACCGCATGAACTTTGTCCTGTCATCCTGGGATGAGACACCTGTCATGACAAAGTCTAGAATTGTGTTTAACCAAAGATCAAACTATGAAGTAGCCTGATATCATGGCAATAATTTTGAAGACTGAAAAGGACACATCTTTTTGGGGAAAGTCTCTCCACGGGATGTCCAACACAAGAATAGTCTCTGCTTCCTCTCGAGTACAGTACCTCCTCTGGCACATGAGCAGCAGAGAGAAAAGTTGATTGCTCTGCTAGACTGCAAATAACTCCCTGAGTTGCAGATCAGTGTTCACTTGGCCCAACAGAAGCAAGATGAGACCACAGTAACCTGACAAACAATTTCGCTTCAGAAATACAACCAAGAATGAAGCTGATTATTACACTTATGAATGAGTGAAATAATCTCTCAAAAGTGCCTGTTGGGGTTCTAGGGTTGCCCAGACTCTAAGATTCCCAAGGGCATGAGCTGTTCCTTGCCTCACAAGAGAGGAAGGGGTACCTTGCTTCTACTCCCAGGCTCATTCCTGATCTCTTGGTGTTTACTTGGAACACCTCCAGAAGAGACACCCCAAGACCTAACAAAGTGCCATTAAAATGCCAAATAGGTGTGAAATCTGTTGACCTAGCACATTCTGTTTACTCAGCATTGGCTGAGTTAATGGAAAACACAGAAAAACAAGCATGCTCACTGCCTAGTGCACACACCTCCTAAGCACATGGTGAACTAAGTACACAAGAGATGGAAGGGCTCAGAAGATACTTGTCTCTAAAACAAACATGGGCGCACACAGTCTAAAGACTGCACATGAATCAAGCAAGAAGGCCGTGGCTCACCTCAGTTTGCCCCTGAAGAAACACGGGAGGAAGCCATTACTTTTGCACACATGGTCCATAGACATCACACCAGAATGAATGGGTTGCACATACTCCGCCTAGTGTGTCTCCATTGGAGTATGAGCAAGCAACCAACCACGCTTGCTCAGTCCTGAGATGGAGGATGAACAGACCAAGATGAATATTCTGATTCAGCCACAGGCGATTTCAAAGGATGATGAGTGGGAGAGTCAGGACTGGTTCTCTCGTCTAAATGGGGAGGCCTACCTGCCCTGTCAAAGGCTAGATAATCACACAAAGCTGATTGTGAGACAGACTTCCCTTCAATAAGAAAGAGAGACCACTGTTACAGGTGGCTCTCCTCCTTTGCAGGAGCTGAGGAAGCAGCAGACACAGCAGGAAAAGGAGAAAGCTCTCTTCTCAGCCAGGTTGTCAAGGAAAGCTGCAAAACATGGACTACAAGAGATATTCAATGTAAGCATAAGCTATCTTTCACAGGCAATTAATGACATCTTCCTGGTACAATACTTGCAACACCAGAGTAAATTAACAAGGAAAGTGAAAGGGAGGCGCAAGAGTTAACGCTTGACTGGGGGCACACTTGTCTTAGTTCCTTTGTTATTCTCTGAAGAGAGTGACAGGCCAGGCTCCTTCACCTCTTGAGCATCACCCACCCCTGTGAGGAGGAGATACCCTCAAGACACAGGAGTGGAAGAAGGAAAGGGGAAAGGGGAAGGACTAACAACCTGTTCTTCCTCCTCTTCCTGTCAAACTTCTTCCCCTGAGAAGAGGCCTGGCCAGTGCACTTCTTGAGGAGAGAGAAACTGGTGCACAAAAACCACCTCAAAAATGAACTGTACTGTCAGGGTCAACTGTTAGAGGGGATACAAAGCACCCACAAATTTTGTAATGGTGTTGATCATATTTTTTCCTCCATCTCAAGAATACAAATAAAACATAAAAAGCAAACCACAATGCAAAACAAAGAAACTACATTGATACTCAAACATTCAACATCAGCCAAACAAGAGGAATATCACAGTGAGAACTCTATTCACTGGGCAGCCATAGAAAAAATGGCTAGTGGCAGAAGGTGAGTGAGGGATATTCCTCTATTCAACCACAATAACCACCAATTGATGACCTTAATTTTTATTAAGTTCAATAACCATTCGAGCTTGTGATGAGGGTACTCCTGTAAAAATAAGTAATAGTTTGTATTTCCATAGGAAGAAAAGCCAATTACAGGACACAGCTAAGCCCTAACTTCCCTAACCTAACCACATTTTGTTTACCTCATCAAACCCCAGTTTCCTACTAGTCACCCCCACAACAGCTATACGGTATACATATAAGGGGCTGAAGAAAAAAAAGATTCTGACCACTATATTGGTCAGAAATGCATATCACATAAAATAAGCACCTGAAAAAATATGCAGTTCATGTAATTTGCATGAAGTTAACATTATCATACTTTTACACCTCAAATGTCAACCTATGTACCAATTAATATACCATATTTTTACACATTTACTGTCAACCTGTGACCCCATGAATTTTGGAACTTTTGCACATTTCAAAATAGCTTACATACTGATTTTTCAAGGCTAGTCCATCCTAGGGTAGTGTTGGGATGAGCACAGGTTTATTTTAGGTCTGGCTAACAAAACTTTCCAATATAAGTACGAATATTATAAAATTCTTCACTAACACCAAACTTAACATCGGAAGAGGAATATTCTATGGCACTGTAAACTAACATGCTTGTTCACTAGTGATATTGCAAGCACTTAATGAGCTTTTTAATGTTTCTACGTGACAACAATCACCTATCAGGATATGCTCAGTTTAACAACAGATGCCTTATATTAAAAGTTACAGTTAAAGTCAAAGTTTGGAGGTTTCAGTTCTCCCACAGGCTATTGCCTCTTGGGCGGATGTCAGCCAGGTAACCCCAATACCCCACCATGACGTCACTCATGGCAGTAACCATTTGGTAGACAATCTTACTATTCACCCCTTGACAGGGAGCAAACTCTGGTCTCCAAGACTACAAGGCCAACACATTACCAACTGTACTAGCCTGGCTGAAATGTCAATAACATGGGAACATAATTTTGTATGTAAAATCAAAACCAGTACTTCTATCTAATTGGGAGTGTTACAAACTCTTCCACTGATAAATGAATTATAAAACTTTTCACTCCTGCATCTAATCCTTGACAATTGGTAATAGTGATTATCGGGAAACTTTATGGTGACGTGTTAGTGACCGAACTAACTTAACATTATTATGTACGTACGTACTATATTCAGATGAACCCAAGTCATATGGAACTACCCACAGGGGCCAATGACTTGAAATTCAAGCTTCCATAGATATGGTGTGCATTATGAAATAAGAGAAGGTAAAGGGAAATACAGAAAGACGAGATCTCACATATTAAAAAGAAAAAATAAATCAATAAACATATAAAAATGTAAGGAGAATAGTATGAGGGTAGTAATACATGGCATCTTTGCTTGAACTTTTGAAGTTCCAGTTGCATGACATCCTCAGAGAGACTGTTCCAAAGTTCAACAATGAAGCGCATTTACTGCATAGCTACTGATACTGCTATCTAGCAAATCTGGTTGCTCACTTAGAATAGTTAAAGCTTCAGACTCATTCAGCAAAGTCCCATCCACCTGAAGGGGAGGATGAGGTAGAAAATCTGTACAAGATCGGATTAGCAATTTTGTTTGGCACAGGATATTTGTATGGCAACCGTATCCCTGATTGCGATAGATATTGGTACGGCAGTGAATTGCGCATGCGTCAATTTCAGACTTCCTGCCGTACAAATAACATAGTGTAGTGGGGGTACGTCAGATTCTGTCAGGTGGTGCCGTATTGCGCTATTAACTTGCTGTAGGTCCAGCAGTTTGCTAATCATGCAGCAGTTGCCGTACACTGTTGCTAAGAGCTATAGGTACAGCACTAGAAGATCAGCGACAGTAGTAATAATAGTCGAACAGAATTGTTTCGCTGAACATGCTCAATTCAAAATGTCAAAGTGAAGCACCATACTATCATCACCAAAGCACCAAAACATTTTGGCAGTAAATGAAAATATAAAAAATTACAATAATATGTGAACATACTTTGATTTTAACATACTTAGATTTTGACTATAAACATGAAAATAAAACTAAACTAATCTGTGTACTTCAAATCTTCTTTGAATCTCCTCTGTACTGTGTAATAATACGTCAGTTTTCGCCGAAAAACAGATGTTTTCAGGTTTCAGTGAGCTGAAAAAAGCAATAGACGTCTACGAAGATTCAAACTTCAAGAAATTGTATATATCCGTAGGTCACGAACGATCAAATCGGTCCTGAGAAGAGCTCCGAGGAGGAGATTCCAAGAAGACTTGAAGTACACAGAAATCGTGTCCTGCTGTATTCATGGTAGTAAGGACTACCAAAGTCGATCCTCTGGTAAACAGCCTAATCAATCGTAAATAATCATCTAAATCAAGTCTATATTAACAACATGTTTCCCATATTGGATGCACTACGGACTGCTGCACTACCTTACTAGCTAAGCTTCAAATCTTTGAATCTCCTCTTGGAAGCTCTTTTCAGGGCCGATTCGATCGTTCGTGACCTACGGATATCCAATTTCTGGAAGTTTGACTCTTCGTAGACGTCTATTGCTTTTCTCAGCTCGTTGAAACCTGAAAACATCTGTTTTTCAGTGAGAACTGATGTATTATTACACGGTTCACGCTGGTAGGTCGTCATTTTCTAGCTGTCACTACAGTATTATGCCTGAGGCGGTAAACAAGGGTTCGCGCATGAGCAATTCACGGCCGTACCAATATAGGCTACCTATCTATCACAATCAGGGATATGGCTGCCGTACCAATATCCAGTTCGTTTTTGTTTTACTGGAGTTCAGTCTCATACCCCACTGACTACACCATTCACTGATCTGATCCATGTCCTGATTGAGGCTTAGGGCATATGATTATAAATTCCATTCCAAGAAGACTGTTTACTTTTTGTGCCAAGCATGTGGGAGGAAGGGCAATGTCTGGGTAGAATGCAACTTTTGTATATAGGCTAGAAGTGCATGGGCACACAAGAAATGCACCAGTCCTAATCGTGTGAACTTTGTGAAAACCTATAAAAATTGGATAGTGCTGTAAGATCATTTGAAACAGCTATGGGTATGAAGCTTTGAAAAATATTCAGGACTGACATTCGGGCATGTGGATAATTAGTATAGGTACTTCGAAAGGAGAGTAGAGGTCTTGAGCTCCTGCTATCACCACCACCAACAACTCATGATTGATGACCATCTCCGGTGTCAGGACGTGTTAATGTACTTTCGGAGGGTGGCCAAAACCGCGGTAGTCGGTGAGTTGGCCAGTCCACTAGGTTGTTTACCCTAATCACCAAGGTGGTTCTGTATACTACTAGTAGCTAGGTAAGTGGCTGGTATGAAAGATGAAGTCATTGGTAAGATACCCATGAAAGGCATTCAGTGTTGATGCATCAAATTCTCTGATTGGCAAGTCTGCAGGTAGGAGACATTCAGGTTGCTGACAGCAGATTTAGCTAGCTTACACTGAAGAATAGGCTATAGATAGGTAGCCTACTAGGTAGTAGCCTATAGGTACTAGTACCTACTAGGTACTTAGCTAGGTAGCATAGTAGGTAGTACTAGCCTACCTACCTACTATAGTAGCTGGTAGCTAGGTAACCTAGCTAGTATTACCTATACTACCAACCACTGCGCGTTATCCGTAGTAGCTTCTGTGTAGTCAAACAATGAACAGTTCATTCCACAAGAATCTTCGAGTCTTCAACGGGCACAATACTTTATTCTATACTTGCTTGGAGATCGCATGGGAAAAGTTGCATGAAACTAGAGTTGTTTGTTGACACTATCTGGTTGAGTAGCCGATAGACAGCTGATTTCCGTCATCACTGGCGACAAATCTTATTCTATAATTTTAGGAAATTATAGTTTCTCGACAGTTTCAGAATAATTTACATAAGAAAACATCGTAAAAATATGAACATTTTATAATCATGAGCATTTTATTTTTTGTTTTGTAAATCACTGTCGGTTCATTCCTTTAGTATTATTATCTAACAGTAATTTTCATCAGATGCACAATAATTATTCTATAAATGCTACTAAATATTGAAACTATTTTTTACATTATAAATATTACATTAATGGTACTTTCATTATTTTTATTTAATAAATAACCCAGAAATTTTGGCCTCAATATTTCCTAAAAGCATTCGCTTACCTCGACGAACTTCATGTCTTCGTCCATCACTGAACTAGTGACAACCGCAACATCATAACAGAGAGACCCTATGAAATTTGAAGGTACTTGTATGATTTCTTTGTATTTCCTGGTACAAGAATTATTCTGTTTAATTATATGGTTGTGTGTTTCATTTGATTTGGCAAGGTTGCTATTGTCTCACGACGCATGGACAGTAAACCAAATTGAATACAAATCCGAGTGGAAGATCAGCTGAGTGTTAGGTAGCTAGTGAAGAGTGTTAAAGTGTATCACCTTATCACGTTACTGTCATCTCTGGTGCCATTACTTCCTGATGCTGCTTCTTGGTCGATGATTTAAGGCTGTGTGATTGATAACCTCATTTATATTTATGCAAGGTTTATTGGATTAGGGCCGCAATTAGTAATGCATTGCTTATGCAGTATATTTGTGGAGTGTATTACGTAAGCTCGTGTTACCTAGTCACATTATGTAAACGGAAATTTTTAGGCATTAGTAGCTACTATATTTGACTTCGTGTAGACAAAATACATTATCACAACACAAACTACTACCAGGCTCTTTATGAAATATTAGGTATCCTGCCCAGTTTTGCTTACAACAGATGAACAAGAAGTCCGAAGTAGGCAGTCAATTTTAATGCAGCTTGAGGTTGCCAACTTTCGAGGTCATACCTAGGCTATAGCATTTCCTGGATGTGTGTGGGGTAGAGTGCCCTAGGCATGTGCACAAGGCCCTTTGTATTTACAGCCACTCTTCAAGAAGTAAAATGTTAACCCACTGTTGATGATCCAATGTAGCTAGCTAGCTATACCTACCTAGTACCTAGTTGTTACCTAATCTGTAATGATGTTAGGCTAGGTAATTTTATTGCCTAGCCTTTAGCTAGCTACTACCTACTGTAGGGGTCACAAAGTTTCAAGTTCTGCATTGTTGCTGAATGAGTCCAAAATTGGGATTGTGATTCTAGCCATTTTTTGTCATGAATTGATTGTAACTTTGTGTTAAGATACATAGGCTAGGTAGTAGTAGTAACAAACGTTGAAGAATATGGCAGAGCTACTGGTATTTTTTTCATTTTGAAGGATGCTGCCAAATTTTTGTTTAAAGGGATGGTTAATCTTGCCTGATAAATGGTTATATTTATATTTTGTATATATCTATATATATGTGTGTGCGTGTGCACGTGCACACATTTAAGTAGTATCGCTTTTCATTTTCTCATGAAGATAGTGCCTTGAGATACTCTCATATGCTTAGAGTACATATTGTATTTTTTAGTCTCAGTTATGTAAGTTTGACCACATACCTACAGTTCTAGCAGAGAGTTGTTTGAGTTGTTAGTATATAGCTCATAGGTAATACCTAAGTTCTACTGTATGGTAGGCTAATAGGTTAGATACTTTATGGTAGTAATTAATTTGTAATTTTGTAACCCAAAATATTACTTTAGGATTTTATCAAAAGGTTTTATGATCTATTTTGTAGAATATTGAAATTTTTAAATAAAATCACATACTTTTTTCAAGAAATCTACGAAGCAATTTTTTCCTTATTGATACGGCCTCATTAGGCTTTTATAGCTATGGTTTCTATCCTAAGGTATATTATATGTTAATATACCCAAATGTAGCTTAACCTAAGGCTGCAGATCACTATGATATTTTGATATAATATATTACTTTCGTTAGAGTTTTTAAACACAACTAAGCAACAAATTTACAACCATTTTCCATGCTTTTGAGATAGTAAAGGTGATAGAATGTCATGTGCGTATACCAAATTATGTATGTTATGACTACATATGAAATACAAAGCTGTATGGTAATCTGTTTTTCTTTATTTTTCAGTTTTGAATAGCACCTATAACCTGTGATTACCAAAATCAAAAGACAGGAAGATAACCAGTGCCTGAATTTACATTATAGAGAAAGAATTATGTCCGGGGTAAGATGGGGTGCCCGATCCCTCAGGTACCTTCTCACCATCAAAAACTCAAAGAGCTTCTCTCGTTACGGTAGTGTATTTTTGTGTGTGTGTTTTTTTTACTCCACTTGTTTTAAAACATTTTGATCAATTTAATATTGCTTAATCCTGCTGTCACCAGCCCATGTAGACCCTCAAGAGAGAAAATTTGAGTCCCACCAGCCGGTTGGGTATATATGCATCTTGGACACAAGTAACACTTGTTTATTCACTATAGATGCATTGCTTACATATTTTTTTCCTTCATGGGCTGGGTACACACAGTATCTGTAATTTTTTCTGGTCTTTGTGAGCATATTTTATATTTGTCTCGTATTTCAGTGTGAGCAAATAATTTAAAAAAAATTTGTAGCTCTTATCCAGTTTGGTATAGAGTATGTATTAGTAAATCCAGTATCAAATGGTTCTTGAACTGGTAACAAGGTAGTTGATTGGTGGAGATGGGTGGGTGAAAAGAAAGTTGATTTAATCATGAAAAGTAAGGCTGCTCCTAAGCCTGAGAAGATTACCTTTGCTGACAAACTTAAAGGAAAGGATAAGAATCTGTTGAGTCAACAAAGCATGAGCATGTTATTTTAAATTTTGCAGATGAACATACTCGAGGCTTGGTGGAGAATAAGATTAGGAATGATCTACTTGTGTTGCATTGTCTTGTAAACAATGTAAATTGCTCAACCGCAATGAACAGTCACACGTTAGACCTGGTTTTATGTGATGCTATAAATCCAAGTGTTACCAACACAAGTTG
>NC_087206.1:43959228-44015013 GCF_015104395.2 Macrobrachium nipponense | reverse complement strand
CAAAGCTCTCACAGACAGAGAGTCCTCTCTTCATCCTCCACTCCTACTACCCTAGACAAGTTCTTGACAGTAAAAGAACGAGGCCAAGGTTTTGTAGGATTTTCGTTCTTAGCGAGGAAGCCTAAAGTCAATGAGACTAAAGCATCTCCACTAGAGACCAACCCTTTTATCTAGGGCTTGAATTTCGCTCACTCTTCTGGTCGAGGCTAAAGCAATCAGGAAGAATGTCTTTCTAGTTAAATTTCTGAGTGAGGCAGAAGCTAGAGGGTCAAAAGGAGGACCTGGCCGAGGCTAAAGCAATCAGGAAGAGTGCCTTTCTAGTTAAATTGCTGATTGAGGCAGAAGCTAGAGGTTCAAAAGGAAGACCAGACAGCCATTTCAGGACGATGTCTAAATTTCATGATACCTGCCGAGCGTCCTTACCTTTACAGGTATCAAAAGACCTAAGGGGGCCGGCCGGCTAATGCCGTTTTTTAACGACAGGACTTTGACATTCATACCACTTAATAAGGTGACTTGGGACATCTCCAAACCGCATATGATTTTCACCTCTGACCTTCGGTTTTGTGACGCCAAGGCAATTTATCCCGAAAATAACCATTTTTCAAACTCTATCTCCTCCCTTGATATTTAATATTAAGACCTGGGATTACTACCATATATAGACCTGATGTAGACCTCCAATCAAATAGAGAGTTTTTTTTCTAAAAGTCATTTTTTTGCTAGATATGAATTTTTCAATATGGTAAAAAAATAAACCCTATAAATCCGGAAAAAAAAAATTATAAAAAAAAAAAGGACGAAACAAAAATCGGAAAAAAGAGCTCCATTTGATTGTTCTATAATGTCTTTCTGAGTTATATACCAAATTCCAATGTTATAGCTTTAAAACTAAGTGAGGAGATAGATTTTGAAGGTCAATAAGTATAGTTTTGAGATACGGGCGTTCAAAGTTTTCATAATAAGGATTATTATGAATGTATATTTCTTTTTTGTGTATTAATAAACCAAAACTATTTTATTTATCATAATTTAATCATAAATGATGATCCCTTTGCTCATATATCGTAGCCTGGGGCACTGCTTGAGGCAAGATGGGGCACTCCTTCCTACGTAACTCTCTCTCTCTCTCTCCCCTTCACTAACTCGGCTTATTACAGCAAATTTTCTTCTTCTGTATGTTAGCAAGATGTTTTCCTTGTATTTTCCTCTTTGGCATGATGAAATTTTTGCCGAAACAAAGATAAACAAACGTAAATGCAAGAGAATGTCAGAGGTGAAACTCGAAGGTGTACTCTCCTTTTACAAAGACAATTTAATAAATCAAGATTATTATGAATTTCATATTCCATTTTGGGTATCTAAAAAACCAAAACTATGTTATTTATCATAAATGAAGATCTCTTTGCTCAAAGATCGTAGCCTTGGGCACAGTGTGACGTGTGCTGTCAGGCAAGAAGGGGGCGTTACTAGGCAACCTTCTCCTCTCTCTTCACTAACTACGCGTATATTATGATATTCTGTAATAATACTTTAGCGATTTTTCTTCGTCTGTATGTTAGCGAGATGTTTTCCTTCTCTTTTCCTCATTGGCATGATGAACTTCTTGCCGAAACATACATAAACATACGTAATAGCAAGCGAATGTCAGAGGTGAAATCGAACGTGTAGACTACTTGAAGTTTGTGCTAGCACTGATGGTTGGAGTGGTTGGTTAGCTGACTGAAGTCTCTCTCTCTTGACTCGGAGAATGTCTACAGATGCCATTTCTCCCAATTTCTTTGACAATAATTATCAAAATTTACAATAATAGAAGAAATATTGCATCTTCTTGTACGGATCAATGTTTTAGGCTTATTGAGTTACGTTAACTAATTACCCTGTAACTACGAAAGTAAGAGGAATTTTGACAATATATTTCGTATACGTATTCTCAATTGCCGTATGAAGCTCCATGAATTTTTTCATGACTTTGCATTTTTCGCCCTATACCACCACATATAAGGGTTCCGGCCGGCCCCCTTAAGTCCGATAAGTCTTGATTTGAAGACAAATCCAATCCTCGGTGCCTAAATACAGAGCTCAGCATAGCCCTATATCCTCTGACTGTAGAAGACAATCCTCTAGACGTCCTAAGGTACAGAAGAAAATCGGCGATCTCTGTCACAGATGTTCAAAAAGAGGAGACTTGATTTCCCCTACACCAAGCTCGGAAAATGTTCCACTTGTGCTGGTAGACGTTGGAAAATGACTTTCTTCTACATTTCAAGATCGCCTCTGAAGCCGCTCTCGAAAAACCCTTTCCTCAGAGGAGTCGGACAACACTTTGAATCCTGTCAGAGCCAGAGTAGATAGTTCTTGATGGAACCCTTGGCATGTGTGGTTGTCTGAGCAGTTTTCATCTTTGGGGGAGTAACCTGGGAAAATCTGCTAACAAACTTACCAGGTCCGGAAACCATTCCCTGAGAGGCCAGAACGGAGTTATGAGGATCATTGATACATTCTCATGTGATTGGAACTTTTGTAACACCTCCCTGACATTCCTGGGGTGGAAAAGTATAAAGTTCCTTGTGTGACCAGTCCAGAAGCATGGCATCCACTGCCCATGATGCTGGGTCTGGCATTGAAGAGCAATAAAGTGGAAGCCAGTGAGTTTTGGTGGTTGCAAACAAGTCGATCATTGGTCTTCCCCACAACTTCCAAAGCTCTAGGCAGACCGCTGGATCCAGAGTCCTTTGTGTAGGGATGACCAGATTTTTGTGACTGAGCTGGTCTGCTAACACATTCATCCTGCCCTGCACAAACCTTGTCACTAGCTTTGTGTGATTCGAGAGGGCCCAAAGGAGAAGGTCTCTAGCTACCTCACAGAGAGAATGAGTGGGTCCCTCCTTGCCTGGCAATGTACGAGAGGGCTGTAGTGTTGTCCCAGTTTACTATTACTATCCAACCTCAGACTTCTAGAGCAAAAGCTTGTAAACTTAGACTGATTGCAGTCAGCTCTTTCAGGTTGATGTGCCAAGCTTTTTTAGCTGAGTTCCACATTCCTGAGACTTCCCTTCGTCCAGCAGTGCTCCCCAACCTATGTCGGATGTGTCTGCAAACAAGGTGAGCTCTTGGTTCAGAGGAGAAAGCAACTTTCCTTCCAGAAGTCTTCTCTCTGATCTTCACCAAAGCAGATGCTTGACTTCCAGCAAAATTGGGAACAAGAAGCCATCTGAGAACTTTTTTCCTGTTCCACTGGGACCGAAGGTAAAACTGAAGGATCCTCATATGAAGTCTGCCCTGCAAAATGAACTGTTTGATGGAGGATAAAGTTCTGAGCAGGCTCATCCAATTTCTGGCAGAGCACTTTGGGAGATAGGAACTTGTCTACTGTGTGAAGACATGACTACTCTCTTCGGAAAGGGAAAAGCCTGAAAAAGAATGGAGTCCAAAGTCATTCCCAAATACACTATCCGTTGAGTCGGGACTAGTTGGGATTTTGGCAGATTGATTAGAAGACAGAGTTCCTGGGCTAACTTCAAAGTCTTTTGTAGACCTCTACTACAGCTTAGTTCCGTCGCAGAGTGAAGAAGCCAATCATCCCAATAAAGGGTGATGTTGACCCCCATCAGATGTAGCCAACCTGCCAGAGGAGCCAGAATGCGAGTGAACACTTGGGGACCTGTAGATAGACCGATGCATGGGGCCCAAAACTGAAAGATTTGATCTTTGAAGGCACATCTCAGGTACTTCCTCAAGTTCGGATGAATTGGAACATGGAAGTGCATGTCTCGCATGTCTATGGAGCCATCCAGTCCCTTCTGTGGATGGAGGCAAGAACAGAGTGATTTGTCTACATTTTGAAATCTGTCTTCAAGACAAAGACATTCAGCGCACTCACGTCCAGGACTGGCCTCCAGCTGCCTGAAGACTTCCAGACCACAAAAAGTCAGTTGTAAAAGCTCTTGGTCTGTGGGTCTTCCACTCTCTCGATTGCTTTTTTTAGAAGAAGAGCAGACACCTCATCGGCCAGAGTAGAATACTTCTCTGAGCCGAGAGAGTACGCTGTCAATGTAATGGGTTGCTTGACTAAGGGTGGATAGTCAACAAATGGAATAGAGTATCCTCTTTTAGGACCTCTACCACCCAGGTGTCTAGCACCTACTGCTGCATGAGAAAGACTTTTCATTGCTCAGGGGTGGGCTTGGAGGAAGGCTTCTTAATTGTTTTGAATGGAAATCGGACATTTCCTCTTGAATTGGATCGCTGTCTCTGTTTGCCCCCACGAAAGGGTAACTGTTGCAAGGGAGAAGTGACTTAGGGACAAAAGCCATAGTCTCCCTGGAACATTTGGATGATTGGGAGAGCAAATCCTGGGTTGACTTCTGCAAATCAGAAGCGATCCCAGTAACGACATCCTGAGGAAACAGGAATTCACAAACCAGCGGTGAGAACAGAAGATCTGATTTCTGGACTGAAGTAACTCCTTTAGCCGTGAAGGAGCACCATAACTCACGCTTCTTAAGTATGTACATCGCGAAGGTAGAAGCGATGTGGCGGGAACTGTCGCTAATGCCTCTGTCCAAATACAAGAGAAATCCTAAGAGGTCAGAAGAAACCGATGGAGAAATTGCTGAAGAGAAGCATCCTGAATTTTCTTACTAAGGGAGCCAATAGTCCAGTCCATAAAACTAATAACTTCTAAAATCTTAAAATGATTTAGGTGGTGGTCGATCAGCCGAAAAAAACAGATTTTTGCTGCTGTGAAAGCTGATCTCCGAGAAGACTCAATAAGTCCTGAGAAGTCCCCTTGGGCAGAGACAGAAACACCCAAAGAGGGAGACTCCCCAGTGAAATACTAATGTCTTCTCTCATTCAAGCAAGAAGGGGGGAAAGAGAAGACTGCTTTCCCTTGAGCTCTCTTTTTTGCTAGCCAACTTTTGGCCTCATCCATAGTTTTCTTGGTTGAAATAGAAAACACTAACTGAGGGAAATCACAAGACTCCAAAGAAACTTTACTCATCTGAAGAGTTGTAGCTGGAGGGGCAGGAGTAACTGGCTTGAAAAAGTTGGGATAACTTTTCAAGAAAAATTGCAAAAGAGCTTCATAAGCTGATGGCGGTTTAGAATCTTCAATAACAATCTCTTCCTCTTCTGCAGAAGATACATTAGATATATGAGGGTTGGCCACACCAACCAAAGAAGAAGATGAAATACGAGGAGCCGTGGGCAGAATTGGCACTGCTAATGACTCCAGTTCAGGTGGAAAAGGGAGCTCTGGTGCTAATGGGCACTCCAGCACCCCTGAAAGTCCATGTATCGAAGTCTCAGGCGCCGATGGGCGCTCCTGCATCAATGAGGGATTCGGAATCGATATGCGCTCAGAAACAGAGACATGGCTAATAAGAACAGCACATACGAGAGCCACAGCAGGGGACAATTTTTGCCCTGGTGTCCTAGGACACTTGTGAACTGTAACTGGTACAGCTTGAAAGGCCAAAGGCGACACTGGTACCAAAGCATGCACCAATCTTGGATGCTTACGTCTCGCTACAGGTCGGGAAGTGTCTCCTGCAAGTTTATTGGAATAATTTGAAGAAAAAGTCTCTGGGCTATCCCAGAAGCTACAAGGTTTAGCCTCCTTTACTTTCTTAAGCGGTACCTGATGGGTACAATTCGAGTCCACTGCAGACCTTTTCAATGGTCTGGAAAAGTCACTATCGCCCCGTCAACATCATTTCTCTGGACTCGAATAATCTGAGCTAGAAGAAAGACAATGGCCACTGTCTAAGACACCTTTACAATAGCTGTCTTTCCCTACCTGGGACACATCTATAGGTGCGACTGAGGTGCCGACTGCCTATGGGAAGACCCCACCGACCTCCCTTGGGCCTCTGGTATGACTTCTCTCAAGTGCGGGGAAGTATGTCAGGGACATTTGCCTAGGAGAATCGGCGGGATGGACAGCCAGCTCCTCCACTAACACTTTACTTTTTTCTTTATCAAGAAGCATATGCACTGATCCACCTACCTGAGCCATAGTTAGCTAACAGCTCAAACTTATGTTCAAACTTTGCGTCGAGACTGGCAACAGCACTGGCACTGGGATCGGAAGCATGGGAGTCGGGAACAGGATTAGGTGGAAAAGAGGAAAGACTGAGTTTGGGGGACAAAACAGAAATCACAGGCACTTCAGAGGAAGATTCCTAGCTAGCTAAAGATCTTTCGTACCTAGCAGTACCCTTACGCTTCCTATCTTTTTCTAATTTTGAACGGTACAAAGATAGAACCCTCCATTGTTTTTCATCCCAGCCTATACACTCATTACAAGTTAAATCAACAGTGCAAACTTGAACTCTACATCTAACAAAAACAGAATGGGAATCATACTTTGCTGAAGTTAACAGTGCATTGCAGCCTTTGCTGCCAAAACGGACACTCGACTTAGTAGAGTCAGACATCACCAGAGAAAATCTCAAAATAACAAACTAACCTCTGAAATGGTCAAAATACTGTTAATTGCGCCTGACTAGTTAATAAATGTCTAATGGAAATGACAAAAGAATCAGACTACTTCACTTAAGGTACTGGAAACTCTTGGTGAACAATGAAATCCAAACTCAAAGAAAGCTACAGCTCACGAACTTCATTGGAAGCTGGTAGACATAAAATTGAGCTTCTTTGCGAGTTGTTTACCTATTTCCCGGGTAGTTGGCGGGGTACCGACCTACTCTGGAACAAAAGAATCGTTGCTGTCATTTTCACATTTTAGCTACCGGTACTTAGAAATACTTAGCTATGTAATTACTTGGTAAGTTATTATTTTGATTCTTTAATATCATTAAATCTTAAACTTAATTAATACAGTATTAATCAATGTTGATATTTGAAAATTAGTAAATCATTTTTGTATCATAAAAATGTATTTAATCATGAAAATACCATAAAAAAACACTAACTAGTGAATATATATAGATGGAAAAGGTTGCCAAATTTTTCTCGAATGAATTATAGATAGACTCAACAGAAAAAATCCGTGAATAAGTGAGTCCACGAATCTTGAGAACACGAATACGAGGATTGACTGTATATAAAATCGTCGTTTCAGCATCCCTCCCACAGCACCTGAAGACAATGATGGTCATGTATCACTTACAATTTTAATGAACATTAGCTGTAAGTTGTAATCTCTTATGTTCAGACTATGTAACTGTGCCTGATTATTCCAACAAATTCTCCAGTGAGGCCATGTTTCCTAGCATAGAGAGCTCCTACCATGTAGGAAGCTCCCTTAAGGGCTACAATCCTTCAAGAAGCAAGTGACTGTTTGTTTTCTGACAGACAAGCCTGAAAACTGTCAAGAATCACCACATCACTAGATAAGGATGTACTGAGGAGGAGTTAAAGAAGTCAACTGAAAATCATAATGCACAGAACGAGCCAGGTGAAGTAACAGATCCTTGGCCTTTGAAATACTGTCAATAGAGCTGGCAAACTTGAACCAGGTGTCTTAGTTGAAAAGAATTCTTGCTCCTAAATGTAGACACCACTTCCCTATGGGCAACAAATTCTTCGTGAACACTTACAGAGGCGCTGTACATGAGCGAAAACGAAGTGCCTTGAACAAGCAATACATACCTCTGTAATTATGCCTCGAAGGAACTTATGTAACTGAGGATGTACTGGTTTGAGAAAAATGCCTTCTACACATCCACCAATACATGGGGACAGACACAGTTGTTCAATCTTGATACATCCAACACTGGGCGCCAATATCTCATTACTTATGGTGCAAGAAAAATGTCATAGGTAAAACCCCAGTGAATTACTGACACCTGGTCCATTTCATTCTCTCCAATTTACAACATCCTACTAAAGAATCATATACTTCTGCTGGAGAAGACACAAAGGAACAGTTATAGGAGACTAAACCACTTAAGGTTCTACACCTAAGTCTCTCCAAGCATGCCAAGAGGCCTACAACTGACTATCTACCAGGACCTGAGGGCTAGAACAGATCCTAGAAAAGTATAAAATATGACTTGTACTAATATACTTTCCTTTACTGCCTTAAGAGGGTCAGATTTAGGTGACCCACAGAAGAAACAGCTCTCATATTCTGTGCAGCATAAGCCTTTACTACAAACAGGAGCATAAGTATTCTTATTTCTACCAAACTGAGTTTGTATAAGCATGAGAACATTAGCCTGCAGCGTCAGAAATAGGTTTGATTGGGCAAGTTAAAAACTAACACTCTTCCTAGGTAATCTCACACTGACATCAAACACTTAAAGCGGGCTCCACAAACTCCCTAAGCTGGTGCTACAAACACACTAAGCGGGCACCCCAACCTCTCTAAGCTGACACAGAGAAAAGGTAATTACACTGAGCAGAAGTTCAATATAAGATCAAAACTTCAACAATCTATGCAGGCATTCCACTTCAGCATGTCCAAAGCACTTGTCAGTCTTGAATTCATCTCTTCAAAGGAACAAGATAAAGAAAACCAAATCTTTGACCGAAGACAGTTTAAGTGCCTGTATCCTGGCAGGTGGTACTTTGCAACTTCATAAAAAACCAGAAGACAAGCCTGGAAGACTCAAAGGGAGCTTTGTGCGCATGAGTACGAGATAACTTGCAAAACATACTTTAACTGAGGATACAGCTGTTTTCTTTTGCCAAATACTTAAAGGGCGCTGAAATACTCAAAAGACAAGCGAGACCTATTCTCTACATGGCCTCTTTCCTCGATTAAATGAGGATAAAGAGAAACACAATGCTCCAGCAAATGCCAATCAAACTGAAGATTCTTCCAGTTCAAACTCTTCTGCCAGAGGGCAACAGCTGGTGACAGGAGGCAACAGCAGCCAAGTACATATCTGTAAACCATCTGCAACTTGATAAAACAGAGACAGGAAAACATAGCCTGAAGCAACTCTGCTGAGTCAATACAAGTCAGCTGCACAAGAGAAAATGAAGCACCATAGAAAACAGAAAATGTTGGGAAGCAGGGGGGAACAGAAATTACGACTCTCCAGCCTCATCTGAAAATGAGACAACAGACTTGAGAGCATTCCCATACGACATATCCTTAGAAAGCTAAGTAGGAAGAATAATATCTAACTGTAACCAAGGTAAGTTTGGAAAGAGAAACATTATTCAGGTCAGATGGAAGAAATTCGCTGATAGTCAATGGCCAAAGAAAAAGCAAGTACAGAATGAACAAGTTCATTTTGATGTAGAAAGAGGAATTGGATGGCAGACAATAATTTAGAATGATCAAAAGATGAAGAGATTGATTAAGCAATTGACTGAGTTGCCACAACATCAGAATAAGTACAACTCGCTACATACACATTATTATTAATAATTACACTGTTCATAACAATAAAAATTAGTAGTCCTATCGGTGGTAACAACCTCATACTAGGTGCTAATGATGGTACAAGTTGCATACATAGCAAACACTAACATTTAATAAAATGATCTTTTGGCTAACCATTTTCATGGGACTCAGAGCATGAAAAACAGAGGGAGGTGACAGAGGGCACAGAACCACACTGCGCAGAGAACCGACCTGGCTCCCTGGCAGCAGACTCTTCTAACTGTCACAGGGTAGTCCTAAGCTTGGGCTACACCTGGGGAGGTCACCTATGCCTTACCTCTTATAGGAGAATGTACAAATTATCACACATTATGAGGGGACCCAGCTGGTTCCTTAACCAATTCAGAACAGGGTTATGTCCTGTTCTAACTACTCAATACCCTCTTCCTGAACCAAAAAGGGAGTAGAAGGCCATCGCAATCTATCTACTTCCCTTCAATTCCTATACTAACTAACTTAAGCAGAAGTCCTTCGATAATCCCTACTTCCTCACATCTATTCTCAAGATCACACTTACTACCAGTGCAGCCAACACAAACAGTGAGCCTATCTGACTAAAATATCAACACCCTGCAAATACAGTAATCATTCCTACTCAACCTGACATTCCTACCCTTAAATAGAGTGGAAGGCATCTTAGGAAAAATGAATGTACAGTAACATAAAAGCAGCAAACAGTCAAACCAAGCAATAATAACAAGCACTTATAAACACTGGTATGGTGGCAAAGAGAATTCTGACAAGAACTAAAACATTCAAAACACACTTGGTGGAGAACAGGTATACTAGACAGTCACCTGGGGTTAGCTATTTGATCTTCTTTAGTTTGAATTCAGACTCACCTATTGTCACAGAGATATAACCTATCTTTAACAGTAGGTAAAATTCATCCCAAAAATGATATTGTTATGATACAATAAAGTTTTATACATACTTACCTGGCAGATATATACATAGCTATTGACTCCGTCGCGCCGACAGAATTTCGAATTTCACGCACACGCTACAGGTAGGTCAGGTGATCCACCGCGCCGCCGCTGGGTGGCAGGAATTGGAACCATTCCCGTTTTCCATCAGATTTTTTCTACACCATCTGTCTCCTGAGGGGAGGCCGGGCGGGTAATTTAATTGTATATATCTGCCAGGTAAGTATGTATAAAACTTTATTGTATCATAACAATATCATTTTTATACATTCAACTTACCTGTCAGATATATACATAGCTGATTCACACCATTGGAGGAGGGTAAAGACAGCTAATAACTGATTTAACAGAAAACACAACAATCGTTGTAGGTAATAATAACATAAAACCTTGGTTCCTACCTGTTTAGACTGAAGACTTCATGGTTAATGCCCAGGAGTCTGCTTAGTCTCAAGAGCCTCAGCGAGATATTGATCTATTGCTAAGAGTTCTTGTAGGTCTGCCAAAGGGGTCTTATCCACTTACTTGGCCGATCCTATAAGGGCTATGTCAAAGGGTTTCAATCCACTTATATGACAAGAACCTTTTTTCTAAGGAGCACAATCCCGATCCTGATCACCTTAACCTAACCAAATGTTGTTTCTAAGATTGCAAGAAGTCATCCCCGGACTCCTTGCAAAACAAACACCAAAAACTCAATCACAATATTTTACACCTAATTCTTTATGAAAAATAAATAAAAATAAACAAATATAATTTCAATTTGTACTACCTCGCTTGTAAGACCTATTCACATTCTCATACTGTCAAAAGCACCAAAAGCCGCCTGTGCGAGCCCAAGCACTCCTGTCAGCAGAAAATCCTGATACTGTCTTAAAAGGAGAGGTCCATGTACGAATTTAGACAATGTCTTTAATACTACTCCGTTTAAAAGGCACATTTCTAGTTCCTCACTAGCAAGGGCTATGGCCGCCTGTGCGACACCAAGCACTTTTACCAGTAGTAACACAAAAACCCGCCTCAAATAGTGGAGATCTCCGTAATCAAAGACACCGTTTTTATCCAAGCCTATCCTGTAAGATAAACTCAAAGTTCCTTACCTAAACAAGGCCATGGCCGCCTGTGCAACAACTAGCCGTCAGGTAAGAAAGTTAGAGCCCATCCCACCAGTATGGTATGGAAGTATTAGACTTTTAATAAAAGTTTAAGGATCGGTATGTGTCCTCAGTCCCAGCACTGTATCCGCAGACACAAAAGGACCTAGAGAGAAGCACTTGTCGTAGGTAATTTTAACATCTCTAAGATAGTGGGATGCAAATACCGAGTTGCATCTCCAATAGGTCGCATTAATAATGTCCTTCATGGACATATTCTTTTGGAATGATAATGATGTTGCCACTGCTCTTACCTCATGAGCTTTAACTCGTAATATTTTAAAGGAATCCTCTGCACAATCGCTATGAGCTTCCATAATCACACTTCTAATAAAATACGCTAGCGCATTCTTGGACATTGGTCTTTTCGTGTCCCGAACTGCGCACCATAGACTTTGTTTACATGCCTTCAATTCTTCTTTCTTTTTAAGATAGAACCTAAGAGCTCTAACTGGGCATAAAGTTCTTTCAATTTCGTCTCCCACTAAGTTTGAAAGACTTTTCACTTCAAAACTCCTTGGCCATGGTTTTGAAGGGTTCTCATTTTTTGCCAAAAACAGAGTTTGAAAAGAACAGATGGCTGCGTCTTTCTTAAAACCCACCCGAGAATCTAGGGCATGGATTTCACTTATTCTCTTAGCCGTCGCTAAGGCTATGAGAAAAACACACTTTCTCGTCCAATCCCTGAACGAGGCACGGTCGGGAGGTTCAAATTTTTCCGATGTAAGGAATTTGAGCACAACATCCAGATTCCAACTTGGCGGAGTAGAGGATATAGATTTTGACGTCTCGAACGATCTTATGAGATCGTGCAAATCTCTATCCTCTGCCAAGTTTAAGCCTCTATTTCTAAATACCGCTGAGAGCATACTTCGGTATCCCTTTATTGTAGATACGGACAGATTGGATTCCTCTCTCAGGAATAACAGAAAATCTGCTATATTGGTCACAGAGGTATCGGAGGAGGACAGCTTATTCTTCCTACACCATCTTCTAAACACATCCCACTTCGATTGATAGACCCGGATAGTTGACGATCTCCGGGCTCTAGCAATTGCTTTGAAGCCTTGCTTGAAAAGCCTCTCGCTCTGACCAATCTTTCGATAGTCGAAAGGCAGTCAGAGCGAGAGCGGGGAGGTTTTTTTTTGGGATGGAACCTCTTGAAGTGGGGTTGTCTGAGAAGATCTATCCTGTTTGGAAGAGATCTTGGGTAGTCTACTGTCCATTCCTGTACCTCTGTGAACCAATCTTGGGATGGCCAAAACGTGGCGATGAGAGTTAATCTCGTCCCTGTTGATGCTACGAACTTCTTCATCACTACTCCTAGCAACTTGAATGGAGGGAAAGCGTAAGCGTCGAGTCCCGACCACTCCAGTAGCATGGCATCCACCGCTATCGCTCTAGGGTCTTCTACTAAGGAGCAGAAGTTCTCTATTCTCTTTGACAGGAACGTCGCAAACAAATCTATCTGCGGCCTTCCCCACAGGTTCCACAGTCTTTGGCAGACTTGCTCGTGCAGAGTCCACTCCGTGGGGAGAACTTGTTTTGTCCTGCTGAGCCTGTCTGCTCTGACATTCCTTTCCCCTTTTACAAATCTGGTCAGGAGGGTGATATTCCTCTCCTCCATCCATGACAACAGATCCTTCGTTATCTCGAATAGGGAAAACGAGTGCGTCCCCCCTTGTTTTTTTATATAAGCCAACGCCGTGGTGTTGTCTGCGTTGACTTGAATCACTTGATTTCTTACTTCTGACTCGAAGAATTTTAATGCCAGAAACACTGCATATAGTTCTTTGGCATTTATATGCCAATCCTTTTGTTCTTTCTTCCATTTGCCAGAGACTTCTCTTGCCCCTCTGAAGCGTCTGAGAACAAGATTTGGTTTGGGTTCCGAACCTCTAGGGACACTCCCTCGTTCTCTTTGAGTGGGAGCAGCCACCACTTTAGGTGTTTCTTCACCTCTATTGTTACCGGAAAAGTGTCCGACAGATGGCCCTTCTTCCAAGTCCAAGATCTCTTTAGGAAGAATTGTAGAGGCCTTAGATGAAGTCTTCCTAGGGATACAAATTGTTCCAGGGAAGAAAGAGTCCCTAGAAGGCTCAGCCACTCCCTGGCTGAACTCCTGTCTTTCTTTAGGAAGGATGTAACTTTCTGAATCCCTCGAAGAATCCTTTCTTGGGACGGAAAAACCCGAAAATCCCGAGAATTCATCTGAATCCCCAAATAGACTAAGTCCTGACTGGGGATCATCTGCGATTTCTCGAGATTCACGTGAAGTCCTAATTCCTTTGTCAATTCTAATGTTTTCTTCAGATCCTCCAAACATTGTTTCCTGGGATTTTGCTCTTATCAGCCAATCGTCTAGGTACAGAGAGACGCTTATGCCTTACCAGGTGTAGCCATCTGGCTACATTCCGCATCAGGTACGTAAATACCTGTGGAGCCTTGGAGAGGCCGAAGCACAAGGCCCTGAACTGGTAGACCTTCCCTTGTATCACAAACCTGAGATACTTCTTTGATGACGGGTGAATAGGAACGTGGAAATATGCATCCTGCAGGTCTAGAGAGACCATCCAGTCTCCTCTCGCAGGCAGCTGAAAGTACCGAGGCAGAAGTCTCCATCGAGAACTTTTTCTTTTCCACATATTTGTTCAGAATGCTCACGTCCAAGACTGGCCTCCATCCTCCGGATGCCTTGGAACTAAAAAATAGGCGGTTGTAAAACCCCGGAGAGGAAGGATCCTGAACCTCTTCTATTGCCTCTTTGTCCTTCATTCCTATCACCATCTGAAGAAGTGTCTCCCTCAGAACAGGGTCCTTGTACTTCGCCGACAGTTCCTTTGGGGAATTCGACAAAGGTGGTCTGTCCTGAAAAGGTATAATGTAACCTTTCCCCAAGACTGCTAGCGTCCAAGGATCGGCTTTCCTTATCGCCCAAGCCCCTACAAAGTTTAGGAGTCTGGCCCCTACAGATATTTGGAGGACTTCGCTGCTACTTTGATTTCTTGAAAGATCGAAAGGAGGACCTTCCTCGCTTTTCTGCTGTCTTCCTTTTCGTTGGAGGACGAGAGGTGGAACCTCTCCGAAAGGGCACTACCGGAGTACGAGTAGTCTTCCTCGCTACTGGTACTGTTGGTCTCGATTTCTTGGAGGATTGTACTAATAAATCTTGGGTTGCCTTTTCAGCAAGACTTTGAAATCTCCTTCACCAAGTGCGAAGGGAAAAGGTGATCCGAGAGAGGAGCGTATAAAAGGGCTGACCTTTGTGAAGGAGAAACCGCTTTGGTTAGAAATGAACCAAACAATGATCTCTTCTTCACTACTCCTGCTCCAAATAGAGATGACAATTCTCCCGAACCATCCTGAACCGCCTTATCCTTACAGGATAAAATGCAATGCAAAACCTCAGGTTCTAAAACATCTGGTTCATTTGCCTTCTTGGCCAGCACTCCAAGGGACCAATCCAAGAAGTTAAAAACTTCTAGTACATGGAAAAGTCCCTTGAGGTGCTGATCCAATTCTGACATGCTCCAATATGCTTTAGCTGTATTCAAAGCATGTCTTCTCGATGCTTCAACCAAGCTTGAAAAATCCGCCTCCGCAGAAGATGGAAGCATAAGTCCCATCGCTTCCTCTGTCCTGTACCATATTCCCCTCCTACCCCCGAGCTTACATGGAGGAGTGCAAAAAACTCTTCTGAGCTTCCTTCTTCACCTTCATCCAATTATTTAAAGATTGAATAGCCTTCTTCATTGATATGGCTGGTTTCATTTTTAAATACGAAGACGATTTAGGAACCTTCGTACTGGAGAACAGAGATCTCGGGGAAGGAGGAGCTGCAGGGCTTAGAGAGTCTCCAAATTCTTGCAGGAGAAGAGAGGCTAACACGTTGTAGTTAGATACCCCCTCATTGTTCGGGGTTTCTTCCTCCGACACTTCATCCAACTCCATCATAGAAGGAGAGCGAGCTCTTTTATTAGAATCTTTGTCCGTAGACCTATTCCCTTTAGGAGAAATACTCCTAGAAGGAGAGAGACTGACAGATCTAGAAGCTCTCCCTTTCTTATCCACCAAAACATCCTGAGACATGGAGGTTGAAACCGTAACCTTCGATGTACCAGGTTGCTTCCTTGAATTAGGGTTTCTATTTGTAGGAGACTCGCTATCCGAAGACATTACATGAAAAGATCTTCTGTTACCCCTTATAACTTCTCGCTCTTGCCGCTCTTCATGTTCAGCTGGCGCCTTGCGCTTGGTTGAATCTTCTCGCGCGGTTGGCGCCTCGCGCTCGGCTAGCGCTTCGCGCCTCGCTGGCTCCTCTCTCGCGGCTGGCGCCTCGCGCTCGACTAGTGCTTCACGCCTGGTTGGCGCTTAGCGGCTGTCTATCGCGTCGCGTCTGGCTGGCGCTTCGCTCCTGTATGTCTCTTCGCGGCAGCCTGGCGCTTCGCGCCTGGCTGGCGCTTCTCGCCTGGTTGGCGCTTCTCGGCAGTCTGGCGCATTGTGCCTGGCTGGCGCTTCTCGTCTGGCTGGCGCTACGCTCCTGGATGGCGCTTCGTGCCTGATTGGCTTTTCCTGCTTGTAAGAATTCTCACGCGCGGCTGGCTCCTCGCGCCTGGCTAGCTTCTCGTGCTTGGCCGTCTCATGCGATATCGGATAGCGCCTGGTTGCCGCGTCGCGCCTGGTTGGCGCCTCGCGCTTACGTGGTAGTTCTTTGCGGCTGACTGGCGCTCCGCGCCTGACTGGCGCTCCGCGCCTGGCTGGCGCTTCGCGCTCGGCTGGCGCCTCGCGCCCCGAACTCGCGGGTCTGTGAAAAATAGACCCTTCATCCGAAGAAGAATCTTCTTTTCTGGGAGGTTGATAGTAAGGGTTTTTTGACTTCTTCACAGGAAGATTAACATCCTTTCTTCTTGGAGGATCTCTCGAAAGAACCCCGACTAGAGAAGCAATAGACTCTTGCATATCCTTTAATATCTTAGTCGTTTCTTCTTTCTGGTCTAAACGAGAGGAAGGAGAGCCTTCTTTCTCCATTCTCCACGACTTAGCGGGAGAAGCCAAAACCTTTGCTTTCTTAATCTCTGTCGGGGAGTCCTCCGAAAAACGTTCCGGACTCGAGTTTATGACCGATTCTTCCCAGATCCTCTTCAAGGGACGAGAACGATCCGCTGATCTCCATCCTCTTTTAGGTGAGGAATTCTCCGAAGACGAAAAACATTCACGTAGAACGCTTTTTCTAATGCGTTCTCTGGCAGTCTGTGACGTTACAGATTCTGCCGAAGAGACGTCTGACTGGTGGGGATCCTCCATAACCTCCGTAAGGCTTTTGACACTCCTTCTCCTCTGGGCTTGGGAGCTTGAAAGAGGTCTAGGCCTGGGAGCGTTGTGAAGCCAATCAGACGCCTCCTCCACATCACTGGGGAAATTCACATCACTTTCCACAGCACTACTTTGCTTACCTTCTATGGCAGCCATTTTACGCTCCATTTTCATAAGCGCAGCTTTAAGGCTTGCGATCTCCGAAGCAGAGTCCGTAGGATCTACATTCGGAGAAGGACCTGAAATATTACAAGGAGCGTTCATAATGTTAGAGGAGGGTACAATATTAACTCACCAAACCACTTGAAGATTGAGAGCTAGGCTTGGTTTTGGAAGATGACTTCCTTAACCGGTCTTTCTCTAATTTCTTTAAATAAGAAGTTAGAGACTTCCACCCATTCAGCACTCAAACTCTCACATTCATGACAAGTATTATCCATCGAGCAGTCCATACTTCCTGCATATTTTACATACAGTGTGAGGATCAACCGAAGCTTTCGGCATTCTCACCTTGCACCCTTCATTCACACACATTCTCACCACACTTCCAGAATCAGACATCATGATGAAAATTCCAAGCCAAAATCCAAATAACGATCCACAAAAGCGTATGCCAGTACAACGATCCAAATACGTCACCCAAAGGGTCCAAAACGATGATCAATTGTATCCAAAAACGAAATCCAGCCGGAGATACCAACAACGATGTTGCCAGTATGGCCGACAGAAAAAATCTGATGGAAAACGGGAATGGTTCCTATTCCTGCCACCCAGCGGCGGCGCGGTGGATCACCTGACCTACCTGTAGCGTGTGCGCGAAATTCAAAATTCTGTCGGCGCGACAGAGTCAATAGCTATGTATATATCTGACAGGTAAGTTGAATGTATAAAATTCATAATATAGAATAGGGTACGGAGGTACCATTTACACAAATGTCTGAGACAATTTTAATAAACCTCCCATTATGTGTACTTCTACCTAGGTGCTGTGCCTAAATACTTGGTAACCTCTACACTAAACACCATCTTGGTTTTTAACTACAGTAAGTATAGGGAGTTAGTGTAAACCTGAACATGAAAAATAACTTACAGACAAAAGTTTCCACATGTGTACAGGGATCACCACACTTGGGGCAGAGCATTTGATCCTTCTTCTTCTGAGCATCTTTGTCATTGCCATCATCACCACCGCTACCACTTCCATCCGTTGGAGGTCCTCCTGCTGATGATGACTGACAACTGTTAGCTGTTGTGCATATAGGCCGAAGATGAGTCAGGGAGATGTTTCGGGATTTATTTTCCAACCTCAAGCATACCACACCTGAAAACATAAAACATTTTATAAAAGATATATACTATATAGGCTACTTCTTACACATCACAGCTAAATTTAGAACACTTCTTTCAAAAGAGAAGACAAAACTGCAATGCTCCCTATATATGATGACTCATTATTACTGTACGCAGAAACCTCAGTTTGTTCATGTCTTATGTCCATCAGTGGGGAGGAGGGTGGGCTCCTATTCTGTAATTACTTGGTAAGTATATATAAAACCTCATTTTATTATAAAAAATGATATTGTTATGATACAATAAAGTTTGTTCATACTTACCTGGCAGATATATATATAGCTGTATTTTCTGAAGTCCGACAGAATTTTAAAAACTTCCGACACACGCAGTGGTCGGCCAGGTGGTTAGTACCCATTCCCGCCGCTGGGAGGCGGGTATCAGGAACCATTCCCATTTTCTATTCATAATTTTTATTTCCACTGTCCCTGAGGGGAGGTGGGTGGGTACTTGATTATATATATCTGCCAGGTAAGTATGAACAAACTTTATTGTATCATAACAATATCATTTTGTTCATGAAACTTACCTGTCAGATATATATATAGCTGAATCCCACCTTTGGAGGTGGGAAGGGACAGAATAGAAGGATTTTGGGAAACAAATGCATGCAGATGATTTACATCTTGGTTCCACCTGTTAGCATAGCTGGCTTCGTGGTTACTGCCACGTAAGTCTGCTTGTGCTACTAGAGTTGCCAGCGAGGTAGAGACCTATATAGCTGGTGCACTCCAGATGATCTGTCAACAGGGGCGAGACCACGACGTGACTAGACCATATTGACCATACCATGAGGGCTAAGAAGTAAAATATATATATATATATATATATAGATACAAGATATATATATATAGAGAGATAATATATATAATATTAATATATATTAATATATAATATCTATATATATATATATATATATATATTATATATATTATATATATATATATATATATATATATGTATATATATATATATATATATATCACCACCTGACCAACCTAGCCAAAGTTAAGGTGTTTTTTAACTAAGCCTTAAGAGTTAAGCAAGGCGCCGTTGTCGGCGACTCAACAACTAAATTAAGAGCTCTTCCTAACCATTTTCTACAGGATAGGATGAGTGGTACTTCTTGCCCCCAAGATTGTGTCTGCAGACACGTATGGCCCTAGCGAGCAGCAGATCTCATATGCCATCTTCACATCTCGCAGGGAGTGTGAAGTGAACACAGAGTTTGCTTCGCTAAAACATGGTACTCAGGATGTTGCTGAGTGCCATGCTCTGTTGAAATGCTTCCGAGGCCGCGCCCTCACCTCGTGAGCATTCAGATAAAAAGATTTCAAATCTTTGTGCAAAACAATGAAGGAGATTTTTTGAAAAAGAACTCCTTAAAACACTAAAGCCAGGGTGTTCTTCGATATGGGCAAGTCTGGTCTTTTTCGGAACACTGCAGATTGCCCGAATGACTTCGACTTTCTTGGGTTTTATGTAGATAAAACTTGAGAGACCCGACAGGGCACAGGACTCTCTCTGGCTCCTGCCCACTAACTTGTGCCATCCTTGCTTCCAAGCTCCTGGCCCAAGGACCAAAACGGGTTTCCATTCTTAGGCCACAACGGAAGGCTTAGAGAGCACACCGCCTTGTGTTCTCTAAACCCAAAACTTGTGACGATGGCTTAAAATTTCACTAACCCTCTTTGTCGTATCTAGGGTGGTTAGAAGGCCTTCCTGATCACATGCAAGAAGTTAACAGGTAGGAGAGGTTCGAATGCTTTGACATCAAGAACTTCAGACTACGTCTAAGTTCCATATTGAAAGCTTCGATCTGGACATGCACAGTCAGTCCGTCTGTACTAAAGTCAGGTGACCGACCAGTTGACCAGGTCAGACGAATCAAGGACAGCAAGGCTGTACCCTGAAGACCATAGGCACTATTCTTCGCTGAAGGATGAGTGTCTGGACTGCCTGGGCGATTCAATCTAAGCAAACCTTGGGGGTGATCAACGCAACCCAACGTCGTCAGCGAAATCAAACTCCTGACTCGAGCTTCTAACAAAAAAAACCAAAGGTTTTTTTGTTTTTTTTTTTGTTTCTTTCTTTTTTTTTCTGCTTTTTTTTTTTTTTTTTTTTCTTCTTTTTTTTTTGTTTTTGTCCTATTGGTTGTTGTTTTGCTGTTTTTTTTTTTATTTTTTTTTTTTTTTTTGTTTTTTTTTTTTTTTTTGGTTGCCAGGAGAAAGGAGCGAGGAGCAAAAAAGGCGATTCAGTCCCGAAGGAAGAATGCCTGACAGTCCAACCTGGTCTCATGTTACACGATCATCGGGGGTGTATAAACGCAACCGACTTCGTCAACAAGAAACTCAGGGCTACTATATGTCGCCTGATCTCGCACGAGTGCCTGACTCCGAGAAAACAGGTGAGACAAAAAGTAGATGGTGAGCGAGTTTCGAGATTCCACAGAACGCAAAGATCGGGAAAGAAGGGCTTTGTTGTTTGACAGACGCAAATCTCTGAGCCCAAGAAAGGTCCATCAACAACATATTTGCATATTCTTTAATAGTTGTGACTGCCAGCTTATCCCATTCTTCTTAGACGGAAATGGAAGACGGTAATCTTATTCCTGTCAACATCTCGATAGTCTGAACGTAGTCAGACTCAGAGCGGAGAGGTTATAGGTACCTTTCGAGTTAGAGTAGACCGACTCTCTCGGAAAAGGTCCTTGGAAAGTGATCTAGGAAGTATGTGACCTCTGTGAATCCGGATGGATCCTGAAGGCCAACATGGGGCGATCAGCGTCATTGTCGCCCTCCCTGTGACGTCATAAATCCTCTTATTACATTTCCTAAGCGATTGAAAAAGGGGAAAAAAGAGACTAATCATCCATCCCCGTTCAATATCATAGGATGGCGTTTAATGGTACCGATCCCGGATCGAGAATAAGGGAGCAGAGAAGAAGAAGCTTCTTCGTCCTCAACATATCGAAGAGAAGAATTAAAGGGCGTCCCTGAAGTCTACACAACTCTCAACTTACTTCTAAAGAAAGATTCCACTCGGAAGTGAATAGTTGCTGCCGTCAATCGAGACGATTCAAACGGACTTTTGTAATCCTGTAACGAACCTGTAGAGGATCGTTACATTCTACGCCTGTTGTTATAATAGGCTCTTTCTCGTAACCTCGAGCAGGGACCGAGAGAAGATACTTGTTAAGAAATGAGAGAGCTGTGGAAAATCAGAGTTGATGTGGACCACTGGTTCCAAAAACTCGTTTCGAGGACTGGAGGGACGACCGAATTGCATTTACTTCTTTCAGATTAAGATCCAGGACATCTGAAACTCTATCCAGATGTCCGGCACCTTCTTTCTATCATGACGCACTGAGAGATGTTCAGAATCATTCCTAGACCTTGAATAATATTTCAGTTTCCCGGTAGGAAAAAACTGTGGAGGTCTGAATTGCAGTCTATTCGGGGAAACAAACTTCTTCAGGAAGGAAATGGTCCCCAGCAAGCTCATCCATTCCCTCCCCGAGTATGCTTACTTCCCTAATAAGGCTGCGCTTTGCCTAAGCAAGAGAGCATATAAAAGTGCAATGTTGCGGTAGACTCGTAGTTCTATACCGTGCGGTAACGAGCACCGAAAGGATTAAGAGATAACTCTGTTGAACATAGTAAGGCAAAACGAATGCAACATTTATTCATTCACGTAAGAAATCCCCACAATCTTAGGCTAAAGTCCGTGATTGTAGGACAGAGATACAGTTAGTCAGTCAATTCCGCAGGAGAGACGTAACCGCCAGCACAGAGATACGGTTAGTCAGTCAATCCCGCAGGAGAGAGAGACGTAACCTACAGCGCATGACAGCGCACGATCTGTTACTGGCTCGGTTGGACAGTCAGACACAGCAGCAGCCAGCAGCTTACGAACGTCGTCTCTTAACTTTATGTCTGGGTTGCCAGCTACCCTATTCTACGAAGAAATAGGTCCGTTATTTTTTGAGCAAAAAGACTCTCAAGCTGGTATATTTAAGCGAAACAGAAAACGCTAAATATATAGATGCGTTTGTGTCGTCAGAACACTACCATACAACGGTAAAAGATAAATCGGAAACTCCTGGAAGGCTGCAGGGAGTAACGATTAAATGTCCTTAAATAGACAATAGACCTCTCGGTTGCCATCCGAAGAGGTAACTACAGCAGGCGTATATGACTTGAACCAACCAGAAGTACAATAACGCAAGGCAAAATATGAAATTATATCACAAAGTTTGTTCATACTTACCTGGCAGACATATATATAGCTGAATTCGGAAATACAGCTACATACATATCTGACAGGCAAGTTTCATGAACAAAACTTAAGAGAATCGAAGCAGTCAGCTCAAGCTTCTTATGTTATTGGACATAAGCGTTCATTGACGTAGTCTACAAGTCTATTTCTTGTACGAGTCTGCGAATGACGAATGAGAGCTCTTCTGAATCTTGTCAATAAGAGCTTATTCGCTTACGCAATATCAAGTTAATGAGATGTTTGTCAATGAGAACTAACCCATTTACGGGACAAAGAGATATTTTGTCAATGAGGGGATACCCACTTACTTGACAAAACGATAGTATATTGTCAATGGGGGAAAGTCACTGAATTGACAAAACGTAATCCAGGAAGTCGAGCATTTAATTTTTCCGATTCCCGTCTCAAACGAGGAAGGGCAAGAATCCTGATAAGAGACTGGGCTTACGGCAGGTAGAACGACGATGTTCAATTCGGCAGCGTAGTCCCGACTAGAAACTAACAAAATCTATCATCTGAAAAACCCTTTCAGATGGCTAAAAAGCTTGCAAAATTATCCTGGGAAGAGGAAGAAACTCTCCAACCAGCTTCCTCTCCCGTATCACAACTAATGCCTGCTAAAGCTTAAAATTTATTGGCAGTATGGCAAAGGAAGTCCTGTCTTGCGCTTTCCTGAAGAGCGTCCTTTTGATGAGTGCCTTTGCAAGAATCCTACTGAACGTTGCCGAGAGTCCTGACGTGCAGGACATCGAGCCTTACATAACCCGTAACTGCCTTATCGCAAAGTCTTGACTGCGGTAGTGGCAACTTAAATTTATTGGCAGAATGGCAAAGGTTGCGGTAGAGCAAACGAGATCTTCCCTTGAGCTTTCCTTAACTCCATCCACCTATGCGAAAAGCAATATTAATTGACAGAGACCTCTTGAATTCACAAAACCCGATGTCTTGCTGGGTTTCGAAGAAGAAGTTGTCTGTTCACTTTAAGCTTCCTCCGAAGCACTGCCTACTTCACATTCTTTGCAGGTGAGGTAGAAGGTATCACCGAAGGTAGAGGTAAAAATTCTTTAGGCCCATATCTGAAACAAGAGCTTGAAGAGTTCAACAGAAACGTTCAGCCAGGCGACACACCTGGCGTGCGCTGGTGCACGCTCGGCGTCCACTGGCGCGCGCTCAGCGTCCACTGGAGAGCGCTCGGCGTCCACTGGCGCGCGCGCTCGGCGTCCACTGGCGCGCTTGGCCTGCACCCGCGCGCGCCTGGAGTCCATCCAAGCGTCCCGGGCGTCCGCTCTCAAAAGCTTCCTGCTACTATGACTTCTTTTACGTATTTCTCGGTGGAAAGACGGACACGAGTTCAGGCGACGTTCGCCTTCTTACTTCTCACTGAAACGCATAACGAGAGAGAGAGAGAGAGGACGTGAAGCGTCCTCTTCTATCAAGCTTCTATTTAGAGGGCGCGAGTCCTTCCGAAAGCTCCAACCCCTGCATGGGGAGGACGCTTCGGAGGACGAGAAGCAATCTTTCAGGATTCGTGCACGCGCACGCACTTTGGCAGTCTGGGGATTTTCATCAGAAACTGCGAAGGCACGCCAGATCGGTGGGGTTCCTTGTAACCCTCCTTAGGCTTTCGACATGCTCCCTCCCCGGGTCCTGGGAGTCAAGCAGAGGTCCCGGCCTAGAGGCGAAACGAGGGCCGAATCTGACGCACCCTCCACTACACAAGGGGTATCACTGCACTTCTGCACTTCACTTTTACTCTCTAAAGCAAGCACTTTCGATTCTAAGTTACGAATCGAAAGAGTATCAGAGAAAGGGCAATTCCTCTACAGACACTGCTTAGGGCCCGAAGGCAACACTGCAGGGTTAGGAGTAACAATTACAGAAGTAGCACTTCACAGCAATGAAGGAGAGCGAGCACCTCTCGTAGACATATTCATAGCCCGTAGGCCATACTACAGGGTTAGGCAAAATAAAGTCTACAGGAAGGTTAGCAGGTTCACTACCCTGACTTTTGTTACTGATTAATTGCGTACATACGAATCATACGTCTTCCTTACGGAATTAGACATGTTTACTGATTAATTGCGTACATACGAATCATACGTCTTCCTTACGGAATAGACAAAGTCTCCCACTCCTTACATGACAAATCTCAACCAAAGGAAGCAAGACCCATACCCCTCCCCGTGCATACCAAGTGCGGATCTACCGAAGCTTTCGGTAGCCACACCCTATCTTTGCAGACAACCCCGTCTGAAACCTAGCCTAACTAGATTCAGATATTTTATGCAAAATTGAATCAAATTCAATCAATTTAAGATAGCGTATGCCTAGCCACAAATCCCACAAATCCAAGTAAATAAATCAAAAGACAATTAGGATACTTAGCGGCAATGAAGTTTCCAAAATCCTAAGACGGAGGTACTGAAAACAGGTGTTTTCAGCACCGGCGACAGAAAAATTATGAATAGAAAATGGGAATGGTTCCTGATACCCGCCTCCCAGTGGCGGGAATGGGTACTAACCACCTGGCCGACCACTGCGTGTGTCGGAAGTTTTTAAAATTCTGTCGGACTTCAGAAAATACAGCTATATATATCTGACAGGTAAGTTTCATGAACAAATGTCATATTTATATATAGACAGGAGGTGGGATACAAGCTGATATACTACTCCAAAATATTTAGTAATAAATTTAAATACATATTTGCTAGCACTGAATACAATACTTGTCATTTCCTTGTCAATTAAAAGAGCAACTGGGATACTGTCTCTGGTTGGTGGTAATCTTAACCTGTAGTGGTATGGTGGTATAGCTAAGTGTTACCTACTACATTAGTGGGAGCTTTGCAGGAAAGGTTCATGTCCAAGTGCTGGTAAAACATGACACTGAATTACAAGGTGGAGAGATAATATAAAAAAAAATCCTATGATGCCTTTCACTATACCATGCCAGTCACTAGAAATGGTCTGAAGACACTTTTAACTTCCATAAAATTATTGAGAAGTGAAGAAAGATAACATTCCTAGTAGTTCAAAGCCAGAATGGACGTACAAGGTATGAAATATATGTAAGCTTAAGGGGTACAGGTTACTCTGATGTCCTTAGCTTTACTTAGAAGGCAAACTGCTCTCCTAATTCTTAGAGTGCCTCAAGGTAAAAGTACATAAGTGTAATACGTTCTAGTCAGTGGATGAAATGGATGTTGCCATATCGCTGTACGTAAAGGATGGTCCTCTGAAAACTCCAAATAGACAGAGACCTCCCTATTCTCCCACAAAGCTGGAGAGCACTTTGGACATTCGGAGAACAATCTGGTGTCAGTCTGTAGCTGGTGCCATGCTGTATGCCAGTCGAGCTAAGAGCAAAATATGGCACTAGGCAGTAGCTGGCACTAAACGAGTACTAGGGCACTAGGTGAAGTGGGCGCTAAACGAGCTCAAAGCTCATGTCTATAGCTGGTGTCAAACAGTAGCTGACGTCAGATTGATTGATTGATTGATTGAGAGTTATCTGGCGTCACAACTACCAGGGTCACCGACGCCGAATACTAAATGTGATCTTTTAACTTTTATAATATATTATACAACATTCAAAATAACTTTATCTTTAAGAGATATATATAAATTTGATTTAAAAAAATAAATTAAATTTCTGATAAAAATATAAATAATATTACGATAAAAAGAATTGTGATTGATCACATAACAGTAAAACTATTAAAAAGAAAAAAAAAAATGTATATACTAAGACAGCATAGCTGTCAGATATATTTGAGAAGACCAGCTTCTTTGATAAAAGAGATAATGTTATTAATACATGCGCTTTCTCCCAACAGTTTTGCGAAGCTATAATTACCCCCTGCTCCACTACTATAACCTAAAAAACGATTCCTAAGTTCCACCAGACTGGGACACTCAACCAGCAAATGCCTAACGGTTAGTGGAACTAAGCAATCGTCACAGAAGGGCTCATTCTCCCCATCCATCAGATAGCCATGAGTTAAACGCGTATGGCCAATACGTAATCTACACAACACAATCTCCCACTTCCTTGGTATTAGGTCATATTTCCAAGGGTGTGTCTGACTAGTAATTTCTTTGTTTCATTTTATTGGGGCCTACTCTGTCCCACTGAAGTACCCATAACTGCTGGATGGATTTCCATATATCATAGAATGTATCTCGATATGGAACAGGGCATTTTCTCGGTACCAAAGTTTGCGCTGCTGATTTGGGCTAGCTTGGTATGCCTCTTCGTTTCCCGATATGTTCACATGGCGGGAACCCAACAAAATGAAACAATGCTGCCTCTATTTTGGTGCAAAAAAATCCACTGCAAGATCTTCAACACCAAGGGATGATCAGTATTAAAGGCACCCAGGGACTGTAGTGGGCACTTTTGGAGTCACAACAAAAATATTGTATAGCCCTACAAACTGGGAGTGTTGTAATATGTTCCAGTGCTATTAGGATGCCATACAATTCAGCTGTAAAGTTTGAGGCAACAGAAGGAAGTGCACCTCTTCGGTTAAAAGATTCGCTAAAAACCCCATATCCAACGCCAGCATTGGACTTAGAGCCATCAGTAAATATAAAACTTGTATCTACATGCTCTGATACATGCTCTAAAAATATGGACCTCATTTCCTCATCAGATTTATCCCTCTTTGCTCCACTGAAGTACCTGCAGAATTTCACATTAGGTAACCTCCAGACAGGAGTACTGGGATACACAAAGGGGATAATGGGAAATTTTTAATATTCGTATCCTCTAAAATATTTTTAATTCTATAGCTAAAAGGAGTGGGATACCTTGGATGACTTTCATCAAAAAACCGTTAAAAATATTTCTACTTGCCACAGCAAATGCCAGAGATTTGGGGAGTCTTTGCACTCTAAACCGTACCTAAGTAATGATGACTGGCGATAGAGTTCAAGGGGGCATCTCTCCTGCATCAACTAGCATACTAGGTATTGGTGACGACCGGAAAGCTAGCTCCTGTGGCTATACGAATACCTGAATGATGCACCGAATCTTAAAAAATTTCTTTCAAGGTTAGATGAGGAGGCTGAAGAATAAACTTCACAACCATATGACAGCTTTGACAAGATTAGGGATTTATGAAGCTTTAGGTAACAGATTTCTATCAGCTCCCCAACTGGTGTGAGAAAGCACCTTCAAGATGTGTAGAGCTTCTAGGCTCTTTGCTTTTATATGTTTAATATGGGGGACCCAAGTCAACCTACTGTCAAAAACTAAGCCTAAGAAGCGTGCTTGTTCTACACATGGGATCTACGGCATACAAATATAGGTCTGGATCAGGATGCACTCCCCTGATCCGACAGAAGTGGACGGTAGTAGTCTTGCTTACAGAGATTTTAAAACCCTGTTTCTCAGCCCAACACTTACTATTTTATTTATTGTTAATTGTAGCTTTCTTTCTGCTACAGTCATCCGGGTTGGCAGCAAAGGATATTGACAAGTCATCCACAAAACAGTGTCTTAAAAACCTCTCTTGGAATGACAGCTGCAACACTGTTATGGCCCAGAGCAAAAAGTGTTACACTGAGAACACTACCCTGGGGAACACCTTCTTCTTGGCACTTTTTCTCTGATAAAGTACTGCCAACTTTTAACTTTAAAATACCTACGATGTAAAAAGGATTCACAAAATAAAGGTAATTGCCTCGTAGACCACTATTATGCATAGTCTTCAGAATCCCATGTCTCCAAGCAGTGTCATAGCCTTTTCTATATCAAAAAACACTGTCACTGGTGTTGCTTGGAGGCAAAGGCTCAAGACAGACGAGGCTTCGAGTTTGCAGTAAGATGTCCAGGGTGGAGTGCATTTTTCGAAAACCACACTGAGACGGCGTTAGAATATTGTTGTGCTCTAGATACCACATCAGTCCTTACATTTACCATTTTTTCCATCAATTTACATAAACAACATGTTAAAGCAATGGGGCGGTAACTTGCTGCAGAGAGAGGATCTTTTCTAGGCTTAAGGAATGGTAACATGGTAGCTAATTCCCATATGCTAGGGTAGCTGCTTTCATCCATATTCTATTTTGATATACTTATTGTAAAAAGTTTTGTGTTTTCTTTGAAATGTGTTTAAACATTTCATAAGGAATCTCATCTGGACCAGGGGCAGTGTTCTTGCTCCTAGCTAAAGCAGTCAAATTCCCTTTCAGAAAAAGGCATATTATATGATTCAGCTTTGTTTGATGAAAAAAGTCAAGTACCTGTTGTTCTTCCATCATTCTGAAAATGGATGTCCTGGGGAACTATCTGATTTTCAGAGACTCTAGCAAAGTGTTTCTTCAGAAAACATATCACTAATTTCTGTGGCATCAGTAACATGATTATTATTCAATTTAAGTACTGGAGGAGGACTGGGTGTAAAGGTTTTACCCTGAATTTTTCTTATTTTCTTCCAAATGCTACAGACTGGTGTTCTTGCTGTTAATAGAGGATACATATCCGGCCATGTTTCTTGTCTTCTGGCAAGCTTTCATGGCTTTTCGAAATCGTGCCCTACACTGTTTGTAAATTATGACATTGTCCAACGGTGCGATGTCTACGGCACCTGGTCAATGATGACCTGGTAGCTCGGTGTAACAACCTTAGGTCTTCTGACCACCATGGTACTGGCCGTCTTCCTGAATAGTCCTTTAGTTCGAGGAATTGAGTGTAGACCTGCAGTATGTAATGTTCTATTGAGGTTAGATCAATGGCATCATGCTTACACTTGGAAAATCTTTTGGCATCCCCCTCCAACTCACTCAAATCTTTGAATTTTCTCCAATTTGCTTTCTCTAAGCACCACCGTGGTGATCTAAGGGATAGGTGGACCATCATTGTCTCGATCACCAATTGGAGAATGGTCACTGGTATGCCAGTCATCACTTGTTCTCCAACAAAAATCAACACTGCAGTTGGAGCTACATATTGAAAGGTCGATGCAGGAGACGGTGCCTGTCTGAATGTGGTAATGAGTAGGTTCTCCAGTATTAAGAAGACCTATATCTTCAGTTTCTATTAAAGATGCCATCATATTCCCTTTTTGATTTGATGTTACATCTCCCCACAATGGATGTCTACTATTGAAGTCACCAAGTAGAAGAAATGGCTCTGGTAGTTGCTCCATCAAGTATATCAAGTTCTCTTGGGAGACATGGCTATTGGGTGGAATGTAAAGGGAACATAAAGTATATTTCCTTCTTAAATCAATTCTTACAGCCCACAGCTTGAAGTGGAGTATTTAGTTTCACTTGGTAGTGTGGCACATCTCGACGGATGTAGATGAGGGATCCACCATGATTTCCCACCTCTAAATCAAATTTAGTTCTATAGTGAACATATTCCCTAGGACAAGGTGTATATTCACCTAGCATGGTCTCCTGCAAACATAACCCTACAGGGGAGTGCTCATAGATCAAAAGCTTGACTTCCTCATACTTTGCTCGCAGTCCCTGACAATTCCATTGAATAATGGAAGTGAATTTATTTATGTTTGGGACCAATATTATGGTTCCTTTTGACAAGATTGGGAGAGCTCTTTTTCCTACTAGGGGGAGGCATTTTAATGGAAGGCTTTGTTGGCCTCTTGGGTGGAGTTGCCTTCATAGAGCCAACATCTTTTCTTTCAGTGTCCTTGACACTGAAGGGTTTTTTAGTTTCTTTGCTCTCCATCTCTGTCGAGACGGAGAAAGCAGAGGTGTTCTCTAAAGAGACCACCTCGAGAGTGTTTGTATTGCTGGCAGTAGCCAGCTCTGCCTCTAATGAGGCAGAAGTACCAGCGAGGACTGGCACCAGGGGACCAGCTCTGCTGGTTTGTCCTCCAAAGAGGGAACTGGCACCAACAGAAGCTGGCACCAGACCAGCAACCACTGGCCTTGCTCCAAAGAGGCAGAGGTAGAGGATGTATCTCAACTGGCACTTCAATTTTTTCCAATTCCATACTAGGGCCTTTCTTGTTGGTTCTAGTGAACCTTGTCTTTATATTCTCATCATCAGTTGACTCAGATGATTCAGTTAGCTGTCTTTTTAATGATTCTTTATTTGATTCCACGTTTGTGCTCTTAACTTGGGTGTTTTTATTTGTCTCTTTCCTTTGATTTCTTAATTTTGCTGCTACAGTAGCAAAACTTAGACCGGGTCTTACAATCTTTGCTTTGGCCCTCTCTCGTGCTTCCTTAAATGTTGTTCTTTCTATTACTCTAATGGCTTGTATTTCCTTTTCTAGTAAATATATATCACACTGCCGAGACGATGATGCATGTCCCTCACCACAGTGAACACATTTAGGTTCCCTGGTTGCACATTCCATGCTCATCCTCATCACAGTTGACACATACTGCAGGATTTTTTTCTTGCAATTTGGATCGGCATGATTGTAGGGTGTGTCCAAAATGCTGGCAATGGAAACACCTTCTGGGTCTCGGGATGAACTGCTTTACCTTAAACCTATACCAGGCTGCAAAGACACATTCCGGAAGTCTTAAGGTGTCAAAAGTTAATATTAAGGTAGGCTGAGGTATTCTGTTATTATCAACCTTCTTCGTCATCCTGTCCACCTTTATTACACCCTGGTCTTTTAATTCTGTTAAAAGTCTCTCCTCAGAGAAAGCCATCAACTGAGGGGCATAAATCAAGCCCTTGCTGGAGTTAAGGCTGGAGTGGGGAGTACACTCCACCATAACTCCCGCAAGGTCCGACAATCCCATTAACTTGATACTTTCCTCCGGGGAAATGCTTTCTACCAGGAGCATGTTTCCATTCTGCGGTGTTATTTTTGGCTGTCTTCCACAACATTTAACGATTTCCCTATGCACTTGAAAAATGTCTATATTGTCACCTTCTAGCTTTAAATTAAGGTATTTATTAAAGGAATTGGGTACAAAGACCCCAGGCAGCTATTTCATATTTATTATTTTTCTTCATGGCAAATGGTTCCAGTGTGACAATACTGGAACCAGATGCTTTTTGTTTAGTTTTCCTGCCTGTATTATATTTACTCGCATTGCTTTGGGTCGTCAACTGTGTCCTTCTGTCATTTGGCCCAGGGATACTACACTGATCCTGGGGACCGACCATGGAAAATTGATGTTTGGGTTCCGAGGACAAGTCCTTTGATGAAAGCATAGGGTCGTCAACAGAATTAGGGGGGGTTGCCATAAAACGTAAAATACATAGTTCATCCAGATATTCCCCATACCCACCATGGAGTCACACTTAGAGGACGGGTCATCCCTTTTATTAGGGTCGTCCTAGGGGTAATTACTGGATATACACCCTATCCCCAGTGCTAAGGCGTCATGATGTCCGTCGAGATCAGACCCGGCATTGAGGATAGGGTTTGACATTAAACTTTCCCCTCGCTCGACCACGTCAGGTACTAGAGTTCTACGGGTGAGGTGGCATGCCGTCCATCTCACCCTCCTTCATATCCCAAGATATAGACTAAATCATGTCCAAAACCAAGCCAATAGTCGTCATCATAGAATCCATACCTTATAGGGGGAGGAAGGCAGAAAGATGAAATGTTTTTAGTAGAAGAAAAAGGGCTGACTTATTTCTGACGCCAGATTGTATCTGTTGCCCAAGCTGAGTACCAGAATGGAAGTAAGGGACATATAGTGCCTGAAAGCTAAAGAAGAGTCCAGTCTGATGTTTTGTAATTTTGTACTGTGATTTCTATCCACAGGGAACAATACATTGCAGACATTGTTAATTTTCCAGTACATAATTTTTGTTTTTTTAAGTAAAAGCATTATTCTTTGTTCAATTTCATAAGGAAGGCTTAGAGGTGGACTTCCTGATGGTACAGGATGCGAAGCGCACCTTCGCACTAAGGTCTGGAGACCCTCTGCCTGCTCCTACTACAAAAGAGCTATTGTTGAAGTGGAGAAGTTGTCCAGGCACTGAGAGAAGTGGCCTCCCTAGGGCTTCCTGTATACTGGGCGAGGAGGTCCTGAGTTGACTTCTTCTGTAGGTCTGACGCAATTTGGAGCACTGTGGCCTGTGGAAACAGGTGAGAAGAGGAGTGCCGACTTCTGCAGTGGTGACCCCTTTGGTTGTGTAAGAGCACCAAAGCTCCATCTTCTTGAGAACCCCCATGGCAAAGAGAGAAGCCAGCTCCTGGGAGCAATCTATGATGTCCTTATCAAGACAAGAAAGGACACCAAGCCAGTCCGAAGCATTATCTTCCAATAAAAGGGAACAGTCCATTATTTTATGAGCAAGGGCTCCCACTGACCAATCCAAGAAGCCAAGGGCCTCAGCAACCTTGAACAGGTTCTTGAGAAGATGGTCCAGTTCTATTGTGGAGAACAGCAGTTTGGCTGAAGTGAAGGCTGACCTTCGAGAAGAATCTATCAGTCTGGAGATGTCCCCCTGGGAGGAGACAGAAACTCCCAAGGAAGGGGCTTCTCCCATGGCTTAAGGCAAGTATTTCCTTCAGGAGAGTCTGGAAGGAAGAAAATTGAAGGAGGCCCTTCCTTGCTCTTTTTTCTCTGAGAGTCACCCTTCAACCTTATTTAATGCCTTCCTTGCTGATGAAGACAGCACTATCTTAGGGAGCCTAGTGGAAACCAGCTGGTTGCTAGCCACTGACGCGAAGAAATCAAGTTAAGTTGATCAGACATACCTCAGGAAAGACACATAAGCTGAAGGAGGGGCAACTGGATCCACATCCTCTTCCACATCTGAGGAAACTGGGGACAGTGACAAGTCTGCTGTAAGTTGCTGAACCAAAGGGATTTTCTTGAGCAAACCCAAAACTATAAAAAAGAATCCACTACTGTCGGTGCCTGAGATGCCAATGTTGATTGTGTAGACCAGTGTGGCAGGATAAATCAAAGACAGACGTGAAATACTGACTTTATTTACCTCTGATATCCAACCTGACAAGTACCTACATCATTTCGATTCGCTTCCCCTTCCCGCTCACAACATAAACATAAAACAAACCTCACAAACAAATGACAAGCCCAAAGCACAATGTCGTACATAAACATATCAACAGAGTTAACATATTCCCTCTCTTTCGGAAGAAAATAAAAGAAATCCATGACCAAAGCAACAAGCATTACATGGCTTAGGAAAAAAAATTATCTAATAAAATCTATTTAAGATTTCAGGGATCCACTCTCAAACACTTTAGGTATTCTCAAAGAATTTACCCCCGTTTTGGTTAACTCATCAGCCAACTGTGCTTTTGAATCTACCCAAAATATATTGAACTCTCCATTCTGAACCAATTCTTTGAGAATAGCTGTCACTTCTCAATCTCGTTTCTGAAACATTTTTAACCGAGTACACATTCTCATAAAGTGAACGGTTATCCACATAGAGTTCCACAGGCAGATTTCTCTTTCCATCATACAATATTTGGGACATGTTTCCAAAATAGTAAGCCATATCCACTGCCTCAGCGGCTGCTAGTGTTTCTGCTGCAAGAGTGCTTTTTACAACCCTTCTGATTTTCTTCGACTACCAGTATGAACGACAACTATTTCCATTTTCACCCACTAAGAAAATCATAAAGCCCCCAGCACTACTAAATCCATCGAGGAGATTGGCATAAGAAGCATCACTGTACACAACCAACTTAAACTTGAAACTGTCTCCCAGTCCTTGGAAGTACATGCAGCTCTCAATGGTACAGGCTTTTCTTAAGACATTTGTTTGCCTCAATCAGATCTTTTACTTTAGGGTTACCTATTTTACAGCTAAGTTCCATTACATCATATGACAAGCAGGTCTTGAATTTGTGCATAGCCATCCTAGTTGGCCTACTAGACTCCAAAAGTTCTCCTTTTCTTCATTACACTCCATATTCTTATTTAATCCTCTCTCAGCACTTACAGTTATAGATTCAAGAGATTTACAATACTCATTTTGATGAAGTGTGACACCATTCTTATATTCTGTACAATATCCAGGCTGATGTATCTGAATATAGCATTACTTTGTTCCCTAACCTGAAAATTATTTCTGATTTGTGCAACGACTACACTTTCAAATTTCTTTATTCCTCCTCACAAGAAATCATCTAAATGCAACAATAACATACCACACAAGTCTCCTTCATAATATCAATAGAATGCTGCAAGGTCAGTTTTCACCTGATTATATCCCATCTCCAACAGGAAAGTCTTCACTGAGATACCATTTTCTAGCATTATTATTATTAAAGTAGTTTAACCAGACCACTGAGCTGACTTTAAGCTTTCATAGGGCTGGCCAGAAGGATTAGATTAAAATAAAAATCATCATGTCTAGGCCAGAGGCAAAGCTCTCAAACTGAATTGTTTATTCAGTGTGATGGCAAATGAGTGAAAATTAATATAAAAATTACACAAAGGCACACACTCACACTGGAACACATACACACAAATACATTTACTCACGCATCCATACATACATAAAAAATGAAATGAGAGTAAGTTAAATAATATTTAAAAGTTTTGTTTTTAAAATTCATTAAATAGTCTAATAATTTTTGTATTTTCACATTTTACTTAGGTTTATATTTTATCTCCAGAGGATTCTGACAAGATTTCTTTCATAGATCTGTTTCCAAATGTTGACAGTCGTTGCTGGTTGTACTTTGGGCATTCGCATAACACATGTCTGACAGTTATAACCACCTTGCACTCTGTGCACTCAGGAGCCGAGCCACGTGGGGTGCTCATTAAGTGTCCATGTGTCAGACAGGTATGCCCTATACGGAGACGTGTCAGAATTACTCGTGCATGTCTTTCTCTCTGATATGATGAACCCCACTTTCCAACATCAGGTTTTATTTGTTTTAACTTATTTTCTGATTCTTCATTCCAAATATGTTGCCATTTCCTTATATAATACCCATCTTTATGTGTACTACTATTACATAATCACTCATGGGAAGATTTACACTTGATCTTGTCATTTGATTTGCTTCTTTGGCTGCTTTGTCAGCCTCTTAATTTCCTTTGATCCCTGCCCACATATTTCTACATTTTTCCAAATAATATCTAATTCATGAAGTAATTTAATTTGTTGTACAATATTATTTTTTGGCTTGTGACTCTGGATGGCTTTTATGGCACTTCTCGAGTCACTAAAAATCACAAAAATTACTGAGTGATGTTTCTTTAATTCTACCAGTAAAGAAGAGGTCGGTGATGATTTAAAGGCTCCTGAACATATTTTAAGACCCTCATTTTGAACTGGGTCCAACGTTTTCAGTGCTGCGTCTGACGCCGAGCCATATATTTCACTACCGTAATCAATGATAGACAGGACTGTTGCTTTATACAGTAAGGTAATGGTTTGTCTATTGGCTCCCCAAGTAGTTTGATAATTTTCTAATTAGATTTAATGCTCTTTTACATTTTGATTTCAAGTATGTTATGTGGGATTTCCAGTTTAAGTGAGTATCAAACACTAAACCTAAAAATTTTGCAGTTTGTTCTATTGTATACTATGATTTCTGATTTTTAAATCTATTACATACTTATCATTCATCCACCTTTTATCTTTAAGAACATGACTGCTTGAGTCTTGTGTATGGATAACTTAAATCCTTCAGATGAGGTCCAATCACTTATTTTGATTATATTCTTATTAATGATGCACTCTGCATGTTTAATACGAGAGGCTGAATAATATATGGAAAAATGAACCATGTATAGGTTGCTTTTAATTTCAGTACATAGACTTTTATTAATATCATTAATTCCTGGGGTAAACAGTGTGCCACTAAGGACACTTCCCAGTGGAACACCATTTTCAAGTGGAAATGTTCTGGACAATACATCATCAATTCTTACTTGAAAACTATGATTTGTTAAAAAGTTTTGGATGAACCTAGGTAAATGTCCATGCATGTTGTTATTTTGTAGTTTTTAATTTAAGGTAACTCCATGTAGCATCTTAAGCCTTTTCAATGTTAAAAAAGACTGCTACAGTTATTTGTATTCCTTCAAATCCTCTACGTACAGTATATGGTCTTTGAGGTTAGAGAGAATCTGACGTAGATCTGTTACACTGTGACCCAAATTGAGTGAGCGTTTAAATTTTATTTTCTCAAATGAGCCAAGTTGATCGAGGATTTTTCAATTTTTCTAATAATTTGCATAAGTAACTTGTCAGAGAAATGGGTCTGTAGTTATTTGCACTGCTTGGACTTTTCCAGGTTTGGGGATAGGAATTATTATTGCTTTTAAAGAAGAGAAAGGCAACCATGTCTCTTCCTCGAAGAACATGGCTCACAAATGGCTGGCACTCTGATGTGCTAAGAAGGTACGATCATTACCTTCCAGACACCTGCAACTTCCCAAAAACTGCCGTGATCATGAGCAAAGATACCTGTCACAGTGAAATCAGGTAACATGTTTAACCAAAGATCAACCCACAATACAGTTTGCAGTGAAGCCATGGTGATGGTCACCATGGCAGTTTCCTCTGAGGACAAAAATAAAAGACCCTCCCAATGTAGTCTCTAGGAGATCATTCTTCAGTCTGCTGACCAATGAGTCCCAACTGCAAGAGAGTAGCCTCCTTATCCTCTAGCATATAGTACCTACCCTAGTATGAACAGAGCAGGGGAAGGAGCCTGTTTGACCTGCTGGACATAGCATATCGAGGTGTTCACCTCTTCCAAATCATCATGAACTAATGGTTCTGGAGGTGAAGGACCTCCAGGATCCATTAGATCCCCTGAAGCACAAGCATCACTCTCTTCTGGCAAAGAAGATGTGCCAGCTCTCTGCTTCCTTGCTTGTTCTCAATCTCATGATGAAACAAATGAGTTTCTTGCTGTTGAATACATACAAATTCCAGGAAAGTTGCAGTCCAAATGAAGTTCTAACTTTGAAACTGCTGTCATCCCACTCCTGAATTCAGTAGCCATGAAGCCAGCAAAAAGAGGGGAGGAAAGAGCACATGTACAACCACCCCCAAATGCTTCTCACCAGCATGGTGAACTGAGAGTGAAGACTGAGAGTGAAGGAGATTAAATATCTTTACCTTGTGCAAAGGTGCTGGTTCTACTCTGTGCACCCCCAGAAGAAGAGCATGAGGAAGAACCTATACTGTTACTAGAGCTTCCCTCCTACAGAAAGAATAATACTTATGAGGGTCTACTGCTGCATGAGACTGAAGCACCCATGGTTTTTGCAACAGGATTGATAATTTTTTCTCTGTGGCAAACAAACAGGAACAGACAAACACAAAGTCAGCTACATATGCAAAGGAAGAAAAGGTAGCAGGCTACTCATCCAATTAGCCTATATAATAATCAAATTGGGTAGACTGCCAGCAAAGCAAGTCTTCTTCCTCTAGTGGCAAAAAAAAAAAGTGAGTGGTGAACTAAGGCAAGTTACTTGTTGAAAGGGTTATCCAGGTCTCGCACCACTTCCACAGAACTCGCAGGACCCCCTTTATCAAATTAACAGTTTATTCATTGGATGTGTTTAATCACATTACAAATTCCATATTCATTATTTGATCTTCCATATCATACCATGATTTAAACAAAATAGTTTTAAGATTCTTTTGGAAAGACTTCAAATCCTCAATCTGACTCTGTTCAAGAGAAAGGTTGTTGTATAATCTAGGAGGTGCATATTTAAATGCTCTGGAGCCACAGATTGAGGAAAACTGCAGCTCTACCAACTTTAAACCATCAATAACTAGTCTTGTACTAGGTCAATTTATTGGGTGTATAAACTGTAGTAAATCTCTCAAATATTGAGGTAAACCGATCTTAACAACTTGATGGTTCAAAACACATAACTTGAATGTTATTTTGGCCTTCACTGGGAGCCAGTGCAAATCAATTAAGACAGGGATAATCATGTCCCGTGGAGCAACACCTTTTATTAGCCTAGCAGCTCTATTTATAATTTTTTTGTAGTTTCCTTAGCTGTACGTTGGGTGACATAGCATACAGAGTTACAATAATATATAAGGTTTATAACCTTGTTGATGACAAGATTCTTCACAGAACTCTCATCAAGATATTTCCTCACAAGGGCTATATACTGAATATGATATTCAGCAACTTTCACAACATTATTAATTTGTAGACTGATTAACAAGCCACAATCCAAGTACACCCCGAGATCAAAAACCCTATCAGTTGTCTAGACCCAAGTTTCACTTAATTTCAACTGTTTCAAAGTCATCCATTGTTTAATATTCAATAGAACTTCATTTAATTTTCTATTTGTATCCTCAATATTTGTACAACGAAATAGAATTGTGTCAACGGCACATAACATATTCTACTCCACTATTATGTAGTATATTCGATTAACTAATTGTACTATAGATATAAAAAAAGGACAGGGCCAAGCACACTTCACTGAGGAACTCCTCTCGTCAAAAGTTAATACAATGACACGGCACGTCCAATCTGTATGCAATACCATCTATCCTTCAAATAGTCCTTCAAAAAATCAAGTACATCATCCACAACTCTGATGAATCGGAAACCACCTAGGAGTAAATCATGTACAACTGTGTAGAAGGCAGTGCCAAGATCCAAGAGCACCAAAATACCACATTTATCTGTATCCAACATTTCCAATAGGTCATTTACCACTAAACATATAGTTGTCTCAGTGGAATATAATTGTCTGTATGCAGATTGGTAATCAGGTAAAACACCTGCAGTATTTAGGTAAGCCATTAATTGTTCGAGGATCGCATATTCCATAATTTTTTACATAAAAGAAAAATTTGATACAAGCCTATTTGAACTCACCTACTGGTAGTCAAGAGTACCCTTTTAAACTAACTTAATATTAACAATTTTCTCAGATATCAAGAATTTACATTCAGACATGCAGCCATTTACAATCTTCAAAATCACATCCTCAAAAGTCAGAAAGTTCTAAGCTACAATTATTTCCAAAACAGGCACTGGATCAGATAAACAATCTGTTTTCTTAGCTTTCTTAATAATTCCAGTGACATCACCAATAGTTATTCTATTGAAAATAGAAAATCTAGCATAAACTACTGTAGTAATGAGGGTGTGAGGTAGTGTTTCTGCAAAATCTGAAACTATATTTTCAATTTCATTCTTGAAAAATTCTAGGTACTTGTCAGCTAAATCTCAATCACTATAACCATTAGGTAGTGTTTTCTCTTTTGAAATCACAATTTTTGGAAATAAATCGTATTTTTCCTAACTATACAAACCTGAGGTCCTTTACATAAGGAATTACTTTCGGTGTAGCTGGAATTACGGCCGTTAAATTCTTGAACAAGGTGGTTAGGCAGTAACTACTATGTGACACGCAGGCAGGCTAGCCTGCCCGGATGTAAACACACTACTTTGCCTTTCAGCCCAGGTTCAGATTGAGAGGTGGCATGAGGTGGGCATGTATGTAGGAAAAATACAATTTACTTCCCAAAATTGTGATTTGTTCCTACACGATATACAAACCCTCGGTCCTTTACATAAGGAAGACTCACTGATTGGTGACAGGAATATGAGTGAGCCTCTAGAAATGACTGGAGTTCTACACACCTAGGCTACTCCTCCTGGTCGTAAGAGCGAGGAGTGCCCTGCCTCTGACAACTTGATCGGAGTATAGGAGCTGCATGATCAAGAGTCAGACTTCTGGCCCTTTTCGAAATGAGTGAGGAATCGTAACTCATCCAAAAATGGGCTGTGAAGAATATTTAGTCTGAGGCATTAATGCAAAGTTCTGGGGAGGGTTTGCATTATTGCCAGTCTCCTTCCTCCCCCTTGCTAGAGGAAGGAGCGGAATTGCTTCTATGATTCTGAAAAGAAACATGAAAAGGATGCGGTATGTGTAAGCTTACTGCAACAATCGCCTGACCAGCCACTGTAAGTTCGAGTCCTATCCTCACCCAAAGGAAGAGGAGTGGAAGGAGTGGAAGGACGAGGTGGGGAAGGTGGAGAGGCCAGTCACTCTCGCATCCTTCTTACCTCTAGAACTGCACACCATACGTGAGATGCAACTTGTCCTCTTTAAGGAGCTGGGTAAGCAAACACAACCTGCAAGCATCCACGACCGGTCCAAGGAAATGAGGTTCCAAGGACCTGTGGGCAGGCCCGAAGGGAAAGATAAATATGGTCGTAATGAGACCTTATCTATCTTCCTGTCCGACATATTCTTTGGAGTGATGAAAAGTTCCCATCCACTGGACTATCCAATGCAGAGAAGTCTCTCACGGTCTCATAATATTCCGCAACGTATAAAGACGCCAACACTCCATGGTGGGTGTCAATCCATATGGGTACAGGAACACGCCAATAGGACAAAGTAATGACTGATCTGGACCAACCAATACAAAGTCCACAGCGTAGCTCGTGACGGTCTCGGACTCTTCAACAGCTGCTGACTGACTGCACTCAGTGTGAGGCAAGCAGTCATGCATCCGAGACGTAGTAACGTGACACTTGCCTTTTGAAGGGTTATGCCGAGAAACCATACAAATCGTCTATCTTGTTCGCCCCTGATGTTGGGAGATGAGATGATGATTCTCTCAAGGCATGCACCCATCAGACGATAGTCAACTGCCTTCTAGAGACCGAGGTCCCTGATGACAAGACAGAAGTTCTCATAGTAGTTGAATCTCAACTAAGGAGAAACAATACTATATGCCAGTGAAAGACTAAGGTGAATGCGGACCTATGTCTTCACAGCTGAAACGAGAGAAGTTAACTCTCAAGATTCTGAATGTAGAAAAAGTCCCATCAATGACACCAACCAGTGAAAACGGTTTTAATCCCTGTTGTTTTACAGAGGACTGAAAACGCTAAACCGCTACTTCATTACTGTTCGGTGAGAAGTCGAAGTTTGCAATGAAAGCGGAGCGTCTTTCAGTAATGAAAACCCAGGGATTGTACTGCCTGAAGAACCACTTCTCATGGGCTGGATCAGGGAGGACATTTCCATTACTTTGAAAGTAGATCTGGCAGGGCGGGGAACAGGCGAAGTCTTCCGTTATTCATCTACAATTCGGGGTGAACAAAGAATAATTGCACACCTACAAATTACGAGATGTATTTAGAAGACAAACTCAGATGTATGAATAAATTATTCTGCGTCATCGCAGCGGCAGGTGCGATGAAGCGGAAGACTAGGCTACAGACTTTTGTTACCGTGAGGTAAACAGAAAGATGATAACGAGTCTAGTGAGATATCTGTCTGAAAATTCTCGCAACGACAATAGGCGATGCAGGGGATATGGTCATACACGTATGCAAGAATTCCAGCCAACCAGAGACCTAAGTCTGTCATTGCCGGGCAGAGATTAGATTCGGTAGTCAATCATCGCAGAGGAGGAGAGACAAAACCTGACCGAACTATCTCGGAGAGCCAGCAGTACTGGCTGCGGCAGGCAGGGCTGGCAGGCAGCCTGTACGCTGCTAGCTCTTGCTCACTTGTCATCCTGAGTTGCCCGGTAATCCATTCCATGAAGGAATGCGTTCGGCTAGAACAATCGAGAGCAAGAAAATACGCTCGAGCATTTGCATTTTAACCGAAACGGGTTTCGGTGAATGCAAACGCTGTGGTGTTGTTGTTGTAAACAATACCACTATTATCTCAAAATCGAAACCGGTAACTCTAGGGAAGCTTGTAAGGCAGTCCCAAGTTGTAGTTCAATTAAGAGATGATACTATTCCTCTCTGTCAACTGATAACAGAAGCATGTCACGAGAGAAATATACGTAGTATATTTGTAGGTTCCTGTACATAGACCTCCAGCTTAAATTCTCTTCCATTCGAGGAACAAGAATAAGGACTGGAAGCAGACCTCCTTCATTCTCTAATGAAGAGAGCAAAGGTGAAGTTTTCCAGAAGGAAGACTTCTATGGTGATAACAGGATGCCAAAGACAACTAGTTCAAGCCGAACTGGATGTTCCCAAAACAGCAGCACTGGAGAGACATTCAAACTCTCGGTGCTATCCATCCTGAATGGATTGACGTATGTTCGGTAAGATCCTAGGATTGAACCAAGAACATAGACTCTCGGGTTCGAATTCTGAAGAGTAAACTCCACCAAATTCTTCTTATTTCCTTGTTTCATTCGGGTATAAGCAAGCAGTAAAGGGGAAAAAAAAAAGAGAGGAGGATTGACTGTTATTGCCTGTTCTTCTCTATCCCGGGGTTGACCGCCTACTGAGGCGACGGACCATCAGGTCCATCCAGGCTGAGCCCCTCCCAAGATATTCTTCCTTCAGCAGCAGTACAGTGAGTCCTCAAGTTACGAAGTTGATCCGTTCTTAAGATGCATCGTAACATGATTTTCAGTGTAAGTCGGAACCTAAAAAAATACCACATGAATTAATGTAAATATTAATAAAAAAGGGAGAACAATTCCTTACCTTTATTTATTTATTTATTTGGTTGGCTTGCACACTGGAGAGGAAGCTGCAGGTGCTGGAGATACTGGGGGAGGTTAGTGAAGAGAGGCAGAACCTCCAGAAGGTGCTGGAGATGCTGGGGCAGATGAGTCTGGAGGTGAGGCAGAACCTCCAGAAGGTGCTGAAGATGCTGGGGCAGATGAGTCTGGAGGTGAGGCAGAACATTCAGAAGGTGCTGGAGATTCTGGGGCAGGTGAGTCTGGAGTAGTAGAGGCAGCTGAGGTAGAGGGTACAGGACCTGTTGCAGGCCTCTCTACCTTCTTAAAATACTGCTCCAAGTAGGTCTGAACAGAGAATAACCTCTTCTCATCCAAGATCTCCTTGTAAAATTGCATCAAATCCATGTTGCCTCTGGAAACCCTAGAGAATCTTTCCAAGTTGGGATCAAAAGTTGCCAACGCTTGCTGCAACTCTGCAAAACCTCTTGCCAAGTCCTGCCTTGTGAAAGCCTTAGGCTCTGGGGTGGGTGCTTTTTCTTCTTCCTCTATGATCTGCTTCTCCAGTTGTATCAGGTCCTCAGCAGATAACTCCTCTCCATGAGATTCCAGCAGCTCTGTAACATCATCAACCTCCATCTCCAAATTGATTTCCTTACTCAGGGCAACAACGTTCTTTATAACATGCTGAACTGTGTCCTCAAACCTATGGAAATCATTCACAAATTGAGGACAAATTTTTTTTCAGACACCATTCACGTTTGTTTGCTTAACCTCCTCCCAGGAATCAGCAATGTTCTTTACGGCATCAAGGATGTTGTAGGATTTCCAAAAGTCCTTCAGAGTCAAGCCCTTGGTTTCAGTTGCCCGTAAAGCCATAGCAATTGTCCTTCAGAGGTAGTAGGCCTTAAACGAAGCAATCACTCCTTGGTCCATTGGCTGTAAAAGGGCCATGGTATTAGGTGGAAGGTAAACCACCTTGACATTAGGGTTGGGTTAAAGTCTCCCAGCTGGGCAGGGTGTCCAGGGGCATTGTCCAGCACTAGCAACACCTCAAAGGGGATACCCTTGAATGCGCAATACCGCTCCACACTTGGCACAAAATAGTTTACGAACCAGTCCTCAAACACCGCAAGTGTCACCCATGCCTTCTTATTTGACCTCCAAAATACCGGTAGTTGACCCTTCCAAATGCCCTTTAGTGCCCTTGGATTTTCAGCCTAATACACCAGTAAGGGCTTCAGTTTGAAGTCGCCAGCAGCATTACCCCCAAGAAGTAAAGTTAGCCTCTCCTTGCTGGCTTTATGGATTTACGACCGGGTGCTAACTTCTCCTCCTTGGCGATGTACGTGCGGTTAGGCATACGCTTCCAAAACAAACCTGTCTCATCCACGTTGAACACTTGCTGAGCAGAATAACGCCCCTCCTTAATTATCTCAGCCAACGCTTTAGGAAATTCACTCGCTGCTTTCTCATCCCCACTAGCAGCTTCACCTTGCACTTTAAGGTTATGGTAATTGGCCCGAGCCTTAAATCGCATAAACCAACACCTACTAGCCACAAACTCTTCACTTTCACTTCCTTCCCCCTTTTCTTTTTTCAACGCTTCAAAATGATATTGTCATGTTACAATAAAGTTTTATACATACTTACCTGACAGATATATACTTAGCTTTAGACTCCGTCGTCTCCGACAGAATTTCAAATTTCGCGGCACACGCTACCGGTAGGTCAGGTGATCTACCGCCCTGCCCTGGGTGGCAGGACTAGGAACCATTCCCGTTTTCTAATCAGAATTCTTCTCTTCCACCTGTCTCCTGCGGGGAGGCTGGGTGGGCCATTAATCGTATATATCTGTCAGGTAAGTATGTATAAAACTTTATTGTAACATGACAATATCATTTTTATACATTCAACTTCCCTGCCAGATATATACTTAGCTGATTAGCACCCATTGGTGGTGGGTAAGAGACAGCTAACTACTGAAATAGACAGGTAAACAACATATGTTGTAGGTATTAATAAACCTTGGTTCCTACCTTATTAGGCTGAAGACTTTGCGGCTACTGCCTTGGAGTCTGCTTAGCCTCAAGAGCCTCAGCGAGATATTGATCTATGGCTAAGAGTTCTTGTGGGTCTGCCAATGGGGTCTTATCCACTTACTCAGCAGAGCCTAAAGGCCTTTGTCATTGGGTGCTATTCCACTAACATGACAATACACCTTGTTCAAGGAGCACAACACCGATCCCGATCACCTGATCCTAACATCCATGTTAGTTCTAAGATTGCAAGGAGTTATCCCCGAACTCCTTACAAACAACCAAAAACTCGAAACATAATTACACTTTCATTACAAAATATACAAAAAAAAAAAATTTTGTACTCCCCTACTAGCCATACATACCCTTGATCCCCTACCAGCAATGACACTATGCTCCCGTGCGACATCAGTGAGCTTGCTAATAGAAAACCAAGCACATATCTGACAAGAGGGTTTATGTACGATAAAACACAATATTTAAGGATCAGTCTTTGCTCCAAGACCCAGCACTGTATCTGCTGATACAAATGGACCTAGCGAGAAGCACTTCTCATAGGTCACTCTCACATCCTTCAGATAATGAGATGCAAACACTGAATTGCACCTCCAATATGTAGTCTCAATGATATTTTTTAGAGACATATTCTTTTGGAACGCCAAGGACGTTGCTACTGCTCTCACCTCATGGGTCTTGACCTTTAGAAGACCGAAGGATTCCTCCGAGCAGTTCTTGTGAGCGTCCGTAATTACGCTTCTCACAAAGAAAGCCAAGGCGTTCTTGGACATGAGTCTTTTGGGGTTCTTCACCGCACACCAAAGACCTTGTTGACAAGCTCCCATCTGTCTCTTCCTCTCTAAATAATATTTAAGAGCTCTCACTGGACAGAGAGACCTCTCTATCTCTCTGCCGACGAGGTTAGATAGGCCTTTTACCTCAAAACTTCTGGCCACGGTTTTGACGGGTTTTCGTTCTTTGCCAGAAACATTGTCTGGAAAGAACAGATGGCAGCATCTCCTTTGAACCCCACTGTGGAATCTAGAGCGTGCAATTCCCTCGTCCTCATTGGCTGTAGCGAGAGACACCAGGAATAAGCATTTCCTAGTGACGTCGCGGAAGGAAGCCAGATGTAAAGGCTCGAATTTATCCGATGAAAGGAATTTTCAGTACCACGTCTAGATTCCAACTAGGTGTTCTAGGGAGTAGCTGCCTTTGAAGTTTCAAAGGATCTAATTAGATCGTGTAGATCTTTGTTGCTTGCAATATCTAACCCTCGATTCCTAAATACTGAAGACAGCATGCTTCTGTATCCTTTTATTGTTGAGACAGAAAGGTGTGATTCCTCTCTCAGAAAGAGGAGGAAATCGGCAATATTCACTATAGAGGTACTGGAGGAGGACAGCTTCTGACTCTTACACCACCTCCTAAAGACTTCCCACTTTGATTGGTATACTCTTCTCGTCGAAGCTCTGCGGGCTCTAGCGATAGAGCCCGCAGCCTTGCGAGAAAAGCCCCTCGCTCTGACAAGTCTTTCGATAGTCGAAAGGCAGTCAGAGCGAGACCTGGGAGGTTGTGATGAAACCTCTCGAAGTGGGGTTGTCTGAGTAGATTCGGTCTGTTTGGAAGAGATCTGGGGAAGTCCACTATCCACTCCAGTACCTCTGTGAACCATTCCTGGGCTGGCCAAAATGGGGCTATTAGCGTCAACTTCGTGTTCTTCGAAGCTACTAACTTCCTGAGCACTTCCCCCAGGATCTTGAATGGGGGAAAGGCGTATGCGTCCACACCCGACCAATCCAGGAGAAACGCGTCTATTGCGAAGGCTCTCGGATCTTCCACTAGAGAGCAAAAGATCTCTATTCTTTTGGAGAGGAACGTCGCAAACAGGTCTATGTGAGGTCTCCCCCACAGGGACCAAAGACTTCGACACACTTCTTCGTGTAGAGTCCATTCTGTGGGAAGGACCTGATTCCTCCTGCTCAGTCTGTCCGCTCTCACATTCTTGATGCCTTGAACAAATCTTGTGAGGAGAGTTATGCCTCTTTCTTCTGTCCAGGTTAACAGGTGTCTTGTTAACTGAAAGAGGGAGAAAGAGTGCGTGCCTCCTTGCTTGCGTATGTAAGCCAGAGCCGTGGTGTTGTCCGAGTTTATCTGTATCACCTCGCCTCTGACTATCTCTTCAAAGAACTTTAAGGCTAGGTGTATGGCCACTAGTTCCTTGCAATTGATGTGCCAGGACACCTGTTCCTTTGTCCAGGTGCCTGACACCTCCCTTGCTCCTAACGTCGCTCCCCATCCCGACTCCGAAGCGTCGGCATATAACACTTGGTCTGGGTTCTGCAGGGCAAGCGATACGCCTTCGTTCTTTTGAAGAGGGAGGATCCACCACTTCAAATGATCCTTTACCTCTTGTGGAAGCGGGAAGATGTCCGAGAGTTGTCCCGTCTTCCAACTCCACACCCCTTTCAGGAAAAACTGAAGAGGGCGAAGGTGAAGCCTCCCCAGAGAGAAGAACTTTTCTAGTGAGGACAGGGTCCCTAAGTGGCTCAGATAATCCCTCGCTGAACTGTTCTTTTTCTCTAAGAAGCTCGAGATTTTCGACAAACCTCGAGTGATTCTTTCTCCGCGAAGGAAATACTCGAAAACCCCGAGAATCCATCTGAATCCCCAGATAGACCAAGCTCTGGCTGGGGATCAGCTGCGACTTCTCGAGGTTCACGAGTAATCCCAGCGATTCTATCATGTTCCTTGTTACTGATAAGTCCTCCAAGCACTGAATCTCCGACTTGGCCCTGATCAGCCAGTCGTCCAAGTAGAGGGAGATGTTTATTCCCTCTAGGTGAAGCCATCTTGCCACATTCGCCATCAGGTTGGTGAATACTTGCGGAGCTGTAGACAGACCGAAGCACAGAGCCCTGAATTGAAAGATCTTGTCTCCTATTACAAAACGAAGATATTTCTTTGACAAACGGTGAATGGGAACGTGGAAATATGCGTCTTGCAAGTCCAGAGAGATCATCCAATCTCCTGGACGAAGAGCCGACATTACTGAGGCGGACGTTTCCATGCGAAACTTCTTTTTCTGAACAAAGCGATTCAGAGCGCTTACGTCCAGAACTGGTCTCCACCCCCCCGATGCCTTTGGTACTAGAAAAAGGCGATTGTAAAATCCCGGGGAGTGTGGATCCTGCACCAGTTCGATGGCCTCTTTTTCCCACATTTGTTCCACCATTTGAAGGAGAGTCTTTCTCATTACCGGGTCTCTGTACCTCGCTGACAGTTCCGAGGCGTAGATGTTAGGGGAGGGCTGTTCTCGAAGGGGATTACATATCCCTTCTTTAGGACCGACACTGACCAAGGGTGGGCTCCCCTTTTTGCCCATACTCCTGCAAAGTTCAGGAGTCTGGCGCCCACTGGTGCTTGAAGGAGCAACAAGTCATTTGGAATTTCTTGAAGGGCCTAAAGGAAGACCTTCCTCTCTTATCAGAGCTCTTCTTTCTGGCAGGGGGACGAGCCGCTGTACCTCCACGAAAGGGCTGCTGAGGAGGACGAGAGTCCTTCTTAATCGCCGACACTACAGGGCGTCCTTTCTTGGACGTTTGTGTTAGTAGGTCTTGTGTCGCCTTCTCAGTTAGCGAGTGAGATATATCCTTCACTAACTGAGAAGGAAACAGATGATCCGATAGAGAGGGCGAACAATAAAGCAGTCCTCTGGCTCGGAGAAACCCCTTTCGATAATAGGGATCCATATACTGATCTCTTTTTCAGGAGACCAGCACCAAAAAGGGAAGCCACTTCACCCGAACCGTCCTGTACTGCCTTGTCCATGCAAGACAGGACGCTATGGAGAATCTCTGGGTTTTTAAGAAACTCCGGATCTTTAGATTTGTTGGCCAGAACTCCGAGTGACCAATCCAGAAAGTTGAACACCTCTAAAGTGACAAAAAGTCCCTTTAGAAAGTGGTTCAACTCTGAAGTGCTCCACGTCGCTCTGACCGATCCTAAGGAGTGACGTCTAGAGGCCTCCACTAAATTGGAAAAGTCCGCATCTGCAGAGGCAGGTAGAGAAAGACCCATAGTCTCTCCTGTCCCATACCAAATACCTCTCTTTCCATGTAGTTTGGAAGGAGGCATGCAGAATACCGTCTTTCCTAACTCCTTCTTCTTGTCCATCCAAGAATCTAAAGAATGGAGTGCCTTCTTCATCGATATAGCAGGCTTCATTTTCAAAAAGGCCGAAGATTTTGCCGTAGCCGAGCTCGAAAAGAGAGAACGAGGAGGAGGAGGAGCCGCCGGACTAAGAGAATCTCCAAATTCTTGAAGCAATAATGAGGCTAAGACTTTATAACTCGAGAGTCCCTCATTAGCAGGAGGTTCGTCATCAGACAACTCGTCTAACCCTCGATCAGACGAAGGAGAAAGTTCACGTTTGGAGGGAGAGTCCTTCCAAGACCTCCTACGCTCTGAAGGAGAGGAGCTCCTATTTGGAGAAGAGTCATAAATTCCAGGAACGAGTCTCCGACTCCTGCCTCCTGGCTCTTGACTCTTGCCTCCTGACTCCTGCCTCCTGACTCCGGACTCCTGCCTCCTGACTCCGGACTCCTGGCTCCTGCCTCCTGACTCCTGCCTCTTGGCTCCTGGCTCCTGCCTCTTGACTCCTGGCTCCTGCCTCTTGACTCCTGACTCCTGCCTCTTGCCTCCTGGCTCTTGCCTCCTGGCTCCTGCCTCCTGCCTGGATGCCTCCACACTCCTGGCTCTTGGCTCCTGCCTCCTGGTTGACTCCTCACTCCTGGCTCTTGGCTCCTGCCTCCTGGGTGACTCCTCACTCCTGGCCGGTGCCAGACGTCTGATAGGTTCATCCAGGTTCGTACCGGAAACCTCACCTCGAGTAGGAGTATCGATCCTGGCGGCAGATACCTCCATACGTCTGGAGGATCTTTTGATCGGAAGGGAAGAGTCTTTCCTTCTAGGAGGCTCCTTTGACAGAACTCCTACAAAAGACGAAATCTGCTCTTGCATCGCCATCATGATTCTCTTCGTAACCTCCTCTTTATCCTCTTCGGGAGGAGGGGAAGGAGGAGGGGAGGAGTCCATAGCCTCCACCTCCTGCCTCCTTCTCACTCTGGTTGAAAGAATGGCTCTTCTTGCCTTCTTCACTCCCGAGGGAGACTCCTCAGGGAAGTTTTCTGGGCTCGAATCAATAGTCGGAGCCTTCCAACTCCTCTTGAGTGGCCGAGATCGATCGGAATCTCTCCAATCACGTCTCGGAGATGAAGATCCCGACGACGAAAAACACTCACGCAGGACGCTTTTACAATAGCGATCCTTGGCAGTCTGGGGTGTCACAGAAACCGCCGAAGGGACACCTGATCGGTGGGGATTCTCCACAACCTCCTTTCGGTTTTCGACATTCCTTCTCCTCTGGGCATGTGAGCTTGGAAGAGGTCTAGACCTAGGAGCGTTGCTGAGCCGACCAGATGCCCCCTCCACTACACTGGGGACACTCATATCACTGTCCACTGAATAATCACTAGCCTTACCTTGTATGGCAGCCATTTTGTTTTCCATCAACTTGAAGGCTGCTTTTAGATCCGCAAGTTCTTTTGCTGAATCTACAGGTTCTGCAATAGGAGAAGGGGCTGCAATGGAAGGAGAAGTAGCAATACTTACCCTTGGGGAAGATCCCAAGCTAGGAATTAGTTCAGATCTAGAACTACTTAAACTTCTATAAGAAGCCTTCCTCACTCTTTCTCTCTCTAACTTTTTTAAATAATTAGTTAGATTCTTCCATTCGTTCTCACTCAAGTTCTCACATTCCTTACAAGTATTAGTAAAAGAACATTCATACTCCCTGCAACCCTTGCATACCGTGTGAGGGTCTACCAAACCTTTCGGCAACCTCACCTTACAGCCTACATTCACACAACGTCTCACAACCATTCCAGAGTCAGACATTATTAAAGAAAATTCCAAAATCAAGTCCACAAAACAGTCCACAAAAGCGTATGCCAATCCAACAATCCAGATACGTCACCAAAAGTCGGTCAAGAAGATCAATTGCCGGTGAAAAAAGAAAAACCAATCGAGAGGAACCAACAACAATGTTGATGGCCCGGGCGACAGAAGAATTCTGATTAGAAAACGGGAATGGTTCCTAGTCCTGCCACCCAGGGCAGGGCGGTAGATCACCTGACCTACCGGTAGCGTGTGCCGCGAAATTTGAAATTCTGTCGGAGACGACGGAGTCTAAAGCTAAGTATATATCTGGCAGGGAAGTTGAATGTATAAAACAATCTTTTCGCCTACTCCTGAATCACCATAAGGCTGACTGGAATATGCCGTTGATTTTGGTCTTCCAACCAAAGCACCAATAACCTTTCCATTTCAATGATTAGACCACTACGCTGCTTGGTTATCACTGTCGCTTTCATAGGAGCAGATCCTTTCACATGTTCAACGATGCGCTCTTTATCTTTGATAATGGTAGCAACAGTCAAACGACTAAGGCCAAGCGACCGGCCAATGTTGTTGGTGTTTCTCCCTTTTCAGATTGCTTTATAATATCCACTTTAACTTCCATGGTGATGGCCTTTCTTTTCTTTGATGCACTACCATCAGAAGAGTCTGCCTTACGCTTGGGAGCCATAACCAAGGGCAAAAAGTTACAAAAATGATAAAACACAAGAGAGCGAGAGGCAGCATAAACAACCAAAATAGCATATGGGCGAGGACTGAGCGTAGGGAAGCGATGCTGTCTTCTCCCACACAAAGCGTATTTTTCCGCCGTGCGCCCGAAACTAGTTCAAGTTTGTTTACGTAGCTTACGACGTTAAACCACGGAAGACGGAATGACGCATAATATTATTTTTTATATTTTTATGGGGGCGCGTTCGTAACCACGAAACAGCATAAGTCTAAACCGGCATAACCCGAGGACTCACTGTACTTCCTTCTAACGCTAGAAATTCCAGGAATAAATGGCTTTCCAAGGAATTCGAGCATTCAGCAAGATTCACGATTATCGTAGTAACAATTATCAGGAATTCTTGTCTCACTCACTCTGGACTGTGGTCTCACCCAAGTGTTTGCAGATCGCAGAAGACAAAAACACTCGGAGAGAGCTAGAAATTCCAAAGAATTTTAAGCGCTCGGCGTAACCCCCTGAATTTCATCAGACAATCATCGGATGGTGGTCCTCCTGATTCTCGTAGAAATCGAGGAGGAGTGGGCAAGATCCTTCCTCAACAACGGGGACTTACGTCCGGTAGGACCCAAAGGTCCCTCCAGGAATGCAGTCCCCGACGCGAAATCCTACGGAGAACACTCTGCAGGAACCCTCCAATTCACGTCGCCCCTCCCGGCATAGCCAAAGGAAGAGAGGGAATAGGGAAGGAAGACTGGATGCTCTCACTCACCTTGCCAGAGGAACTAGCAGCCAGAGAAGCGAGTCACGGGCAACCATCAACCTGCGGTGGTGGCTGCTCCGAGAGTCTATGAAAACGTTTTGCTGAGGAGGGTTACGAAACTTGTATTGTATGCAAAACGTCTGCTGCCACCATGACCTTCGTCTGGGTGGGGCTGAGCGTGCACCTGACAGGAGAGAACCGATACCGTCCTCTAACACATCCCAGTCCTCGTCGAGGCCGAAACTTCTCAAGACGACCAAAGGAAGGGCCCACGCCAGTCTCTGCGTGCGCGGTCCAGCAGGACCATCACATGACCAGTGGTGATGGTCACTCCGTGAGTCTAGAAAAGCATCATTGTCCTCACCAGCCCCCACGATCTCCTCCAACCACTTGAGCGTAAGATCTGTTCAGTCCCAAGACCAAACCAGGCTCATGGCCAGACCATAAGAAGCGCATTCATCACGATCACACCCGTTTGCCTCGTTCCTCCCGGTGTAGCCCGAGGAGGTTGAAGGGATAGGTGAGGGAGACCTGACGCTCCTGCCCTGCCTAATAGCAGAACCAGTAGGCTGAGAGGACTGCAGGTGATCACCAACCCGCAGTGGTGATTGAGCTGCAGGTCTGGACCAGAAGTATCCTTGCGGAGAAGCGCTGGACCGAGGACGGTAGCGTCGGTCTCGTGCGCCAGGGGAGCTGCTACCAGTCGTGTAAACCGTCTGGTCCCACTGGGAGCGACGGTCGGGTGACCGGTAGTGTCCACAAACGCAGTGAAAGCGAGCACCGTCCTCTCGACACGCCATGAGCGGTACCAGGTCCAGCTGCTGGACCTGGTGGGGACCTCTTCCCAGCCTTGCATCAGGGGAGCTGCTACGAGCGTTCCTACCCTGCCTACCAGCAGAACTGGTAGGCTGGGAGGACTGCAGGCGATTGCCAACCCGCTGTGGCGATCAAGCTGCAGGTCTGGACCAGCAGTCTCCTTGCAGAGAAGCGCTGGACCGAGGACAGTAGCGTCAGTCTTGTGCATCAGGGGAGCTGCTACCAGTCGTGCGAGCCGTCCGGTCCCGGTGGGAGCGACAGTCGGGTGATTAGTAGTGTCCACTAATACAGTGAGAGCGAGCACCTGGTGACCAGGGGGGGACCTCTTCCCAGCCTCGCCACGTGAACGGTCTGGTGGGAACATCACGTCAACCCTGGGTACCAGATGATCGGAGCTGGGAAAGGAGGCTGGTACCTCCATGGTCCCCGTTCTTCCCTGAGGAAGGAGAGATGAGCCCGTTCCCGGAGAAACGGGAGGACCAGCGGAAGACCCACCTGTCTCACCGGAGCAAGACAAACCCTTAGAAGTCCCGTGATGAGACTTCTTAGGAGGGGAGACCACCTTCTCTTCTACGACAAAGCCTTAGGAGTCGAAGAGGTGGAGACATGAAAATATGATGATCTCAAAGAGGAGGATGACGACACTTGACGAGCTCTCTTCCTCTTCGATTCCTCCAAATTCTGCCAGACTTCTACTATCAGGAATAGATAAACATCACAGGGCAGCATGAAATCTCATCTAGTGACGTAACTCCAGGGTAGTAGTGGTAAATGAATATGATTACCAGCAGGGGATCAGTACACACACTCGAGGATCAGTATCACAACATGCTACGAGTCACAGGTACAATTCCAAGGTAGGGATAACCAATACGAAGAGCTATCCAATTAATACTGCTGTAAACATAATCACCACTGTTAGTCTGTAAAATAAGGAAAAAATTATTAAAGTAATAAGGATACTCCTCTCGCATCCCCTGGTCACCACCCTCCGAAGTGAGAGGAGATCCCCCAAACACCAACACCACACGGGCCCCTCTTCCACCTCCGTCCAATAGCAAGTGAAAGGATGAAGGAGAAGAGAAATTACCATAAAAACAAAACAAGGACCTCTGAAGTTCCCCTCGGTAATTCCCAAGCGCAATCGCAACTTTTGGACGAACACGTCTCGTTACAGGATCAAACTCACTCACGCCAAATACATGTCTCGTCCACATGCCAAATACATAACTCGACCTCATGTTAAAGGGCAACAGTGGCGGCTCGTCAATAGGGACTGTGAGACTGCAGCCCCCTCATCAGACGCCAGCCACACATAACGTCATAACACAAACAAACACATGGACATGCATGTGAAGAAACTCATCACTGCGTCAGAGTGCTGAACTTAACATTACACACAGTGATACAAATGCACTAGAACGATGCAAATTATATTAAACACAACATAATTATAAGAATGCGGGGAGAAAGGGGGAGGGCTTCCCATGGCGGAAAGGAGAGCGTGGACTGCCGGCGACGCAAGTCTTGTCTCAGCTGTTGTTGTGAATGGGTGTGTTCTTGCATCGCTCTTATTTTCGATAGTGTTTTTCAATTTGCCAGGAATGTTTTAAAATATTATTGAAGTGTAACAATTAGGTTTTTGAATAAATTTTCTTTTTATGTCTGTTTGTTTCCTTTCACACATTATTAAAACAAAGGCTAAATGTTTTCTGGAGCAGCACCTCCACTAATTTTAGCTACGAGTCGCCACTGAAGGGCGAAAGAATGTAAATAATATGTTGGCATACCCATGCTGCTGACTCCCAACACAAGCAGAAAGGCAGCTATCACAAAAAGTGGGTTTCTATAATAATTCAATCCAACATTAATATCAAATACCGCATATACGTATTTATTTAAAAAACAAAAATAAACCAGAAAGATCCAACCAGGAACAAAGATCAACAACCAGTCAGCCAGAGCTGACAAACACACATCTTCATCGGAAGACGGCCGAAAGCAATGTGGAGTGTTTACATCCGCACAGGCTAGCCTACCTGCCTGCCACACGGTAGTTACTGCCTAACCACCTTGTTCAAGAATTTAATGGCCGTAATTCCAGCTAAGCCGAACGTAATTCCTTATGTAAAGGACTGAGGGTTTGTATATCATGTAGGAACAACTTCCTGTTAAACAGTCCAGGAGAATATATAACTTATTTGCATTTTTTCCTGCCTCACAAATTTTTCTATTGTAGTACTCAGTTTTCCTCCTTTTTATCAGAAGGTTATATTAATTTCTCACAAACTCATATTCCTACCACGAACGATCAGTCTTTAACCTTCATATTTTTACTTTCATTTTCTCTCTCTCTCTCTCCTTTTCAAATACTTACTTCACCATTAAACCATGGAGATTTATCATTAACTATGGTACAATGTTCTTTTCCATAAATGGACAATATTATTATATTCATGCTTATGTATGCAACTACATACACATATCAGGCATTCAACACATGCTGAATCTCTTGATTCTAAGGGTCGATGATCACAGTCATTTTGAAAACCATCATCTATTTTCTGAGTTACTATATCTATAAATTCAACTGGAGAAACTAGATTTGTTTCTATATTTCAGCTTTGACTGGTAAAAATGTTCTGTTACAACAGGATTCCACATTTTGGTGTTTTTATGGGCTCCTTTTATTAGATTTCAGCTTTTTCTACCCTTTACTTCTTCTTTTTGGCAAATGAAATGTAATTAGACAGAGCACTGGAGAAATCGTACACCTTTCCTCAACTTGTGTTGGT
>NC_087206.1:43913136-43958728 GCF_015104395.2 Macrobrachium nipponense | reverse complement strand
ACCAACACAAGTTGAGGAAAGGTGTACGATTTCTCCAGTGCTCTGTCTAATTACATTTCATTTGCCAAAAAGAAAAAGTAAAGGGTAAAAAAATCTGAAATATAATAAAAGGAGCCCATAAAAACACCAAAATATGGAATCCTTTTGTAACAGAACATTTTTACCTGTCAAATCTGAAATATAGAAACAAATCTAGTTTCTCCAGTTGAATTTATAGAGATAGTAACTCAGAAAATAAATGATGGTTTTCAAAATGACTGTGATCATCGACCCCTAGAATCAAGAGATTCAGCATGTGTTGAATGCCTGATATGTGTATGTAGTTGCATACATAAGCATGAATATGATAATATTGTCCATTTATGGAAAAGAACATTGTACCATAGTTAATGATATATCTCCATGGTTTAATGGTGAAGTAAGTATTAGAAAAGGAGAGAGAGAGAGAAAATGAAAGTAGAAATATGAAGGTTAAAGACTGATCATTCGTGGTAGGAATATGAGTTTGTGAGAAATCAATATAACCTTCAGATAAAAAGGAGGAAAACTGAGTACTACAATAGAAAAATTTGTGAGGCAGGAAAAAAATGCAAATAAGTTATATAATCTCCTGGATTGTTTAACAGGAAGCTGTACCTACATGATATACAAACCCTCAGTCCTTTACATAAGGAATTACTTTCAGTGTTGCTGGAATTACGGCCATTAAATTCTTGAACAAGGTGGTTAGGCAGTAACTACCGTGTGGCAGGCAGGTACGCTAGCCTGTGCGGATGTAAACACTCCACATTGCTTTCGGCCGTCTTCCGATGAAGATGTGTGTTTGTCAGCTCTGGCTGACTGGTCGTTGATCTTTTTTCCTGGTTGGATCTTTCTGGTTTATTTTTGTTTTTTAAATAAATACGTATATATGCGGTATTTGATATTAATGTTGGATTGAATTATTATAGAAACCCACTTTTTGTGATAGCTGCCTTTCTGCTTGTGTTGGGAGTCGGCAGCAGGTGTGTCAAGATATTATTTACATTCTTTCGCCCTTCAGTGGCGGCTCGTAGCTAAAATTAGCGGAGGTGCTGCTCCAGAAAACATTTAGCCTTTGTTTTAATAATGTGTGAAAGGACACGAACAGGCATAAAAAGAAAATTTATTCAAAAACCTAATTGTTACACTTCAATAATATTTTAAAATCATTCCGGGCAAATTGAAAAACACTATCGAAAATAAGAGCGACGCAAGAACACACCCATTCACAATAACAGCTGAGACAAGACTGCGTCGCCGGCAGTCCATGCTCTCCTTTCCGCCGCGGGAAGCCCTCCCCCTTTCTCCCTGCATTCGTATAATTATGTTGTGTTTAATGTAATTTGCATGGTTTTAGTGCGTTTGTATCACTGTGTGTAATGTTAAGTTCAGCACTCTGACGCAGTGATGAGTTTCTTCACATGCATGTCCATGTGTTTGTTTGTGTTATGACGTTATGTGTGGCTGGCGTCTGATGAGGGGGCTGCAGTCTCACAGTCCCTATTGACGAGCCGCCACTGTCGCCCTTTAACATGAGGTCGAGATATGTATTTGGCATGTGGACGAGACATGTATTTGGCGTGAGTGAGTTTGATCCTGTAACGAGACGTGTTCGTCCAAAAGTTGCGCTTGCGCTTGGGAATTACTGAGGAGAACTTCAGAGGTCCTTGTTTTGTTTTTATGGTAATTTCTCTTCTCCTTCATCCTTTCACTTGCTATTGGACGGAGGTGGAAGAGGGGGCGTGTGGTGTTGGTGTTTGGGGGATCTTCTCTCACTTCGGAGGGTGGTGCCCTAGGGATGCGAGAGGAGTATCCTTATTACTTTAATAATTTTTTCCTTATTTTACAGACTAACAGTGGTGATTATGTTTACAGCAGTATTAGTTGGATAGCTCTTCGTATTGGTTGTCCCAACCTTGGAATTGTACCTGTGACTCGTAGCATGTTGTGATACTGATCCTCGAGTGTGTGTGCTGATCCCCTGCTGGTAATCATATTCATTTACCACTACTACCTTGGAGTTACATCACTAGATGAGGTTTTGCGCTGCCCTTTGATGTTTATCTATTCCTGATAGTAGAAGTCTGGCAGAATTTTGAGGAATCGAAGAGGAAGAGAGCTTGTCAAGTGTCGTCATCCTCCTCTTTGAGGTCATCATATTTTCATGTCTCCACCTCTTCAACTCCTAAGGCTTTGCCATAGAAGAGAAGGTGGTCTCCCCTCCTAAGAAGTCTCGTCACGGAACTTCTAAGGGTTTGTCTCGCTCTGGTGAGACAGGTGGGTCTTCGCTGGTCCTCCCGTTTCTCCGGGAACGGGCTCATCTCTCCTTCCTCAGGGAAGAACGGGGACCATGGAGGTACCAGCCTCCTTTCCCGGCTCCTGAGGTTCCACCTCCAGACTGGGAACCGTCTCGGCCGCTCGCTTGCGAGCTTTACTGAGTGTACAGTCACCTATGGAAGACTGTGCAGCCAAGGTCCAGATTGCTGAGTACGCTCACCGTCAGGACCCAGGCACGGAGCAGAAGGATGGTAAGAGTCGCTCAGGTAACTCTCGCCAGACCAGCGATCGCTTGCGCCGAGATCATCCGGTACCCAGGGTTGACGTGACGTTTCCATGGGACCATCCACGCAGAGACCGGAGGAGGCCGCCCATCCAGCCCTCTTGAGAGGTTTTGGCCTCAACGTGGACTTGGACAAGCCGTCAAGTCCTCCTTCCCAGGTCGTGCTGGGGCCTGCTGCTTCAACAGCTACCACAGCTCCTTCTTGGATGGGAGAACCTTCTGCCGTCCTGAAGAAGTTGGCGAACAAGATGAGGATAGTGTCGTCGTCATCTTCGTCTTCTGCCGCCTCTTCCCCCTCGACTTCCAAGGCCCCCCAACCGAGGAAGAAAAAGGTGTGGGGGCACACCTTTTTCTTCCTCGGTTGGGGGGCCTTGGAAGTCGAAGGGGAAGAGGCGGCAGAAGACGAAGATGACGACGACACTATCCTCATCTTGTTCGCCAACTTCTTCAGGACGGCAGAAGGTTCTCCCATCCAAGAAGGAGCTGTGGTAGCTGTTGAAGCAGCAGGCCCCAGCACGACCCAAGAAGTCTCGCACAGGACTTCCAAGGGTCTGTCTCACTCCGGTGAGACAGGTGGGTTTTCCACTGGTCCTCCCAGAACTGGGCCTGTCTCTCCTTCCTCAGGGAAGAAGACTGCGACTGTGGAGGTACCAGCCACTGCTGGTTCCTCCTCTCTCGGCTCCAGAGGTTCCACCTCCAGACCGGGAATAGTCTCGGCTGCTCGCGCGAGCTTCACTGAATGTACGGTCACTTGCGGGTGACCGTGCAGCCAAGGTCCAAACTGCTGAGTATGCTCACCGTCAGGACCCAGGCACTGAGCGGAAGGATGGTAAGAGTCGCTCAGGTGTCTCTCGCCAGATCAGCGATCGCTCGCTCCCCAGGGTTGACGTGATGTTCCCACCAGACCGTTCACGTGGCGAGGCTGGGAAGAGGTCCCCCCCTGGTTACCAGGTGCTCGCTCTCACTGTATTAATGGACACTACCAATCACCCGACCGTTGCTCCCACCGGGACCGGATGGCTCGCACGACTGGTAGCAGCTCCCCTGACGCACAAGACTGACGCTACTGTCCTCGGTCCAGCGCTTCTCTGCAAGGAGACTGCTGGTCCAGACCTGCACCTTGATCGCCACAGCGGGTTGGCAATCGCCTGCAGTCCTCCCAGCCTACCAGTTCTGCTGGTGGGCAGGGTAGGAACGCTCGTAGCAGCTCCCCTGATGCAAGGCTGGGAAGAGGTCCCCACCAGGTCCAGCAGCTGGACCTGGTACCGCTCATGGCGTGTCGAGAGGACGGTGCTCGCTTTCACCGCGTTTGTGGACACTACCAGTCACCCGACCGTCGCTCCCAGCGGGACCGGACGGTTTACACGACTGGTAGCAGCTCCCCTGGCGCACGAGACCGACGCTACCGTCCTCGGTCCAGCGCTTCTCCGCAAGGATACTTCTGGTCCAGACCTGCAGCTCAATCACCACTGCGGGTTGGCGATCACCTGCAGTCCTCTCAGCCTACTGGTTCTGCTATTAGGCAGGGCAGGAGCGTCAGGTCTCCCTCACCTGTCCCTTCAACCTTCTCGGGCTACACCAGGAGGAACGAGGGAAACGGGTGTGATCGTGATGAATGTGCTTCATATGGTCTGGCCATGAGCCTGGTTTGGTCTTGGGACTGAACAGATCATACGCTCAAGTGGTTGGAGGAGATCGTGGGGGCTGGTGAGGACAATGATGCTTTTCTAGACTCCCGGAGTGACCATCACCACTGGTCATGTGATGGTCCTGCTGGACCGCTCACGCAGAGACTGGTGTGGGCCCTTCCTTTGGTCGTCTTGGGAAGTTTCGGCCTCGACGAGGACTGGGATGTGTTAGAGGACGGTATTGGCTCTCTCCTGTCAGGTGCACGCTCAGCCCCACCCAGACGAAGGTCATGGTGGCAGCAGACATTTTGCATACAATACAAGTTTCGTAACCCTCCTCAGCAAAACGTTTTCATAGACTCTCGGAGCGGCCACCACCGCAGGTTGATGGTTGCCCGTGACTCGCTTCTCTGGCTGCTAGTTCCTCTGGCAAGGTGAGTGAGAGCATCCAGTCTTCCTCCCCCATTCCCTCTCTTCCTTTGGCTATGCCGGGAGGGGCGACGTGAATTGGAGGGTTCCTGCAGAGTGTTCTCCGTAGGATTTCGCGTCGGGGACTGCATTCCTGGAGGGACCTTCGGGTCCTACCGGACGTAAGTCCCTGTTGTTGAGGAAGGATCTTGCCCACTCCTCCTCGATTTCTACGGGAATCAGGAGGACCACCACCCGATGATAGTCTGATGAAATTTGGGGGTTACACCGAGCGCTTAAAATTCTTTGGAATTTCTAGCTCTCTCCGAGTGTTTTTGTCTTCTGTGATCTGCAAACACTTGGGTGAGACCACAGTCCAGAGTGGGCGAGACAAGAATTCCTGATAATTGTTACTACGATAATCATGAATCTTGCTGAATGCTCGAATTCCTTGGAAAGCCATTTATTCCTGGAATTTCTAGCATTCGAAGGAAGTACAGTGAGTCCTCAGGTTATGCTGGTTTCGACTTATGCTGTTTCGTGGTTACGAACGCGCCCCCATAAAAATATGACAATTTGTCCAAAATTGCATTTTTCCTAACTATACAAACCTGAGGTCCTTTTACAATAGGAAGGTACTATTGTAAAAGGACCGAAGGTTTGTATGCCGTGTCGGAACAAATGACAATTTGTCCAAAATTGCATTTTTCCTAACTATACAAACCTGAGGTCCTTTTACAATAGTACCTTCCTATTGTAAAAGGACCGAAGGTTTGTATGCTGTGTCGGAACAAATAAAAAATAATATTATGCGTCATTCCGTTTTACGCGGTTTAACGTCGTAAGCGACGTAAACAAACTTAAACTAGTTTCGGGCGCACTGCGGAAGAATACGCTTTGTGTGGGAGAAGACTGCATCGCTTCCCTACACTCAGTCTTCGCCCATATGCTATTTTGGTTGTTTACGCTGCCTCTCTCTCTCTTGTGTTTTATCTTTTTTGTAACTTTTTGCCCTTGGTTATGGCTCCCAAGCGTAAGGCAGACTCTTCTGATGGTAGTGCATCAAAGAAAAGAAAGCCCATCACCATGGAAGTTAAAGTGGACATTATAAAGCAATCTGAAAATTGAGAAACACCAACAAACATTGGCCGGTGGCTTGGCCTTAGTCGTTCGACTGTTGCTACCATATCAAAGATAAAGAGCGCATCGTTGAACATGTGAAAGGATCTGCTCCTATGAAAGCGACAGTGATAACCAAGCAGCGTAGTGGTCTAATCATTGAAATGGAAAGGTTATTGGTGCTTTGGTTGGAAGACCAAAATCAATGGCATATTCCAGTCAGCCTTATGGTGATTCAGGAGAAGGCGAAAAGAATGTTTGAAGCGTTGAAAAAAGAAAAGGGGGAAGGAAGTGAAAGTGAAGAGTTTGTGGCTAGTAGGAGTTGGTTTATGCAATTTAAGGCTCAGGCCAATTACCATAACCTTAAAGTGCAAGGTGAAGCTGCTAGTGGGGATGAGAAAGCAGCGAGTGAATTTCCTAAAGCGTTGGCTGAGATAATTAAGGAGGGGCGTTATTCTCCTCAGCAAATGTTCAACGTGGATGAGACAGGTTTGTTTTGGAAGCGTATGCCTAACCGCACTTACATCGCCAAGGAGGAGAAGTTAGCACCCGGTCGTAAAGCCATAAAGCCAGCAAGGAGAGGCTAACTTTTCTTCTTGGGGGTAATGCTGCTGGCGACTTCAAACTGAAGCCCTTACTGGTGTATTAGGCTGAAAATCCAAGGGCACTCAAGGGCATTTGGAAGGGTCAACTACCAGTAATTTGGAGGTCAAATAAGAAGGCATGGGTGACACTTGCGGTGTTTGAGGACTGGTTCGTAAACTATTTTGTGCCAAGTGTGGAGTGGTATTGCTCATCCAAGGGTATCCCCTTTGAGGTGTTGCTAGTGCTGGACAATGCCCCTGGGCACCCTGCCCAGCTGGGAGACTAACCCAACCCTAATGTCAAGGTGGTTTACCTTCCACCTAATACCATGGCCCTTTTACAGCCAATGGACCAAGGAGTGATTGCTTCATTTAAGGCCTACTACCTAAGAAGGACAATTGCTATGGCTTTACAGGCAACTGAAACCAAGAAGGACTTGACTCTGAAGGACTTTTGGAAATCCTACAATATCCTTGATGCCGTGAAGAACATTGCTGATTCCTGGGAGGAGGTTAAGCAAACAAACATGAATGGTGTCTGAAAAAAAATTTGTCATCAATTTGTGAATGATTTCCATGGGTTCGAGGACACAGTTCAGCATGTTATAAAGAACGTTGTTGCCCTGAACAAGGAAATCAATTTAGAGATGGAGGTTAATGATGTTACAGAGCTGCTGAAATCTCATGGAGAGGAGTTATCTGCTGAGGACCTGATACAACTGGAGAAGCAGATCATAGAGGAAGAAGAAAAAGCACCCACCCCAGAGCCTAAGGCTTTCACAAGGCAGGACTTGGCAAGAGGTTTTGCAGAGTTGCAGCAAGCGTTGGCAACTTTTGATCCCAACTTGGAAAGGTTCACTAGGGTTTCCAGAGGCATCATGGATTTGATGCAATGTTACAAAGAGATCTTGGATAAGAAGAGGTTGTTCTCTGTTCAGACCTACCTGGAGCAGTATTTTAAGAGAGGCGTGCAACAGATCCTGTACCCTCTACCTCAGCTGCCTCTACTACTCCAGACTCACCTGCCCCAGTCTCTCCAGCACCTTCTGAATGTTCTGCCTCACCTCCAGACTCACCTGCCCCAGCATCTTCAGCACCTTCTGGAGGTTCTGCCTCACCTCCAGACTCCCCTGCCCCAGCATCTCCAGCACCTTCTGGAGGTTCTGCCTCTCTTCACTAACCTCCCCCAGTATCTCCAGCACCTGCAGCTTCCTCTCCAGTGTGCAAGCCAACCAAATAAATAAAGGTAAGGAATTGTTCTCCCTTTTTTATTAATATTTACATTAATTCATGTGGTATTTTTTTATGTTCCTACTTACACTGAAAATCGTGTTACGATGCATCTTAAGAACGGATCAACTTCGTAACTCAAGGACTCACTGTACTGTCGCTGAAGGAAGAATATCTCGGGAGGGGCTCAGCCTGGATGGACGTGATGGTCCATCGCCTCAGTAGGCGGTCAACCCCGGGATAAAGAAGAACAGGCAATAACAGTCAATCCTCCTCTCTCTTTTTTTTTCCCCTTTACTGCTTGCTTATACCAGAATGAAACAAGGAAAAAAGAGGAATTTGGTGGAGTTTACTCTTCGGAATTCGAACCCGAGAGTCTATGTTCTTGGTTCAATCCTAGGATCTTACCGAACATACGTCAATCCATTCAGGATGGATAGCACCGAGAGTTTGAATGTCTCTCCAGTGCTACTGTTTTGGGAACATCCAGTTCGGCTTGAACTAGTTGTCTTTGGCATCCTGTTATCACCATAGAAGTCTTCCTTCGGGAAAACTTCACCTTTGCTCTCTTCATTAGAGAATGAAGGAGGTTCTGCTTCCAGTCCTTGATTCTTGTTCCGTCGAATGGAAGAGAATTCTTTAACGCTGGAGGTCTATGTACAGGAACCTACAAATATACTACGTATATTTCTCTCGCGACATGCTTCTGTTATCAGTTGACCGAGAGGAATAGTATCATCTCTTAATTGAACTACAACTTGGGACTGCCTTACAAGCTTCCCGAGAGTTACCGGTTTCGATTTTGAGATAATAGTGGTATTGTTTACAACAACAACACCACAGCGTTTGCATTCACCGAAACCCGTTTCGGTTAAAATGCAAATGCTCGAGCGTATTTTTTTGCTCTCGATTGTTCTAGCCGAACGCATTCCTTCATGGAATGGATTACCTGGCAACTCAGGATAAGTGAGCAAGAGCTAGCGGCATACAGGCTGCCTGCCAGCCCTGCCTGCCGCAGCCAGTACTGCTGGCTCTCCAAGATAGTTCGGTCAGGTTTTTGTCTCTCCTCCTCTGCGATGATTGACTACCGAATCGAATCTCTGCCCGGCAATGACAGACTTAGGTCTCTGGTTGGCTGGAATTCTTGCATACGTGTATGACCATATCCCCTGCATCGCCTTTTGCCGTTGCGAGAATTTTCAGACAGAGATATCTCACTAGACTCGTTATCATCTTTCTGTTTAGCTCATGGTAACAAAAGTCTGTAGCCTAGTCTTCTGCTTCATCACACCTGCCGCTGCGATGACGCAGAATAATTTATTCATACATCTGAGTTTGTCTTCTAAATACATCTCGTAATTTGTAGGTGTGCAATTATTCTTTGTTCACCCCGAATTGTAGATGAATAACGGAAGACTTCGCCTGTTCCCCACCCTGCCAGCTCTACTTTCAAAGTAATGGAAATGTCCTCCCTGATCCAGCCCATGAGAAGTGGTTGTTCAGGCAGTACAATCCCTGGGTTTTCATTACTGAAAGACGCTCCGCTTTCATTGCAAACTCTGACTTCTCACCGAACAGTAATGAAGTAGCGGTTTAGCGTTTTCAGTCCTCTGTAAAACAACAGGGATTAAAACCGTTTTCACTGGTTGGTGTCATTGATGGGTCTTTTTCTACATTCAGAATCTTGAGAGTTAACTTCTCTCGTTTCAGCTGTGAAGACGTAGGTCCGCATTCACCTTAGTCTTTCACTGGCATATAGTATTGTTTCTCTTTAGTTGAGATTCAACTACTAAGAGAACTTCTGTCTTGTCATCAGGGACCTCGGTCTCTAGAAGGCAGTTGACTATCGTCTGATGGGCGCATGCCTTGAGAGAATCATCATCTCATCTCCCAACATCAGTGGTGAACAAGATAGACGATTTGTATGGTTTCTCGGCATAACTCTTCAAAAGGCAAGTGTCACATGACTACGTCTCGGATGCATGACTGCTTGCCTCACACTGAGTGCAGTCAGTCAGCAGCTGTTGAAGAGTCTGAGACCGTCACGAGCTACGTTGTGGACTTTGTATTAGTTGATCCAGATCAGTCATTACTTTGTCCTATTGGCGTGTTCCTGTACCCATAAGGATCGACACCCACCATGGAGTGTCAGCGTCTTTATACGTTGCCGAATATTATGAGACCGTGAGAGACTTCTCTGCATTGGATAGTCCAGTGGATGGGAACTTTTCATCACTCCAAAGAATATGTCGGACAGGAAGATAGATAAGGTCTCATTACGACCATATTTATCTTTCCCTTCGGGCCTGCCCACAGGTCCTTGGAACCTCATTTCCTTGGACCGTTCGTGGATGCTTACCCAGCTCCTTAAAGAGGACAAGTTGCATCTCACCTATGGTGTGCAGTTCTAGAGGTAAGAAGGATGCAAGAGTGACTGGCCTCTCCACCTTCCCCACCTCGTCCTTCCACTCCTCTTCCTTTGGGTGAGGATAGGACTCGAACTTACACTGGCTGGTCAGGCGATTGGTGCAGTAAGCTTGCACATACCGCATCCTTTTTATGTTTCTTTTCAGAATCATAGAAGCAATTCTGCTCCTTTCTCTAGCAAGGGGGAGGAAGGAAACTGGCAATAATGCAAACCCTCCCCAGAACTTTGCATTAATGCCTCACTCTAAATATTCTTCACAGCCCATTTTCGGATGAGTTACGATTCCTCACTCATTTCGAAAAGGGCCAGAAGTCTGACTCTTGATCATGCAGCTCCTATACTCCGATCAAGTTGTCAGAGGCAGGGCACTCCTCGCTCTTACGACCAGGAGTAGCAGCCTAGGTGTGTAGAACTCCAGTCATTTCTAGAGGCTCACTCATATTCCCCCCACCAATCAGTGAGTCTTCCTTATGTAAAGGACCGAGGGTTTGTATATCGTGTAGGAACAAATCACAATTTTTGGAAGTAAATTGTATTTTTCCTAACTATACAAACCTGAGGACCTTTACATACATGCCCACCTCATGCCACCTCTCAATCTGAACCTGGGCTGAAAGGCAAAGTGGAGTGTTTACATCCGGGCAGGCTAGCCTGCCTGCGTGTCACATAGTAGTTACTGCCTAACCACCTTGTTCAAGAATTTAACGGCCGTAATTCCAGCTACGCCGAAAGTAATTCCTTAATTAAAGGACCTCAGGTTTGTATAGTTGGGAAAAATACGATTTATTTCCAAAAATTGTGATTTCAAAAGAGAAAACACTACCTAATGGTTATAGTGATTGAGATTTAGCTGACACGTACCTAGAATTTTTCAAGAATGAAATTGAAAATATAGTTTCAGATTTTGCAGAAACACTACCTCACACCATCATTACTACAGTAGTTTATACTAGATTTTCTATTTTCAATAGAGTAACTATTGGTGATGTCACTGGAATTATTAAGAAAGCTTAGAAAACAGATTGTTTATCTGATCCAGTGCCTGTTTTGGAAATAATTGTAGCTTAGAACTTTCTGACTTTTGAGGATGTGATTTTGAAGATTGTAAATGGCTGCATGTCTGAATGTAAATTCTTGATATCTGAGAAAATTGTTATTATTAAGCTAGTTTAAAAGGGTACTCTTGACTACCAGGAGGTGAGTTCATATAGGCTTGTATCAAATTTTTCTTTTATGTAAAAAATTATGGAATATGCGATCCTCGAACGATTAATGGCTTACCTAAATACCTCAGGTGTTTTTCCTGATTGCCAGTTTGCATACAGACAATTATATTCCACTGAGACAACTATATGTTTAGTGGTAAATGACCTATTGGAAATGTTGGATACAGATAAATGTGGTATTTTGGTGCTCTTGGATCTTAGCACTGCCTTCTACACAGTTGTACATGATTTACTCCTAGGTGGTTTCCGATTCATCAGAGTTGTGGATGATGTACTTGATTTTTTGAAGGACTATTTGAAGGATAGATGGTATTGCATACAGATTGGAAGTGCTGTGTCATATTAACTTTTGATGAGAGGAGTTCCTCAGTGAAGTGTGCTTGGCCCTGTCCTTTTTTTATATCTATAATACAATTAGTTAATCCAATATACTACATAATAGTGGAGTAGAATATGTTATGTGCTGTTGACACAATTCTATTTCGTTGTTACAAATATTGAGGATACAAATAGAAAATTAAATGAAGTTCTATTGAATATTAAACAATGGATGACTTTGAAACAGTTGAAATTGAGTGAAACTTGGGTCTAGACAACTGATAGGGTTTTTGATCTCGGAGTGTACTTGGATTGTGGCTTGTTAATCAGTCTACAAATTAATAATGCTGTGAAACTTGCTGAATATCATATTCAAAATATAGCCCTTGTAAGGAGATATCTTGATGAGAGTTCTGTGAAGAATCTTGTCATCAACAAGGTTATAAACCTTATATATTATTGTAACTCTGTGTGCTATGTCACCCAACGTACAGCTAAGGAAACTACAAAAAAAATTATAAATAGAGCTGCTAGGCTAATAAAAGGTGTTGCTCCATGGGACATGATTACCCCTGTCTTAATTGATTTGCACTAGCTCCCAGTGAAGGCCCAAATAACATTCAAGTTATGTGTTTTGAACCATCAAGTTGTTAAGATCGGTTTACCTCAATATTTGAGAGATTTACTACAGTTTATACACCCAATAAATTGACCTAGTACAAGACGAGTTATTGATGGTTTAAAGTCGGTAGAGCTGCAGTTTTCCTCAATCTGTGGCTCCAGAGCATTTAAATATGCACCTCCTAGATTATACAACAACCTTTCTCTTGAACAGAGTCAGATCGAGGATTTGAAGTCTTTCCAAAAGAATCTTAAAACTATTTTGTTTAAATCATGCTATGATATGGAAGTTCAAATAGTGAATATGGAATTTTGTACATGAACTTTCCTGTCAGACATATACTTAGCTTACGTCTCTGACGTCACGACAGAATTCAAAACTCGCGGCTAACGCGACAGGTAGTCAGGTGATCTACCTTACCCGCCGCTGGGTAGGCGGGTGTAAGAACCAACATACCTTTCTTGCCAGATTTTTTCTGTCGTCGGTGTCGACCACACCAGTGTCGGTACCCTCTTGACATTGGATTCTTTTCTCGTTTTCGCCCTGGATTGTTTCTACGGACTTTTGGTGAAGTACCCGATCTTTTTGGCCTGGCATTCGCGATTTGTGGACAGTTATTGGACTTTTCTTTGGATTTTTTCTTGGATCATGATGTCTGATGTTGATACTAAGAAAACTGTTATGTTTAGAGTTTGTTTGTATGACTGAGTTGTAAGGTGAGGCTACCGAAGCTGCGGTAGACCCTCACACGGTATGTTTCTTGAAGTGTGAGGGAATGAATGCACCTTTAATAACCCTTGTAAATTGAATGTGAAAAAGCTGAATGAGGATGAATGGAAGTCTTTGTCTCCCTACTTGAGGAAGCTTGAAAAGGATAAGTTAGGAAAGCTTCTTCCAGGAGCAGTAGTAGATCTCGTATTAGCGAGTTGGATGTAGATAATCCTATTTTAGAAGTAGCTCCTTTGTCAGTTCAGCTCCCTGCTCCCTGCACCGAAGCCGAAGATGCGCCTTCGGAAGTGGCCTCAATGAAAGCCACCATTCGCAGTATGGAGAGGAAAAATCAAACAATTAGAAGGTAAGAGTGATTCCAATAGTGATTTGTGCAGTGAACCCAGTGCAGTGGAGGGTGCGTCTGATCGGCTCCCTAATTGCTTCCAGGCCTAGACCTCTTCCAGACTCCCAGTCCCAGTGGAGGAGGAAAGTCGAAAGCCGCAGGGAGGTTAGGGAGCATCCCCAACGGTCAGGCGTCCCCTCGGTAGCTCCTGTTGATCGTTCCCAGGCTACCTTGGATCGCTCCAAGAGAGAAATTTTGCGCCAATGCTTTCTCGTCTTCGCTTCGCCTTCTCCTAAAAGAGGATGGAGCTCTTCGGAAGCCTCGCGCCCTTCGAAGAGAGCCTGGAACGCTCCTGCGCCCGCCCTTCCAGCCCTGAAGTTTTTTCGGAAGAGCCTGAGGTGGAAGCGAAGAAGCGTAAGAGATCTCAGGAGTATCGTTCCCCGAGCGGAGATCGAGCCTCGTCACTGTTCACGAGTTTGTGAATTCTCCTGCAAGGGTGTTGGCTAACCTCAGGCGCAGATTTCGGCTCTGGCTGGCTCTCTTTGCGTGTCTTCTCGTCGTAGGAAGGACGTCTCGCTTCCTGTAAAGAAGTCCAGGCTCCCCTCTCCTGACTCTCGCTATTCGACGGAAGCGGCGCGCTCACCTGTGCGTTCGGATTCTCGCAGGAGGCTTTCTCTGCTTCGGACAGATCACATCTGCGTCTAAGCGACATTCGCCTGACAGACAAGTTTCTCCTTCGGACAAGGAGCAACTGCGCGTAGGAGATCCTCACCCTACACCGACGCTCTTCTCGAGACAGGATCGCTCCCCTTGACAGGCGCCAAGAGCCTAGTAGGCGCTACTCACCTCGTAGCCGCTCCTCGTTCTCGCCTCCACTCTACCCGGTGACAAGCGCCCTAAATCGGACAGCGCCCTTCGCTGGACAGGCGTCAAGAGCTTGTTGAGCGTTTCGCCTGGCAGGCGCTCTTCTCCCGACTTTTACTCGCCTCGAGTCAGGCGCCGAGAGCCTAGCAGGCGCTTCTCCCCTTGTAGGCGCTCACCTAGTAGGGCGCTCGTCGCCAGAGATCCTCTGCCTCGGTTCAGGCGCCAGCCTGGAGGCGCTCGTAGGCGCTGTTGCCTGGTAGTCCGGCTCTCTTTGGATAGGCGCCAAGAGCCTGATAGAAGTTCTTCTTCAAACAGGCGCTCTGCGCCTGACTGCCGCCTGACTCCTGTTAGGCTCCAAGAATCTGGGAAACGCACTCCTCCAGACAAGAAGGATGTTGCAAGTAGACACTTTCCTGAAGCATTGTCTCCAAGACGTATACGTCTAACTTCCTCTAGAGACTCCTTTAAGAATAGTCGCGCCTCTAAGGATCATGAGGGCTCTTCGCTCAGGAAGCAGGACCCCTCAGAAGAAGGAAGGACAGACCCCAAGAAGAAGGACCAAAAGATCTCTGTTTCCTCCTATAAGAGACTAACAGAGTTACTCCTGCAAGAGTTTGGAGATATCCTTTCTCCTGTGGCTCCCCCTTCTCCTCTTTCGTTATTCTCCACTTCGAAGACGTCGAAGGTTTCGTCTTGTGTAAGGATGAAACCTACTGTTTCCAGAAGAAGGCGCTGAGAGGTTTTGGGGAATGGCTCCTTTCAATAAGGAAGAAAGGGAAGAAACGGGTTTTTTCTTTCCCTCCGTCTAAACTGGACCGGCAGATTGGGATTCTGGTACGAATCGGGAGAACCTTTAGCCTCGCTCTCCCTTCGTCTGCGGACTCGGACTTCTCTTCATTAGTGGATTCTGCTCGTCGTTCCGCCCTCTTGTCCGCCAAGACTACGTGGGGAATGAACGAACTTTGACCACCTACTGAAGGGAATGTTCCGAGTCCTGGAAGTTTTCAACTTCCTTGATTGGTCTTTAGGTGTTCTGGCTAATAAGACCCAGACCCCAGATGCTCTGTCTCCTGAAGATCTTAACTGTGTCCTCACTTGCATGGATAAAGCAGTGAGAGACGGATCGAGTGAAGTCTCCTCACTGTTGGAGCTGGAGTGATTAAGAAAACGGTCGGTCTACTGTTCGTTTCTCACGAAGGCAGTGTCACATGCGCAAAGGGCCTCGCTTATGTATGCTCAACTCTCTCCTCTTCTGTTCCCCAAGACAGAAAAATTATTCAAGATGTCTCGAGTGCCCCTTTCAGCTAAGGCTACTCAGGACATGTTAGCCCAGGCGGCCAGGAAACCTCGCTCTGTCTTCCAACCCAAGGCCAAGAAAGAGACTCCTCTGAGACAGGAGTTCCCTTTCGAGGAGGGACCCGCTGTCAGAGGTTCTGCAACCAGAGGGACTAGACCTTTTAAGAGAGGTAAAACCTTCTCTAAGTCAGTCAGAGGGAAGAAATAGCGGTCAAGGACTCCAGACATCAGTGGGTGCCAGACTACTGAAATTTGCCGACGTCTGGGCCCACAAAGGGGCAGACAATTGGTCCCTATCGATTGTCAGCAAAGGATACCTCATTCCCTTCTCGTCAAGACCACCATTGACGACAACTCCGAGGGAGTTGGTAGCCAAGTACAAGGAACCCCATCATGAATCAAGCCTTTCTCTAGCAGTAGATCTCATGCTAGAGAAGGAGGCTATAGAACTAGTGAAAGATCCCCACTCTGCGGGGCTTTTACAACAGACTATTCCTAGTTCCGAAGAACTCAGGAGGATGGAAGACTGGTGTTGGATGTAAGCGCCCTGAACGTCTTTGTGGAAAAGAGAAGTGTTCGCCATGGAGACAACTTCCTCAGTGTTAGCGGCTCTTCGTCCAGGGGACTGGATGGTGTCTCTAGACCTTCAGGACGCTTACTTTCAGTGACCGATCCATCCTTCTTCACGGAAGTATCTACGATTCATGATGGGAGGAAACATCTTCCAATTCAAGGCCTTGTGCTTCGGCCTATCAACTGCCACACAAGTTTTCACGGGGTTAATGAAAAACGTGGCGCAGTGGCTACATTGGGTTTTGGAGTGAGGGTGTCGCTTTATCTCGACGGAACTGGCTAATCAGAGCAGAGTCTCAAGAAAGATGTCTGGAGGACCTTCAAAAGACCCTTACATTGGCAAGTTCTCTGGGACGTTCTGGTGAACTTCCAGAAGTCTCAATTAATCCCCAGTCAAGAGAGGATCTATATGGGGATTCGGATAGCTTCTCTGGCTTTTCGGGCTTTTCCGTCGCCAGAGAGGATAGCTCGTTGCTACGAGAAAATAACGACCTTCCTAGAGAAAGATCATGCACAGCGAGGGAGTGATGAGTCTGCTGGGGACACTCTCCTCGCTGGAGCAATTCGTTTCTCTAGGAAGGTTGCATCTCAGGCCTCTACAGTTCTTCCTATACCAGAACTGGAGGCGTCTCTCCCTAGATCTGGAGTTCTCCTTCAAGATCTCAAGGGAAATCAAGAGAGACCTTCGGTGGTGGAACAACCCACTTCGATTTGTGGAAGGAATGTCTCTTTACTTGCCGAACCCCAGCCATGTGTGTTTTCCGACGCATCGGAGGCAGGTTGGTTGGGGAGCGACGCTCGGGACAAGAGAAGTGTCAGGCCACCTGGAAGGGGGTATCAAGGTGTCCTGGCACATCAACAAGAAAGAGTTGATGGCAATCTGGATGGCATTGAAAGCCTTCGAACCCCACGTCCGAAATGCAGTAGTGCAGGTCAATTCGGACAACACAACAGCCTTGGCGTACATCAAAAACAGGGGGGGACAGCAACTCCTTCTCCCTGTACGAAACAGCAAGGGATCTTCTGCTGTGGTCTCAAACAATGGAAGATCAGTCTTCTCACCAGATTCGTACAGGGAGAAAGGAACGTCAGGGCCGATCTCCTGAGCAGGAAGAATCAACTCCTGCCTTCAGAGTGGACCCTCCACTCAGAAGTATGCCAAGACCTGTGGAGAAGATGGGGCAGACCTCACATCGATCTCTTTGCAACAGCAAAGAACGCAAGAATCGAACTTTACTGCTCCCCGATCTCAGACCCAGGAGCAATATCAGTGGATGCGTTTCTCCTAGATTGGGCAGGGCTAGACGTCTACGCCTTTCCCCCCTTCAAAGTACTGGGACAAACCCTCAAGAAATTTGCTATCTCGGAGAGGACAAGAATGACGCTAGTAGCTCCGTTCTGGCCCGCCCAAGATTGGTTCACAGAGGTACTGGAATGGTTGGTGGACTTTCCAAGAGCACTTCCACAAAGACAAGATTTGCTCAAACAACCCCACTTCGACAGGTATCACAGAAACCTCCCCGCTCTCAATCTGACTGGCTTTCGACTGTCAAAAGTCTTGTCAGAGCGAAGGGGTTTTCGACAAAAGCTGCTAAGGCTATCGCCTCAGCTAGAAGACCTTCGACCCTTAAAGTCTACCAGTCGAAGTGGGACGTCTTTCGCCGTTGGTGCAGGAACCAGAAGTTTTATTGTAGTGTCTTACCGAACAATTATAGAGCCGTGATTTCCACGAGCGGCAGGATACTAAATTCAAATTTAGCGCGTCGGCGTCGCCAACACTGGTGGTGATGACGTCATCTCCCTCCACTCGCGGGAGAACCAGGTACAACTGCCCAGGTGAATCCAATTCTTTTCCTGCCGGCGTCCGGTGAACATCGGTGGTCGGTGCGGTTGGATGACTTTGCTTCGCTTTTTTCTTGTGGATTTGATCTTCGGAAATGGGTGAAGTACTCTTTTTTTGGCGTTGTTGTTATTTTGCTTTTTATTTAGGCGTTGCCATGTCGGATTCTAGTCCGTCGGGAGTTAGGTTTTGCATCTCAGGATGTAAAACTAGATTATCCAAATTAGAGTATGATTCTCACACTAAATGTGTTAAGTGTAGGGGACAGGTTTGTTCAGCAGATCGAACATGTAACGAGTGTAGTGATTGGACTGATTCTCAATGGAAGTTTTTTAGTTTCATACTCGGAGAAATTAGCTAAAGACAGAATTAGAAAAAGCAGCGCTTAGGAAAGTAGACTTAGCTCTGCTTCGTCTTGCGATGCATCTGTTCCTTCTGTTTCTCCTCAAATTGTTATGTCTCCTTTAACTACACCTCCTATTCCTCCTACTAATTCCCTACCCACTTCTCCGCTTCCCGTGTAGTTTCTTCCGACACATTGCCAGTCTGGAATCGAGGTAGATTCCAGAAATTTTCGGTACTAGCGAATACGGTTTTGCAACTTGGTAATTCAGTTAAGACGTTTTTGGGAGAAAGCGGGCTTCAGGTAAGAGTGTAGTTGAGGGTGCGTCTGTCTGTCCTGACACGTCTCATACAAAGGTCACTGTCCAGCTCCCCCGTACCGGGAGAAGACATACCGGAAGTCCAAGGGAGTCGATCAGGATTTGCCCACAGACAGGCGCCTCTCTTGTTGAGCCTGTTGCGCCTCAACAGGGCTCGGTTAAGCGTTGGAAAGGTGTTGCGGTCAGGACGCCTTTCAAATGATTCAAGCGATTCGTCTCCGGTCGCACGGCGCTCTTGGCGAGATTCGCCCGTTTCGCGTCCCTTAAAGAGGCGTTCAGGCGCCGATTCTTCGCCTCCTCCAGTCAAGCGGTATAAGGAGCCTGAGAGTAGGGTTGCGCCTCGGCCGTTAGCGGCTCGTTCGTCGCCTCAATCTGTGCCTTTTTCGGCTCCATCTAATAGTAGAGATTGTGGTTTTAGCGCTGTAGCTAGCAGTTCTAAGGGTGTTTCTTTAGGCGCTTTTCGTCTGTTACGCCTGATGCGCCTGTTTCGCCTCGAATTTCGGCGGCTCCAAGCGAGGCGCAAGTAGTTTTTCCGCCTCCTGCTGAACATTTAGGCTCTTCCAAGCCTACGTTAACTGTTTTTGATTTGTCTCTGGCGCCTTTGCGCAAGCAGTTAGAGATGTTAACCAACTGGATGAATGAGTCCAAGGGTGGTTCGAAACCTTCAGATCAGTTGTAGTTCCGTCTACTTCTTCGGCGTATCGGAGAATGAAGAAGAAGTAGAGGAGGAGGATTCACATCACCTCTCGTGTTATTCACGTCTCCTTAGATTTCTTCTGGTATCTTATCCAGATTATTTTGAGAAAGCGGCTCCGCGCTCCCCAACTTCGACTTTTTTGATGAGGAGGAAAACTTCAGACCCTCTCTCCTCCCAAAACTTGTTCTATCTAAAGCGGTTAGACATTCGTTGAAAGAGACTGAGAAATGATGTCTATGAAAAGAGACTTAGGGAAGGCTTCTTTTGGTTACCCTCCCTCTAAGTTGCTTCGTAAGAGGTATAGGTTTTATGTAACTGGGGAAGCTCCTTCTCTGGGAGTTTCTGCCTCCTCCCAGGGAGACTTCTCCAGTTTAATCGACTCCTCTAGAAGATCTGCTTTTCGCCGCAGCGAAGTTTCTTTACAGCGCCTGAGTTGGACCACGTTGTAAAGAATCAATTTAAACTTTTGGAAGTCTTTAGCTTCCTTGATTGGACTATTGGCGCTTTAGCGGCCAGATCGAAGACTGTCCTTCTCTTTCTCAGGAGTTAGCGGAGGATTGGATTGGTGTTCTGTCCTGTGCGGACAAATCCATTAGGGATGGATGATGATGAGTTAGCTTCGCTCATCGCCTTTGGTACCCTTAAGAAAAGGCAACTTTGTTTGGGCTCCTTTGCTTCTAAAAGGGTTACGTCCCAACAGAAGTCTGCTCTCTTGTTGCTCCTTTTTGTGAAAGAAAACCTCTTTCCAGACGATGTAGTGTTGTCAATTTTCGTCTGCGCTAGATAAGAAATCTACTTCGGATTTACTGGCACAGTCTACTAAGAGACCTAAAGCTCCTGTGGAGACTGTTCCTTCGGTTTCTCCTCTGGCCCAAGCGCCTTTTCGAGGGAGAAAACCCAAGCGCTTCTTTCGGCCGAAGTCGAATTTGCGACCTCAGTCTAAGGCCTCGGCCAGGTTAACAAACCTTCCAAATGAAAGCTCGGTTCTTCATGCACCAGTGGGAGCCAGGCTGGCTCTGTTTTGGGAGGAATGGGAAAACAGAGGGAGAAGAAGCCTGGGTAGTGCAAGTACTCAAGTTAGGGCTATCGTATTCCTCTCGTTTCACCTCCCTCGCTCACCTGTGCCAATTCCATTCCAGGCATACTCTCCGGGCTCAGACAAATTTCTGGCGCTAGCCGCAGAAGTGGAAGCGCTTGTTCTCAAAGAAGCGATAGAACAGATAGAAGGGGATTTTCCTCCAGGCTTTACAATCGCCTTTTTGTAGTTCCCAAGTCCATCAGGGGGCTGGAGGCCGGTTTTGGATGTGAGCGCCCTGAAACTTGCATGTCCAGAAAACAAAATTTCATATGGAGCCCACCTCGGTCGGTTCTGGAGTCCATCAGACAGGGGGATTGGATGGTCTCTCTGGACATGCAAGACGCTTATTTTCACATTCCGATACATCGCGAATCTCGGAAGTACCTGAGGTTCATGTTCGAAGGCCAAGGTGTTTCAGTTTCGGGCGCTTTGCTTCGGACTAGCGACCGCTCCTCAAGTTTTCACCAGGGTTCTATCCCGATAGGAAGCTGGCTGCACATATTAGGAGTAAGAATCTCCCTCTATCTGGACGATTGGCTTCTCCGGTCGGAATCAGAGAGTGGTGCATGAAGGACCTTGGAACAACTCTGGATCTTGCCAGAAAGTTAGGAATTCTGGTCAACAAACAGAAGTCCCAGTTGGTTCCATCTCAGAGCATCCTTTATTTGGGGATGATTCTGAATGCTCAAGTTTTCGGGCTTTTCTGTCCCCGAAGAGGGTCCAAGGCTGTCTGGAGACAGTTCAGGAGTTCTTGGACAAAAAGGTAAGTTATGCCAATCAGTGGATGAGGCTCCTGGGCAAATTGACGTCAGTGGAGAAATTTGTGACGTTGGGAAGACTGCACATGAGACCTCTGCAGTTTTTACCTGAGAGCCTCTTGGTGCAGGAAGACACAACCAGACTCGATTACCTTCCTGTCACAGATCAAATAAAAGAGGACCTAAGGTGGTGGCTCTCTCGAGCAAGGTTGGAAGAAGGGTTAGATTTACGACCCATCCTCCCGAACCTACAGTTCTTTTCCGACGCATCGGACACAGGTTGGGGAGCCCTACTGGGAAATCAACGGACTTCAGGAGCTTGGTCGGAGAAGGAGAAGAAGTTCCACATAAATGTAAAGGAACTGTTAGCAATTTTCTTGGGGCTCAGACAGTTTCGGAGCTTAGTAGAAGGTCGAGTAGTGGCAGTGCATTCCGACAACTCCACGGCTCTCTCGTACGTGCGGAAACAGGGGGGACTCAGTCTTTCTCTCTGTACGAAGTAGCCAAGGATCTCCTCCTGTGGTCAAACGAAGCGAAGGTTCAGCTAGTCCCGAGATTTGTTCCGGGAAAGATGAACGTCCTGGCGGACGAGTTAAGTCGTCAACAGCAAGTGTTACCTCTGGTAGTGGACTTTGGACAACAAGATTTGTCAGAAACTTTGGCGCCTTTGGGACGACCGTCAATAGACCTGTTCGCGACATCAAGGAACAACCGTCTTCCTCTCTTTTGTTCTCCAGTCCCCCGATCCTCTAGCTTGGTCGTGAGGCGCAATGCTGTTGGATTGGTCGGGTCTGGAAGCTTATGCATTCCCTCCGTTCGGTCTAATAAGAGAGGTGCTGAACAAGTTCATGTCGCACAGCAATGTAACGCTAACGTTAATCGCTCCCTTTTGGCCCAGGAAAAGAGTGGTTCCCGGACCTTCTCCAGTTGTTAGTAGACTTCCCCAGACTTCTTCCTCCAGAGAAGTGGCTTCTCAAACAACCTCACTTCAAGAGGTTCCACCAAAACTTGTCCGCTCTAGCTCTGACAGGGTTCAGACTGTCCGGAATCTTGTCAGAGCGAAAGGATTTTCAAGAAGAGCTGCAGAAGCTATCGCTCGTTGTAGGAGAGAGTCTTCTAACAAACTCTATCAAGGGAAGTGGAGAATCTTCAGAGAGTGGTGTAGAAGTGCTAAAGTCTCTACTTCTGCAACCTCTTTAACAGAAATAGCAGATTTTCTTCTATTTCTTAGGAACTCTAAGAAACTGGCTCCTTCGACGATCAGAGGATATAGAGCCATGCTCTCTTCGGTTTTTCGACATCGAGGTTTGGATATTTCCTCCAATTCAGATCTGTCGGACCTCATTAGGTCTTTCGAAACCACTAAGCTCCCGCAAGATACAGTGGCTTGGAACTTAGATGTGGTGCTTAAGTTCCTCATGGGGCCACCGTTTGAGCCTTTGAAGTCGGCTTCACTCAGGAACTTGACTAAGAAGGCACTCTTATTGCACTAGCCTCTGCTAAGCGTGTCAGCGAATTGCACGCTATAGACAAAAGAGTCGGTTTCTCTCAAGGCAATGCTGTATTTTCGGTATCTTTGACCTTTCTAGCCAAAAATGAGAATCCTTCTAATCCTTGCCGAGGAGTTTTTGTGGTAAGGAACTTATCTGATTTGGTTGGACATGAGGAGGAAGAAAGGCTCTTATGTCCAGTCAGGGCTATTAAGCAGTATCTGTTTGCCACTAAGGGTATTAGAGGACAATCTTCTAAGCTCTGGACCTCGGTTCAAAATCCCTCTCGTCCTCTTTCTAAGAATGCTATATCGTTCTTTATTAGAGAGCTTATCAGGGAAGCTCACTCGCAGTCCGAGAACGACAATCTTTCCGTTCTGAGAGTTAAAGCTCCACGAGGTTAGAGCAGTGGCAACTTCTTTAGCATTCAGAAAGAATTTATCTTTAGCTTCGATTCTTCAGAGCACGTTCTGGAGATCGAATTCGGTTTTTGCGAGTCATTATCTCAAAGAGATAGAAAAACGGTTTTTTCGAGAATTGTAAAACGTTAGGTCCGGTGGCGGTTTCTGGCATGGTGTTGGGAGAAACGGCACAGGGTCGTCACCTCTATGCTAACTTTTCACCTTGAATAGGTTGTCGAGTTCAAGGGAAGCTGGGGGTACTGAGTACCTGGGATACTCACCAGTCTGTTAGGTCAGATTTTACAATGGTTGGGTATATATGTTTTTAAATCTGGTGTTGGTGACAAATGTTTTGTATGATTGAATTTCTGGTCTTAGCCCAGGGCAAGGGCAATCTTTGTTGTTACTATCCTCCGTCAGTCAGCCTTGACTCGCTTGAACTACGGAAGGATTCCACTCCTGTAGAGGCTAACTTTGGTCAAATTCCAATTCCTCTACAATAGTAAGAAGAGCACCGACCAGAGGCAGTAACAGTCTGCTGTAGCTCTCTTACAAGGTAAGGTACAACAGACACCTTGAGTGTTTACTGGTATTGCAATAAATGTAACCATTTAAAAATACTAGTGGTCCACTGAATCCCACCTTCCCATAAATGTGTAATCAGCTCTATAATTGTTCGGTAAGACACTACAATAAAAATGAAATTTTCATTATTAAAATGAAGTTTTATTGTATACTTACCGAACAATTATGATTATACCCACCCTCCTCCCCTTAGGTGGACGGACGGGCAGAAAGAATTGGATTCACCTGGGCAGTTGTACCTGGTTCTCCCGCGAGTGGAGGGAGATGACGTCATCACCACCAGTGTTGGCGACGCCGACGCGCTAAATTTGAATTTAGTATCCTGCCGCTCGTGGAAATCACGGCTCTATAATTGTTCGGTAAGTATACAATAAAACTTCATTTTAATAATGAAAATTTCATTTTTCCTCTTCCAGTACCTCTGTGACTCAGATAGCAGATTTCCTAGTTTTCCTCAGAGAAAAATGCGGTTTGGCAGTATCTACTATCAAAGGATACCGAAGCATGCTGGCTGCGGTGTTCAGACATAGGAATTTAGATCTTTCGAATAACAAAGATCTTCATGATCTATTAAGATCTTTTGAATCTTCCCAAGAAAACTTCGAACGAAGTTCCAAGTTTGGAATCTGGATGTGTTCTTCGTTTCCTGAGGTCCGCTAGGTTTGAACCACCACATTTAGCCTCCTTCAAAGATCTCACGAGGAAAGCTCTCTTTCTCATGGCTTTAGCATCCGCTAAAAGGGTTAGTGAGATTCATGCCCTAGAAGGAAGGGTAGGTTTCAAAGGAGATTCCGTGGTTTGTCCTTCCTTCCTTCGTTTTTTGGCAAAAAAATGAGACCCTCAAATCCGTGGCCAAGGAACTTTGAGGTTCGTGGTTTATCTGCCATAGTAGGGGAAGAACCTGAAAGAACTCTTTGCCCTGTTAGGAGTTTTTAAAATACTACCTTCAGAAGAAGAAAAACCCCTTAAGGGCATTGAGGACAGACTATGGTGCTCTGTAAAGGACCCCAGCAGACCATTGTCGAAAAATGCGCTGTCTTTCTTCATTAGAAGTGTTGTGAAAGAAGCACATAAATCTTGTAATGAAGAACATTTCAAGCTCCTAAAAGTCAAGGCTCATGAAGTAAGAGCAATTGCCACTTCCTTGGCCTTTAAGAAGAATATGTCTCTTCAGAATCTGATGAAAACTACATTCTGGAGATGTAATTCAGTATTCGCCAACCACTACCTAAAAGACGTCAGTATTACGTATGACGAGTGCTTCGCGTTAGGCCCGTACGTATCGGCGGATTCGGTGCTGGGGCAGGGAGCTGGAACATATCCTTAGTAGTTTTTTACCCTTGTTTTTTTTTTGTTAATTGAGTTCATATGGTTGTATGAAAAATGATGCAGGTAGGCATCTTTTTTCGTTTCGTAATGCTAATAACTTTAGTTTGGTTAGGTGATCGGATTTGGTTTGAAGCTCCCTGCGTTGGTAGTGGACAGGTTCTGTCATAGAAGAGGGCGAACCCCCATTGACATGATCCGACTTGGATTCTACTAAGTAATGGCGGATATCAAGTCCCCGTTAGTAGACCCAAAGAGTCTTTCAGCTGTAGGTCACGCCCTCGCTGTAGCTCTTATGGCTATGCAGACTAATAGACAGTATCTATGAAGTCTTCAGCCTAAACAGGTAAGAACCAAGGTTATTTTTATCCTACAACAGGTGTTGTTTACCTTTTCTTTGTTATTTTCTGTCTTGTACCCTCCACCAAGGGTGTCAATCAGCTAAGTATATGTCTGACAGGAAAGTTCATGTACAAAAATGATATTGTTATTTTACAATAAAGTTTTGTACATACTTACCTGGCAGACATATACGATTGATGGCCCGCCCAGCCTCCCCTCAGGAGACAGGTATAAGAGAGAAAAAATCTGGCAAGAAAGGTATGTTGGTTCTTACACCCGCCTCCCAGCGGCGGGTAAGGTAGATCACCTGACCTACCTGTCGCGTTAGCCGCGAGTTTTGAATTCTGTCGTGACGTCAGAGACGTAAGCTAAGTATATGTCTGCCAGGTAAGTATGTACAAAACTTTATTGTAAAATAACAATATCATTTTGTAATGTGATTAAACACATCCGATGAAGAAACTGTTAATTTGATAATGGGGGTCCTGCGAGTTCTTTGGAAGTGGTGCGAGACCTGGATAACCTATCAACAAGTAACTTGCCTTAGTTCACCACTCACTTTTTCTTTTGCCACTAGAGGAAGAAGGCTTGCTTTGCTGGCAGTCTACCCAATTTGATTATTATATAGGCTAATTGGATGAGTAGCCTGCTACCTTTTTCTTCCTTTGCATATGTAGCTGACTTTGTGTTTGTCTGTTCCTGTTTGTTTGCCACAGAGAAAAAATGATCAATGCTGTTGCAAAAACCATGGGTGCTTCAGTCTCATGCAGCAGTAGACCCTCATAAGTATTATTCTTTCTGTAGGAGGGAAGCTCTAGTAACAGTATAGGTTCTTCCTCATGCTCTTCTTCTGGGGGTGCACAGAGTAGAACCAGCACCTCTGCACAAGGTAAAGATATTTTATCTCCTTCACTCTCAGTTCACCATGCTGGTGAGAAGCATTTGGGGGTGGTTGTACATGTGCTCTTTCCTCCCCCCTTTTTGCTGGCTTCATGGCTACTGAATTCAGAAGTGGGATGACAGCAGCAGTTTCAAAGTTAGAACTTCATTTGGATGGCAACTTTCCTGGAATTTGTATGCATTCAACAGCAAGAAACTCATTTGTTTCATCATGAGATTGAGAACAAACAAGGAAGCAGAGAGCTGGCACATCTTCTTTGCCAGAAGAGTGTGATGCTTGTGCTTCAGGGGATCTAATGGATCCTGGAGGTCCTTCACCTCCAGAACCATTAGTTCATGATGATTTGGAAGAGGTGAACACCTCGATATGCTATGTTCACCAGGTCAAACAGGCTCCTTCCTCTGCTCTGTTCATACTAGGGTAGGTACTATATGCTAGAGGATAAGGAGGCTACTCCCTTGCAGTTGGGACTCATTGGTCAGCAGACTGAAGAATGATCTCCTAGAGACTACAAGCTGTCTTGTGAGTTGATCTTTGGTTAAACATGTTACCTGATTTCACTGTGACAGGTATCTTTGCTCATGATCATGGCAGTTTTTGGGAAGTTGCAGGTGTCTGGAAGGTAATGGTCTTACCTTCTTAGCACATCAGAGTGCCAGCCATTTGTGAGCCTTGTTCTTCGAGGGAGAGACATGGTTGCCTTTCTCTTCTTTAGACAGGTATCTCACATGAGTAACCTCCCACTTAAGAACAGTACAAGACATATGTATTATAATAGAAAATTTAATTTGGAAGTGTTGGAATATGCTCTCACAAACAGCAATAAATCTGCTCGTGGAGTTGACAATATTTGTTTTGAGATGATCTGCCAAATAGCACCTCTGGCAGTGTCATACTTATTCAATTTTGTAATCATTTATGGCTTAGAAATTTATTTCCTGGTGAATGGCGTAAAGCAATGATAATTCCTATCCCCAGACCTGGAAAAGTCCAAGCAATGCAAATAACTACAGACCAATTTCTCTAACAAGTTACTTATGCAAATTACTTGAAAAATTGGTAAATGCTCGATCAACTTGGCTCATTCGAGAAAATAAAATTTTGACGCTCACTCAATTCGGGTCACAGTGTAACAGATCTACATCAGATTCTCTCTCTAACCTTAAAGACCATATACGTAGAGGATTTGAACGAAAACAAATAACTGTAGCAGTCTTTTTTTTAACATTGACAAGGCTTATGATACTACATGGAGTTACCTTAAATTAAAAACTTTACAAAATAACAACATCTGTGGACATTTACCTAGGTTCATCCAAAACTTTTTAACAAATCATAGTTTTCAAGTAAGAATTGATGATGTATTGTCCAGAACATTTCCACTTGAAAATGGTGTTCCACTGGGAAGTGTCCTTAGTGGCACACTGTTTACCCTAGCAATTAATGATATTAATAAAAGTCTATGTGCTGAAATTAAAAGCAACCTATACATGGTTCATTTTTCCATATATTATTCAGCCTCTTGTATTAAACATGCAGAGTGCATCATTAATAAAAGTATAATAAAAATAAATGAATGGACCTCATCTGAAGGATTTACGTTATCCATACACAAGACTCAAGCAGTCATGTTTTTAAAGATAGAAGGTGGATGAACGGTGAAGTATGTAATAGATTTAAAAATCAGAAATCCTAGTATAAAATAGAACAAACTGCAAAATTTTTAGGTTTAGTGTTTGATACTCACTTAAACTGGAAATCCCACATAACATACTTGAAATCAAAATGTAAAAGAGCATTAAATCTAATTAGAAAATTATCAAACACTACTTGGGGAACCAATAGACAAACCATTACCTTACTGTATAAAGCAACAGTCCTGTCTATCATTGATTACGGTAGCGAAATATATGGCTCGGCGTCAGACGCAGCACTGAAAACGTTGGACCCAGTTCATAATTAGGGTCTTAAAATATGTTCAGGAGCCTTTAAATCATCACCGACCTCTTCTTTACAGGTTGAGTTAAAGAAACATCACTCAATAATTTTTGTGATTTTTAGTGACTCGAGAAGTACCATAAAAGCCATCCAGAGTCAGAAACCAAAAAATAATATTGTACAACAAATTAAATTACTTTATGAATTAGATATTACATTAGTGCCTCGAGATACGAAATTAATCCGTTCCGAGGCGCCCTTCGTATCATGAGGTTTTCGTATCTTGGACCACATTTTACATGTTAAATGGCTAATCCGTTCCAAGCCCTCCAAAAACACCCCAGTAAATTTCATAATAAAGCTAAATCGACCTATAAACAATGAAATGCTACAACAAATTGGACATAACGTAATGCAAATTAACCTGTAAATAAAGTGTATTAGTGTACATGGTATACAAGAAATACTGTACGTAAAATGTGGAAGATTACCTTTTGAGAGCGGCTATCTCCGAAAGTGGCGGCAGAGGAGGAGGAGGACAAACGGCAGATACGTACGTACGTACGTACACTTGGCTTTACAAAACAATTAACAAAACTGTAACACTTAACTTTACAAAAAACTAAAATAAAAAAAAAAAAAATTCTTTTTTTTATTTTTAACTTTTGTTTTAACTTTTATTTTACTTTACGTAGATTTTTTATTTATTTATTTTTTTTTTTTTTTTTTTATTTTTTTACAGATTTTCAACTTCATCACCACTTTCAACTTTCTGTTTTTTATCACTTGGTTCTTCCTTTTTGCTTACAACTTTCTGTTTTTTTCACTTGGTTCTTCCTTTTTGCTTACTCCTGCTAATGCTAAAGGCCTCTTTAAAAAATAACGATCCAGGGAAGATTGCTTCTGCCTACTTTTCACAATGTTCCTGAAACGACTCAGGAAACGTCTTCCAACTGCGCAAGCATACGACCTGTGTGAGGCTTTTCGGGGGGTCTTTTTTTTTTTCTATAAACGATTGCACTTAATGAAAAGCGGCAATCTCCCACAAGGCCAGTGCGTTAGTTGTTGCATTTTAACGGCTATGCCCAGGTCTTGATAATTCATTTACTAATTGTGCCACCTCATGACTCTGTTGGCCCTGGTGTCCATCAAAACCCTGTTCAACCAAATGCTCTCTCTGCAACTGATTTGGGTACTGAATGTTTGGCAGCTGACCTTCAACATAAACTGAAGTGCCTTGATTATACTGGAATGCATGTTGTAAATGATTGGTCAACACCCTCTGTTCAGCAGGGAGTGGAGATTCTACCAACCTTGCAAAGTTTCCAGTTATCCCATGAGAGAGACCTTGATCACTTATCCCTTGTGAGAAATCTTGGTCACTTATCCCACGAGAGAGATCTTGGTCAATCATATCATATATGTCGTCACTCAAGAGGTGCTCTTCTTTTTCCATTTTCTGTGAAAAGAAATGAGAAATTTTTTTAAAAATACACATGACACAAACACCATCACAATGTCAACTCTGACTAGTAGATTCAGAAACAGTTGACGATCCCGAAACGAATACCGCATGCGTACGATAATGATGCTGGTACCGAGTGGCCGAGGCACGCCACCACGTACATAGATGCATGATGGGAGGGATGCTGGCCAATAGGAGAGAAGGATCTCATGGCCGCGACTAGCATCAGGAACCAATGGGAGAGCAGGAGGATGGTGGCGAGTCTACTAAGTTGGCAGCGCGCGAGTTTCAAAATTGTTATCGGTGCTTCGGGCGAATCTCGGACTGTACAGAAACCTTTCGTATCTTGAAAACTTTTCATATGTAGAACCGTTAAATTTTCGTATTGGCTTTCGTATCTTGAGTTTTTCGTAAGTTGAGCCTTTTGTATCTCGAGGTACCACTGTATTTGGAAAAATGTAGAAATATGTGGGCAGGGATCAAAGGAAATGAAGAGGCTGACAAAGCAGCCAAAGAAGCAAATCAAATGACAAGATCAAGTGTAAATCTTCCCATGAGTGATTATGTAATAGTACAAATAAAGATGGGTATTATATAAGGAAATGGCAACATATTTGGAATGAAGAATCGGAAAATAAGTTAAAAAAAAAATAAAACCTGATGTTGGAAAGTGGAGTTCATCATATCAGAGAGAAAGACATGCACAAGTAATTCTGTCACGTCTCCGTATAGGGCATACCTGTCTGACACATGGACACCTAATGAGCACCCCACGTGGCTCGGCTCCTGAGTGCACAGAGTGCAAGGTGGTTATAACTGTCAGACATGTGTTATGCAAATGCCCAAAGTACAACCAGCAACGACTGTCAACATATGGAAACAGATCTATGAAAGAAATCTTGTCAGAATCCTCTGCAGATAAAATATAAACCTAAGTAAAATGTGAAAATACAAAAATTATTAGACTATTTAAGGAATTTTAAAAACAAATCTTTTAAATACTACATACTTAACTTATTCTCATTTCATTTTTATGTATGTATGGATACGTGTGTAAATGTATTTGTGTGTATGTGTTCCAGTGTGAGTGTGTGCCTTTGTGTAATTTTTATATTAATTTTCACTCATTTGCCATCACACCGAATAAACAATTCAGTTCGAGAGCTTTGCCTCTGGCCTAGACATGATTTTTTTTATTTTAATCTAATCCTTCAGCCCAGCCCTATGAAAGCTTAAAGTCAGCTCAGTGGTCTGGTTAAACTACTTTAATAATAATAATGCTAGAAAATGGTATCTCAGTGAAGACTTTCCTGTTGAAGATGGGATATAATCAGGTGAAAACTGACCTTGCAGCATTCTATTGATATTATGAAGGAGACTTGTGTGGTATGTTATTGTTGCATTAAGATGATTTCTTGTGAGGAGGAATAAAGAAATTTGAAAGTGTAGTCATTGCACAAATCAGAAATAATTTTCAAGTTAGGGAACAAAGTAATGAAGTAATGCTATATTCAGATACATCAGCCTGGATATTGTACAGAATATAAGCATGGTGTCACACTTCATCAAAATGAGTATTGTAAATCTCTTTAATCTATAACTGTAAGTGCTGAGAGAGGATTAAATAAGAATATGGGGTGTAATGAAGAAAAGGAGAACTTTAGGACTAGTAGGCCAACTAGGATGGCTATGCACAAATTCAAGACCTGCTTGTCATATGATGTAATGGAACTTAGCTGTAAAATATGTAACCCTAAAGTAAAAAAGCCTGTACCATTGAGAGCTGCATGTACTTCTGAGGACTGGGAGACAGTTTTAAGTTTAAGTTGGTTGTGTACAGTGATGCTTCTTATGCCAATCTCCTCGATGGATTTACTAGTGCTGGGCGCTTTATGAATTTCTTAGTGGGTGAAAATGGAAATAGTTGTCGTTCATACTGGTAGTCGAAGAAAATCAGAAGGGTTGTAAAAAGCGCTCTTGCAGGAGAAACACTAGCAGTCGCTGAGGCAGTGGATATGGCTTACTATTTTGGAAACATGTCCCAAATATTGTATGATGGAAAGAGAAATCTGCCTGTGGAACTCTATGTGGATAACCATTCACTTTTTGAGAATGTGTACTCGGTTAAAAATGTTTCAGAGATGAGATTGAGAATGACAGCTATTCTCAAAGAATTGGTTCAGAATGGAGAGTTCAATATATTTTGGGTAGATTCAAAAGCACAGTTGGCTGATGAGTTAACCAAAAAGGGGGTAAATTCTTTGAGAATACCTAAAGTGTTTGAGAGTGGATCCCTGAAATCTTAAATAGATTTTATAAGTAGATAATTTTTTTTCCTAAGCCATATAATGCTTGTTGCTTTGGTCATGGATTTCTTTTATTTTCTTCCAAAAGAGGGAATATGTTAACTCTGTTGATATGTTTATGTACGACATTGTGCTTTGGGCTTGTCATTTGTTTGTGAGGTATGTTTATGTTGTGAGCGGGAAGGGGAAGCGAATCGAAATGATGTAGGTACTTGTCAGGTTGGATATCAGAGGTAAATAAAGTCAGTTTTTTATGTCTGCCTTTGATTTATCCTGCCACACTGGTCTACATGATCAACATTGGCATCTCAGGCACCGACAGTAGTCGATTCTTTTTTATAGTTTTGGGTTTGCTCAAGAAAATTCCTTTGGTTCAGCAACTTACAGCAGACTTGTCACTGTCCCCAGTTTCCTCAGATGTGGAAGAGGATGTGGATCCAGTTGCCCCTCCTTCAGCTTATATGTGTTTCCTGAGGTATGTCTGATCAACTTAACTTGATTTCTTCGCGTCAGTGGCTAGCAACCAGCTGGTTTCCACTAGGCTCCCTAAGATAGTGCTGTCTTCATCAGCAAGGAAGGCATTAACCCTCTTACGCCGAAGCCCTAAAAATCAAAACCTCTCCTGTATGCCGGTGCCAGTTTGGAGTGAGCGCAGAAGCGGAAAAAATAATTTTTTCAAAAAATCACAGCGCGCTTAGTTTTAAAGATTAAGAGTTCATTTTTTGGCTCATTTTTTTGTCATTGCCTGAAGTTTAGTATGCAATCATCAGAAATGAAAAATAATATCATTATCATATGTAAATAATGCGAGATATGGTAGCGAAAAAAAAATTCATAGATATTGTATTCAAATCACGCTCTGCAAAAAAAAAAAACGGTCAAAGCTAACGAGTTACTTTTTTTTTCGTTGTATTGTACACTAAATTGCAATCATTTTGATACATAATACATAGTAAAAAAATAAAAGCAACACCGGAAAAATATTATCACAAAATGATGTACGAATTCGTAACGCTCGGATGTAAAAAAATGTTATTTTCAAAAATTCACCGTAATTCTAATATTGTTCTAGAGAACTTTCAATTTGTTTCAAAATTTAAGACAAAATGATTTAATATTACGATACTGTAAGAGTTTTAGATTATAATTGCAGATTTCGACCATTTCGGAAACGAGTTAAATTTTGACCGAATGTCGAAATTTTTTATGTAGATATTTTTTTATATGCACATATTTTGGAGATGGAAAAAGCTACAACCTTCACTTATTTTTTATTGTATTCTTCATGAATTTGCGCACATTTTGATATATGAAACTCTATAAAACGGCTAATATGAAAAGGAGCAAATATTAGGATAATGCGATGTATGTATTTCGGAGACTTGCGGCCGCGAATCGGCGCACGGAGTGAGGTAAAATATATTTTTCAAAAAGTTCACCAGTAAATCACCAAGGTATGGTTCTAGAAGACTTAAAAGAATTTGCCAAAAAATGAAGAAAAATGACGGAATATTACTAGGCCGTAGACTTTTTGCTTACAATTGCGTTTTTCAACTATTTCGGTAGAGTCAAATTTGACCGAAACGTGATTTTTTTTTCTATTTATCGTGATTTATATGCAAATATTTCGAAAAAAGAGAAAGCTACAACCTTCAATCATTTTTAGTTGTATTCTACATGAAAATTGCGCAAATTTTCATATATAAAAACTTTATGTAACAGCTAATTTTAAATGGTGCAAACATTTCGACAATCGCACAAAAAAAATTCAGATTTTTTCGGAAGAGTTACCGCGCGGACGTAAGGAAAAATTTTTTTTTTTTTTCATAAATTCACCATAAATCGAAATATTGTGCTAGAGACTTCCAAGTCGTTGCAAAATGAAGGTAAATGATTGAATATTACTAGAATATAAGAGTTTTAGCTTACAATTGCGTTTTTCGACCATTTCGGTGGAGTCAAAGTTGACCGAAAGTTGAAATTTTTGCACTTTACGTTATTTATATGAAAATATTTCGAAACTGATAAAAGCTACAACCATGGGTTGTTTATTGTTGTATTGTGCATGAAATTGCGCACATTTCCATATATAAAACTTTATGTAACGGCAAATTTAAAAGGGTGCAAACATTAGGACAATCGCACGAAAAAATTTATCGGAAGAGTTATCGCACGAACGTAAGGAAAAAGTTTTTTCATAAATTCACCATAAATCGAAATATTGTGCTAGAGACGTCCAATTTGTTGCAAAATGAAGGCAAATGATTGAATATTACTATAATATAAGAATTTTAGCTTACAATTGAGTTTCTCGACCATTTCGGTAGAGTCAAAGTTGACCGAAGGTTGAAATTTTTGCACTTATCGTTATTTATATGAAAATATTTCAAAACTTATAAAAGCTACAATCATGAGTATTTTTTTGTTGTATTTTACATGAAATTGCGCACATATTCATATATAATACTTCATGTAAAGGATAATTTAAAATGGTGCAAAAATTATGTCAAAGTGACAAAATAATTTTTGAGATGTATCACTGATACTTTTTAGTGCGATAAGAAAGAAATTCGCGCTTGCGCGCCTGCGTAGCGATTGTAAACAAAACAACACCTTGATCCGTGAACTCCCAGCCATCCCCCAAGGCGCGTGATTCAAAGTTTTCGGCTGGTAGGCCTATAAGTATTTTTCCGCGAATTTTAAAAAAAACTTTTTTGAGCCGACGTATGATACGTCCAATCGGCATACGGGAGACATTTTGACTCGACGTTTAATACGTCCAATCGGCGTAAGAGGGTTAAATAAGGTTGAAGGTGACTCTCAGAGAAAAAAGAGCAAGGAAGGGCCTCCTTCAATTTTCTTCCTTCCAGACCTGTTCAAGGTTGCTGAGGTCCTTGGCTTCTTGGATTGGTCAGTGGGAGCCCTTGCGCATAAAATAATGGACTGTTCCCTTTTATTGGAAGATAGTGCTTCGGACTGGCTTGGTGTCCTTTCTTGTCTTGATAAGGACATCAGAGATTGCTCCCAGGAGCTGGCTTCTCTCTTTGCCATGGGGGTTCTCAAGAAGATGGAGCTTTGGTGCTCTTACACAACCAAAGGGGTCACCACTGCAGAAGTCGGCACTCCTCTTCTCACCTGTTCCCACAGGCCACAGTGCTCCAAATTGCGTCAGACCTACAGAAGAAGTCAACTCAGGACCTCCTCGCCCAGTATACAAGAAGCCCTAGGGAGGCAACTTCTCTCAGTGCCTGGACAACTTCTCCACTTCAACAATAGCTCTTTTGTAGTAGGAGCAGGCAGAGGGTCTCCAGACCTAGTGCGAAGGTGCGCTTCGCATCCTGTACCATCAGGAAGTCCACCTCTAAGCCTTCCTTATGAAATTGAACAAAGAATAATGCTTTTACTTAAAAAAACAAAAATTATGTACTGGAAAATTAACAATGTCTGCAATGTATTGTTCCCTGTGGATAGAAATCACAGTACAAAATTACAACACATCAGACTGGACTCTTCTTTAACTTTCAGGCACTATACTATGTCCCTTACTTCCATTCTGGTACTCAGCTTGGGCAACAGATACAATCTGGCGTCAGCTACTGTTTGACACCAGCTATAGACATGAGCTTTGAGCTCGTTTAGCGCCCACTTCACCGAGTGCCCTAGTGCTCGTTTAGTGCCAGCTACTGCCTAGTGCCATATTTTGCTCTTAGCTCGACTGGCATACAGCATGGCACCAGCTACAGACTGACACCAGATAGTTCTCCAAATGTCCAAAGTGCTCTCCAGCTCTGTGGGAGAATAGGGAGGTCTCTGTCTATTTGGAGTTTTCAGAGGACCGTCCTTTACGTACAGCGATATGGCAACATCCATTTCATCCACTGACTAGAACGTATTACACTTATGTACTTTTACCTTGAGGCACACTAAGAATTAGGAGAGCAGTTTGCCTTCTAAGTAAAGCTAAGGACGTCAGAGTAACCTCTACCCCTTAAGTTTACATATATTTCATACCTTGTACATCCATTCTGGCTTTGAACTACTAGGAATGTTATCTTTCTTCGCTTCTCAATAATTTTATGGAAGTTAAAAGTGTCTTCAGACCATTTCTAGTGACTGGCATGGTATAGTGAAAGGCAGCATAGGATTTTTTTATATTATCTCTCCACCTTGTAATTCAGTGTCATGTTTTACCAGCACTTGGACATGAACCTTTCTTGCAAAGCTCCCACTAATGTAGTAGGTAACACTTAGCTATACCGCCATACCACTACAGGTTAAGATGACCACCAACCAGAGACAGTATCCCAGTTGCTCTCTTAATTGACAAGGAAACGACAAGTATTGTATTCAGTGCTAGCAACTATTTATTTCAATTTATTACTAAATATTTTGGAGTAGTATATCAGCATGTATCCCACCTCCTGTCCATATATAAATATGACATTTTTATAATAAAATGAGGTTTTATATATACTTTCCAAGTTATTACAGAATAGGAGCCCACCCTCCTCCCCACTGATGGACATAAGGCATGAACAAACTGAGGTTTCTGCGTACATTAATAATGAGTCATCATATATAGGGAGCATTGTAGCTTTGTCTTTTCTTTTGAAAGAAGTGTTCTAAATTTGGCTGTGATGTGTAAGAAGTAGCCTATATAGTATATATCTTTTATAAAATGTTTTATGATTGAAGTTATGTTTTCAGGTGTGGTATGCTTGAGGTTGGAAAATAAATCCCGAAATATCTCCCTGACTCATCTTCGGCCTATATGCACAACAGCTAACAGTTGTCAGTCATCATCAGCAGGAGGACCTCCAACGGATGGAAGTGGTAGCGGTGGTGATGATGGCAATGACAAAGATGCTCAGAAGAAGAAGGATCAAATGCTCTGCCCCAAGTGTGGTGATCCCTGTACACATGTGGAAACTTTTGTCTGTAAGTTATTTTTCATGTTCAGGTTTACACTAACTCCCTATACTTACGTACTGTAGTTAAAAACCAAGATGGTGTTTAGTGTAGAGGTTACCAAGTATTTATGCACAGCACCTAGGTAGAAGTACACATAATGGGAGGTTTATTAAAATTGTCTCAGACATTTGTGTAAATGGTACCTCCATACCCTATTCTATATAGATGGGATTTTGTGCATGATGGCCAGGTTTGTTGAATTATGAATTTTGGGATGAATTTTACCTACTGTTAAAGATAGGTTATATCTCTGTGACAATAGGTGAATCTGAATTCAAACTAAAGATCAAATAGCTAACCTCAGGTGACTGTCTAGTATACCTGTTCTCCACCAAGTGTGTTTTGAATGTTTTAGTTCTTGTCAGAATTCTCTTTGCCACCATACCAGTGTTTATAAGTGCTTGTTATTATTGCTTGGTTTGACTGTTTGCTGCTCTTATGTTACTGTAAATTCATTTTTCCTAAGATGCCTTCCACTCGATTTAAGGGTAGGAATGTCAGGTTGAGTAGGAATGATTACTGTATTTGCAGGATGTTGATATTTTAGTCAGATAGTCACTGTTTGTGTTGGCTGCACTGGTATTAAGTGTGATCTTGAGAATAGATGAGAGGAAGTAGGGATTATCGAAGGACTTCTGCTTAAGTTAGTTAGTATAGGAAGTGAAGGGAAGTAGATAGATTGCGATGGCTTTCTACTCCCTTTTTGGTTCAGGAAAAGTGTATTGAGTAGTTAGAACAGGACATAACCCTGTTCTGAATTGGTTAAGGAACCAGCTGGGTCCCCTCATAATGTGTGATAATTTGTACATTCTCCTATAAGAGGTAAAGCATAGGTGCCCTCCCCTGGTGTAGCCCAAGCTTAGGACTACCCTGTGACAGTTGGAAGAATTTGCTGCCAGGGAACCAGGTTGGTTCTCGGGGCAATGTGGTTCTGTGCCCTCTGTCACCTCCCTCTTGTTTTTCATGCTCTGAGTCCCATTAAAATGGTTAGCCGAAAGATCATTTTAGTAAATGTTAGTGTTTGCTATGTATGCAACTTGTGCCATCATGAGCACCTAGTATGATGTTGTTACCACCAATAGGACTACTAATTTTTATTGTTATGAACAGTAATTATTAATAATAATGTGTATGTAGTGAGTTGTACTTATTCTGATGTTGTGGCAACTCAGTCAATTGCTTAATCAATCTCTTCATCTTTTGATCATTCTAAATTATTGTCTGCCATCCAATTCCTCTTTCTACATCAAAATGAACTTGTTCATTCTGTACTTGCTTTTTCTTTGGCCATCGACCATCAGCGAATTTCTTCCATCTGACCTGATTAATGTTTCTCTTTCCAAACTTACCTTGGTTACAGTATCTTCCGTTGTTTCCAAGCTAGATATTATTCTTGCTACTTAGCTTTCTAAGAATATGTCGTATGGGAATGCTCTCAAGTCTGTTGTCTCACTTTCAGACGAGGCTGGAGAGTCGTAATTTCTGTTCCCCCTGCTTCCCAACATTTTCTGTTTTCTATGGTGCTTCATTTTCTCTTGTGCAGCTGACTTGTATTGACTCAGCAGAGTTGCTTCAGGCTACGTTTTCCCATCTCCGTTTTATCAAGTTGCAGATGCTTTACAGATACTTGGCTGCTGTTGCCTCCTGTCACCAGCTGTTGCCCTCTGGCAGAAGAGTTTGAACTGAAAGAATCTTCAGTTTGATTGGCATTTGCTGGAGCATTGTGTTTCTCTTTATCCTCATTTAATTGAGGAAAGAGGCCATGTAGAGAATAGGTCTTGCTTGTCTTTTGAGTATTTCGGCACCCTTTAAGTATTTGGCAAAAGAAAACAGCTGTATCCTTCAGTTAAAGTATGTTTTGCAACTTATCTCGTACTCATGCTCACAAAGCTCCCTTTGAGTCTTCCAGGCTTGTCTTCTGGTTTTTTATGAAGTCGCAGAGTACCACCTGCCAGGAGACAGGCACTTACTTGGCACTTAAACTGTCTTCGGTCAAAGATTTGGTTTTCTTTATCTTGTTCCTTTGAAGAGATGAAGCAAGACTGACGAGTGCTTTGGACATGCTGAAATGGAATACCTGCATAGATTGTTGAATTTTTGATCTTATATTGTACTTCTGCTCAGTGTAATTACCTTTTCTCTGTGTCAGCTTAGAGAGGTTGGGGTGCCCGCTTAGTTAGTTTGTAGCACCAGCTTAGGGAGTTTGTGGAGCCTGCTTTAATTGTTTGATGCCAGTGCGAGATTACCTAGGAAGAGTGTTAGTTTTTAACTTGCCCAATCAAACCTATATCTGACGCTGCAGGCTAATGTTCTCATGCGGTAGAAATAAGAATACTTATGCTCCTGTTTGTAGTAAAGGCTTATGCTGCACAGAATATGGTAGCTGTTTCTTCTGTGGGTCACCTAAATCTGACCGTCTTAAGGCAGTAAAGGAAAGTATATTTGTACAAGTCATATTTTATACTTTTCTAGGATCTGTTCGAGCCCTCAGGTCCTGGTAGATAGTCAGTTGTAGGCCTCTTGGCATGCTTGGAGAGACTTAGGTGTAGAACCTTAAGTGGTTTAGTCTCCTATAACTGTTCCTTTGTGTCTTCTCCAGCAGAAGTATATAATTCTTTAGTAGGATGTTGTAAATTGGAGAGAATGAAATGGACCAGGTGTCAGTAATTCACTGGGGTTTTACTTATGACATTTTTGTTGCACCATAAGTAATGAGATATTGGCGCCCAGTGTTGGATGTATCAAGATTGAACAACTGTGTCTGTCCCCATGTATTGGTGGATGTGTAGAAGGCATTTTTCTCAAACCAGTACATCCTCAGTTACATTAGTTCCTTCGAGGCATAATTACAGAGGTATGTATCGCTTGTTCAAGGCACTTCGTTTTCGCTCATGTACAGCGCCTCTATAAGTGTTCACGAAGAATTTGTTGCCCATAGGGAACTGGTGTCTACATTTAGGAGCAAGAACTCTTTTCAACTAAGACACCTGGTTCAAGTTTGCCAGCCCTATTGACAGTATTTCAAAGGCCAAGGATCTGTTACTTCACCTGGCTCATTCTGTGCATTATGATTTTCAGTTGACTTCTTTAACTCCTCCTCAGTACATCCTTATCTGGTGATGTGGTGATTCTTGACAGTTTTCAGGCTTGTCTGTCAGAAAACAAACAGGCACTTGCTTCTTGAAGGATTGTAGCCCTTAAGGAAGCTTCCTACATGGTAGGAGCTTTCTATGCTAGGAAACATGGCCTCACTGGAGAATTTGTTGGAATAATCAGGCACAGTTACATAGTCTGAGCATAAGAGATTACAACTTACAGCTAATGTTCATTAAAATTGTAAGTGATACATGACCATCATTGTCTTCAGGTGCTGTGGGAGGGATGCTGAAACGAAGATTTTATATACAGTCAATCCCTGTATTCGTGTTCTCAAGATTCGTGGACTCACTTATTCACGTATTTTTTCTGTTGAGTCTATCTATAATTCATTCGTGAAAAATTTGGCAACCTTTTCCATCTATAAATATTCACTAGTTAATTTTTTTTATGGTATTTTCATGACTAAATACATTTTTATGATACAAAAATTATTTACTAATTTTCAAATATCAACATTGATTAATACTGTATTAATTAAGTTTAATAAGATTTAATGATATTAAAGAATTAAAATAATAACTTACCAAGTAATTACATAGCTAAGTATTTCTAAGTACCGGTAGCTAAAATGTGAAAATCACGGCAACGATTCTTTTGTTTCAGTGTAGGTCGGTACCCCGCCAACTACCCGGGAAATAGGTAAACAACTCGCAAAGGAGCTCAATTTTATTTCTACCAGCTTCCAACAAAGTTCGTGAGCTGTAGCTTTCTTTGAGTTTGGATTTCATTGTTCACCAAGAGTTTCCAGTACCTTAAGTGAAGTAGTCTGATTCTTTTGTCATTTCCATTAGACATTTATTAACTAGTCAGGCGTAATTAACTGTATTTTGACCATTTCAGAGGTTAGTTTGTTATTTTGAGATTTTCTCTGCTGATGTCTGACTCTACTAAGTCGAGTGTCCGTTTTGGCAGCAAAGGCTGCAATACTTCAGCAAAGTATGATTCCCATTCTGTTTTTGTTAGATGTAGGGTTCAAGTTTGCACTGTTGATTTAACTTGTAATGAGAGTATAGGCTGGGATGAAAAACAATGGAGGGTTCTATCTTCGTACCGTTCAAAGTTAGAAAAAGATAGGAAGCGTAAGGCTCTTGCTAGGTACGAAAGGTCTTTAGCTAGCTAGGAATCTTCCTCTGAAGTGCCTGTGATTTCTGTTTTGTCCCCCAAACCCAGTCTTTCCTCTTTTCCACCTAATCCTGTTCCCGACTCCCATGCTTCCGGTCCCAGTGCCAGTGCTGTTGCCAGTCTTGACGCAAAGTTTGAACATGAGTTTGAGCTGTTAGCTAACTATGGGTCAGCCAGGTGCATCAGTGCATATGCTTCTTGATAAAGAAAAAAGTAAAGTGTTAGTGGAGGAGCTGGCTGTCCATCCCGCCGATTCTCCTAGGCAAAGGTCCCTGACATACTTCCCCGCACTTGAGAGAAGTCATACCAGAGGCCCAAGGGAGGTCGGTGGGGTCTTCCCATAGGCAGTCGGCCCCTCAGTCGCACCTGTAGATGTGTCCCAGATAGCGAAAGACAGGCATTGGAAAGGTGTCTTAGACAGTGGCCATTGTCTTTCTTCAAGCTCAGATTATTTGAGTCCAGAGAAATGGTGCCGATGGGGCGATAGTGACTTTTCCAGACCATTGAAAAGGTCTGCAGTGGACTCTAATTGTACCCATCAGGTACCGCTTAAGAAGGTAAAGGAGGTTAAACCTTCTTGTAGCTTCTGGGATAGCCCAGAGACTTTTTCTTCAAATTATTCCAATAAACTTGCAGAAGGAGACACTTCCCGACCTGTAGCGAGACGTAAGCATCCAAGATTGGTGCATGCTTCGGTGCCAGTGTCGCCTTTGGCCTTTCAAGCTGTACCTGTTACAGTTCACAAGTGTCCTAGGACACCAGGGCAAAAATTGTCTCCTGGTGTGGCTCTCGTATGTGCTGTTCTTATTAGCCATGTCTCTGTTTCTGAGCGCATTTTGATTCCTAATCCCTCATTGATGCAGGAGCGCCCATCGGTGCCAGAGACTTCGATACATGGACTTTCAGGGGTGCTGGAGTGCCCGTTAGCGCCAGAGCTCCCTTTTTCACCTGAACCGGAGTCATTAGCGCCGCCAATTCCGCCCACGGCTCCTCGTATTTCATCTTCTTCTTCGGTTGGTGCGGCCAACCCTCATTTATCTAATGTATCTTCTGCAGAAGAGGAAGAGATTGTTATTGAAGATTCTAAACCGCCATCAGCTTATGAATCTCTGTTGCAATTTTTCTTGAAAAGTTATCCCAACTTTTTCAAGCCAGTTACTCCTGCCCCTCCAGCTACAACTCTTCAGATGAGTAAAGTTTCTTTGGAGTCTTGTGATCTTCCTCAGTTAAGTGTTTTCTATTTCAACCAAGAAAACTATGGGTGAGGCCAAAAGTTGGCTAGCAAAAAAGAGAGCTCAAGGGAAAGCAGTCTTCTCTTTCTCATTCTTGCTTGAATGAGAGAAGACATTAGTATTTCACTGGGGAGTCTCCCTCTTCGGGTGTTTCTGTCTCTGCCCAAGGGGACTTCTCAGGACTTATTGAGTCTTCTCGGAGATCAGCTTTCACAGCAGCAAAAATCTGTTTTTTACGGCTGAGATCGACCACCAACTAAATCATTTTAAGATTTTAGAAGTTATTAGTTTTGTGGACTGGACTATTGGCTCCCTCGATAAGAAAATTCAGGATGCTTCTTCAGCAATTTCTCCATCGGTTTCTTCTGACCTCTTAGGATTTCTCTTGTGTTTGGACAGAGGCATTAGCGACAGTTCCCGCCACATCGCTTCTACCTTCGCGATGTACATACTTAAGAAGTGTGAGTTATGGTGCTCCTTCACGGCTAAAGGAGTTACTTAAGTCCAGAAATCAGGTCTTCTGTTCTCACTGCTGGTTTGTGAATTCCTGTTTCCTCAGGATGTCGTTACTGGGATCGCTTCTTATTTGCAGAAGTCAACCCAGGATTTGCTCTCCCAATCATCCAAATGTTCCAGGGAGACTCCGGCTTTTGTCCCTAAGTCACTTCTCCCTTGCAACAGTTACCCTTTCGTGGGGGCAAACAGAGACAGCGATCCAATTCAAGAGGAAATGTCCGATTTCCATTCAAAACAATTAAGAAGCCTTCCTCCAAGCCCACCCCTGAGCAATGAAAAGTCTTTCTCATGCAGCAGTAGGTGCCAGACGCCTGGGTGGTAGAGGTCCTAAAAGAGGATACTCTATTCCATTTGTTGACTATCCACCCTTAGTCAAGCAACCCATTACATTGACAGCGTACTCTCTCGGCTCAGAGAAGTATTCTACTCTGGCTGACGAGGTGTCTGCTCTTCTTCTAAAAAAAGCAATCGAGAGAGTGGAAGACCCACAGACCGAGGGCTTTCACAACTGACTTTTTGTGGTCTGGAAGTCTTCAGGCAGCTGGAGGCCAGTCCTGGACGTGAGTGCGCTGAATGTCTTTGTCTTGAAGACATTTCAAAATGTAGACAAATCACTCTATTCTTGCCTCCATCCACAGAAGGGACTGGATGACTCCATAGACATGCGAGACATGCACTTCCATTTTCCAATTCATCCGAACTTGAGGAAGTACCTAAGATTTGCCTTCAAAGATCAAATCTTTCAGTTTTGGGCCCCACGCATCGCTCTATCTACAGGTCCCCAAGTGTTCTCTCGCATTCTGGCTCCTCTGGCAGGTTGGCTACATCTGATGGGGGTCAACATCACCCTTTATCGGGATGATTGGCTTCTTCACTCTGCAACGGAACTAAGCTGTATTAGAGGTCCACAAAAGACTTTGAAGTTAGCCCAGGAACTCGGTCTTCTAATCAATCTGCCAAAATCCCAACTAGTCCCGACTCAACGGATAGTGTACTATTTGGGAATGACTTTGGACTCTGTTCTTTTTCAGGCTTTTCCCTTTCCGAAGAGAGTAGAGTCATGTCTTCACACAGTAGACAAGTTCCTATCTCCCAAAGTGCTCTGCCAGAAATTGGATGAGCCTGCTCGGAACTTTATCCTCCATCAAACAGTTCATTTTGCAGGGCAGACTTCATATGAGGATCCTTCAGTTTTACCTTCGGTCCCAGTGGAACAGGAAAAAAGTTCTCAGATGGCTTCATGTTCCCGATTTCGCTGGAAGTCAAGCATCTGCTTTGGTGAAGATCAGAGAGAAGACTTCTGGAAGGAAAGTTGCTTTCTCCTCTGAACCAAGAGCTCACCTTGTTTTCAGACACATCCGACATAGGTTTTGGAGCACTGCTGGACAAAGGGAAGTCTCAGGAATGTGGAACTCAGCTAAAAAAGCTTGGCACATCAACCTGAAAGAGCTGACTGCAATCAGTCTAAGTTTACAAGCTTTTGCTCTAGAAGTCTGAGGTTGGATAGTAGTAGTAAACTGGGACAACACTACAGCCCTCTCATACATTGCCAAGCAAGGAGGGACCCACTCATTCTCTCTCTGTGAGGTAGCTAGAGACCTTCTCCTTTGGGCCCTCTCGAATCACACAAAGCTAGTGACAAGGTTTGTGCAGGGCAGGATGAATGTGTTAGCAGACCAGCTCAGTCACAAAAATCAGGTCATCCCTACACAATGGACTCTGGATCCAGCAGTCTGCCTAGAGCTTTGGAAGTTGTGGGGAAGACCAATGATCGACTTGTTTGCAACCACCAAAACTCACTGGCTTCCACTTTATTGCTCTTCAGTGCCAGACCCAGCATCATGGTCAGTGGATGCCATGCTTCTGGACTGGTCACACAAGGAACTTTATACCTTTCCACCCCCAGGAATGTCAGGGAGGTGTTACAAAAGTTCCAATCACACGAAAATGTATCAATGATCCTCATAACTCCGTTCTGGCCTCTCAGGGAATGGTTTCCGGACCTGTAAGTTTGTTAGCAGATTTTCACAGGTTACTCCCCCAAAGATGAAAACTGCTCAGACAACCACACATGCCAAGGTTCCATCAAGAACTATCTACTCTGGCTCTGACAGGATTCAAACTGTTGTCCGACTCCTCTGAGGAAAGGGTTTTTCGAGAGCGGCTTCAGAGGCGATCTTGAAATGTAGAAGAAAGTCGTTCTCCAACGTCTACCAGCACAAGTGGAACATTTTCCAAACTTGGTGTAGGGGAAATCAAGTCTCCTCTTTTCGAACATCTGTGACAGAGATCGCCAATTTTCCTCTGTACCTTAGGACGTCTAGAGGATTGTCTTCTACAGTCAGAGGATATAGGGCTATGCTAAGCTCTGTATTTAGGCACCAAGGATTGGATTTGTCTTCAAATCAAGACTTATCGGACTTAAGAAGTCTTTTGATACCTGTAAAGGTAAGGACGCTCGGCAGGTATCATGAAATTTAGACATAGTCCTGAAATGGCTGTCTGGTCTTCCTTTTGAACCTTTAGCTTCTGCCTCAATCAGCAATTTAACTAGAAAGACACTCTTCCTGATTGCTTTAGCCTCGGCCAGGTCCTCCTTTTGACCCTCTAGCTTCTGCCTCACTCAGGAATTTAACTAGAAAGACATTCTTCCTGATTGCTTTAGCCTCAGCCAGAAGAGTGAGCGAAATTCAAGCCCTAGATAAAAGGGTTGGTCTCTAGTGGAGATGCTTTAGTCTCATTTACTTTAGGCTTCCTCGCTAAGAACGAAAATCCTACAAAACCATGGCCTCGTTCTTTTACTGTCAAGAACTTGTCTAGGGTAGTAGGAGTGGAGGATGAAGAGAGGACTCTCTGTCTCGTGAGAGCTTTG
>NC_087206.1:43893284-43912636 GCF_015104395.2 Macrobrachium nipponense | reverse complement strand
GTGAGAGCTTTGAAGTTTTACATGCACAGGACTGAATACATTAGAGGACCTTCCAATAGCTTTTGGTGCTCTGTTAATGACCCCTCACGTCCTCTCTCTAAGAACGCCCTTTTGTCTTCTTTTAGAGACCTCCTTCGAGATGCCCATTCTCAGTTAGCAGTGGAGGCTCTGCCTGTTTTGAAAGTAAAGGCTCATGAAATAAGAGCAGTAGCAACATCTCTGGCCTTCAGATATAATCTCGTTAGCTTCCATTCTCCAGTCCACATGCTGGAAAAGTCAGTCAGTCTTTGCGAATCATTATCTTTAAGAAGTAGAAAGGATTTTTAATGATTGCAGTACCTGGGTCCATTTGCGGTGGCTTGCATGGTAATGGGAGACGAAGCATAGGAATCATTCCTTCCTACCTTACTCTTCGCCTTGAAAACTGGTGTTGAGTCCTTCGGAGTCTGGGGGTACTTGGTACTGGATACAGCCCAGAATTGTTGGTAGGGTGGTGGATTTTAATATTTGGTGTAGGTAGTTTGTCGGTATTCTGGCTTGTTGTTGTTCATGGTACTGCACCCAGGGCAGGGGCAATATTTGTGCTTTACTACCACTTGGTGAATTCCTCACTGTAAGGCCCCCACTCTGTAGTAGGTGACCCTGGTCTAACACCACACCTCTACTAAGTTGAGAGTAGCTGTGCCAGAGGCAGTTTTGTCTCCTATTAGCATTCTTAACAGGTAAGGAAACAACAAGCATTATGTTAATGCTGGCAAGATTTTTCCATTTGTATGCTTTTATCAATTATAGTTGCAATAGTGGTTCATCCGTGAATCCCACCTCCTAACAATGTGGGAATCGGGTATGTAATTACTTGGTGAGTTATTTAAACAAAAATTATATTTTTATAATAAAATAATGTTTTGTTTATACTTACCAAGTAATTACAGAATGGCAGCCCACCCTCCTCCCCTCTCATGGATGAAAAGGCATAAATAAAATTGAGCTTCTTTGCCAAGTTGTTTACCTATTTCCCTTGTAGTGGGCAGGATGCTGACCTACACCGAAACAAAAGAATCATTGCCGTGATTTGCAAATTTTAGCTACCGGTACTTAGAAATACTTAGCTATGTAATTATTTGGTAAGTATAAACAAAACATTAATTTATTATAAAAATATCTCTCTCTCTCTCTCTCTCTCTCTCTCTCTCTCTCTCTCTCTCTCTCTCTCTCTCTCTCTCTCTCTCTCTCTCTCTCTCTCTCTCTCTCTCTCTCTCTCTCTGTGTGCTAATTTAAGTCTCTCTAACCAGTTGATATTAACACGTATGCACAGTGTGTGTATGTGTGTGTTCATAGTGTTTTAAAAATGCTAGTAAAGGTAATACATCTTTGGAAGAAATATATGTTAATGAATTTATTTGTTGTCAGTTCCTCGTATTTAGGATTAATTAACGTTCCTGAAATATAAAAGAGAGAAATTCTCTCTCTCTCTCTCTCTCTCTCTCTCTCTCTCTCTCTCTCTCTCTCTCTCTCTCTCTCTCTCTCTGGGTGGAAAGTTTAGAAGTATGGATGTACGTTTATATCTTTAAGGGTAGTAATGTTTAAGATGACTGAAATTATAGTAATACAGGCAGCCCCCGGTTAAGAGTGGCGGTTCCATTACCGGCCAATGCCGCCAAACAAAAATCGGCGATAACAGCACTAGAAACCCTCATAACAGCGGTGTTAACCCGATATCAGTGACATTAACCAGATATTGGTGCCGTTAATCACAGATCAGTGCTGCTGTTAACTAGAGATCGGAGCTGCTGTTAACTAGAGATCGGCGCTGCTAACCAGATATTGGCACTGGTAATCAGAGATTGGAGCAGAAAATTCAGTTAACGTCGCTAGACAAGCGCTGTAATACCAGATAGCCGTTAATTGGGGGCTGCCTATAGTAATATGTAATCTCAAAGACTAATACAGTAATAGGATAATGATTTAAGGTATATTTGATGTAGGATGTTATTTAAGTTATACATTTATTATTTGAACTTTCAAAATAGACAGTTATAAGCGTTTTTAGAGGAGGTTCTAAGTATTCGCAGACTGTAACTATTTGCGGGGATGTCTGGTACACATCCCCCATGAATACACGGCATCCACAGCAAGTAACTTAGCAAGTAATTACATAGCTATTGGTTTCCATCTCAGCAGCTTAAATTTTGAAATTCGTGGTAGCACTTCTATTGATTTGGTGTAGGTAACTAGCCCACTTTTGGGAAGAATAGGTACAACACAGCAGAAGAGCTCAATTTGTTTCTGCTGGTCAATGACTGATCATCAGTTGTTTGAGCAGCTTTTTGTTTTGATCTTTTCACTGAATGGTTTTAACTATTGCCATATTTGGTGATGTATTCATTCTTTTTGGTAGCCTTCGCACTAATTACAATTAGCGTAGCTAGACTTGACCGACTTTTTCATGATTGTAACTTTTTTATTATGTCTGACTCGAGTTTGACTAGTATCCGGTTTTGCAGCAAAGGCAGCAGTACTAGACTGACATCAGCCAAATATGGTTCGCATACCATTTACTGTTATTGCAGAGGGCAAATTTGTTCTTCTGATCTAACTTGTGAAGAGTGTAGGGATTAGGGTCAGGGGAAATGGAAGACTTTGAATGCACATCTTGACAAACTTCAAAGAAATAGGCAGAGAAAGTTCTCGTGATGTACCTGTTATGTTTATGCCTTTCACTGTATTTTCCTCTATTACCAGCCCTCCAACTTTCCAACAACAAAGCCAAAAAAGACCAGAAATGTGGTCTTTTAAAACCAGAGGTCCAAGGGAGGTTGGTGGGGTTTGCCTATGGGTAGTTGCTCCCTCAGCCGAGCCTGTTTTTAGAGCCTGTTTTATGTTAATCCCAGGACTTGGTGGACATCCACTGGAAAGGCGTCCAGTTGGAAGTGCATGCATTGTTGTCTACTGGTTTGGACTCTTGGACAAGGGGCAAAGTGTTGATGCTTTTCTAGTGATTCTAGGCCATTGAAAAGGCATACATCCAATGCTGAGCATTCTTCTCTGCTTCCTCGTAAGTAGTCTAGAGAACAGGAGCATAGTCCCAAGCCTACCTGTAGCGTCTGGGACAGGGCCAGTCATTTGTCTTCTGAACTTTAGATGGTAGAGCCCCAGTGTTTGGTTCTGAAGCGATCTTCCACCTTCAAGAAGCATTCCGAGCACCCAGTGGGATCTGAGTGCCTGGTGGGATCCAGACACCCAGTGGGATCCAAGCACCCAGTGGGATCCAAGCACCCAGTGGGATCTGAGCACCCAGTGTCTAATCATCCAGTTTTTGAGCACCCAGTGGGATCTGAGTGCCCAATGTCCAAGTGTTCACCTGCACAAGCACATCTACCTGTCTGCTTGCCACCAGCTTCTGCCAAGCATTCAGTGCCACATTCTAAGTCTGGCTTGTTGTTCAGTGTTGTTCTGTTGTTCAGTGCCATCTGAACAGTATTTCAGGTCTTACAGAACCTCCTACAGCAACTCAGGATCCACCGAACTTAGCTGCTCCTTCAATTTCATCCAGTGATGAAGACATCAAGCAGGAGCAACCTACTTTGGCTTATGCAGCTCTCTTGAAATAGTACTTCCTTTTTGGTTATCCAACCTCCTTCACTCCAGCAGCCTTCACGGCTCTGGGTTCAGCGTTTATGCTAAGACATCCTGCAGAGTTGGCTGCCCAAGATGGTCCTTTCCTCCCTCATCAAGGAATGCCTTATCTGGGATTGAGGATTAGTTCACAGTAAAGAGCGATCTTGGCAATGCTGTTTTTTGTGCCCCTCCTTTTTGCCTGTTGTGAAGGAGGTATCTTTTGTATGCAACTGGAGAAGCTCCTTCCTTGGGAGTTTCTACCTCCTTCCAGGGAGACTTCAGCATGATTGATTCTGTGGGTAGGTCAGGGGGCTGGAAGTCCTTTTATGTACAGATAAGTGATTAGGGATGGCTCCCAAGAACTGTTCAAGAGTTTTAACAGCTGTGTTCCAGCTTCACCATAAGCAATTCCTAATTTAAAGAAACCTCAGGTTTGTATAGTTAGGAAAAATACAATTTACTTTTAAGAATTTTTATTTTATTTTAAAAATGTCATTTTGACTATTAGATTATTAAACCTGCATCCAGGTTGTTTTTTTTCCTCCGTCTTGTAACACAAAAGAATTTTGACAGGTGTCAGTACATTGACTTACACCATAGAATGGTCAGTGCTACACCTGTTAAAGCTTACTAGAATAGTCAATACTACACTTGTTAAAGCTTACAAGAAGTCAGGGTGGTGGAAAGACCATCGAAGATTCCTAGTCGGTTTATTCTTGGTTAGAAACTAAGTCATAGCATAAAGACTGCCCCTTTAATTAAAATTAATTGAAATAAACAACATTATTTTGGTTTGATAGTTCATCGTGCAGAAGGACTGGTTTTTGCAGTTGATTATTCAAGAAGAGCAAAACTACCTACAGAATGGTCTTTACATCAGCAAGTTCGACAGTATCTGTGGGATTAGAGGAGTGCTCAAATATCGACTTATTAGCATGCAGGTGAACAGGAATAACCAGTCTATTGCTGCACCTTTTAGGGGCCTTAGGCTTGAGCTTTTGATGCATTTCTTTAAGTTTGGCCTATTTCAGATTCATGTGCCTTCCAAAAGGTTGTAACATTTTGGGGAGCTTGAAGGTACAAACAGTGGAACTCGGTTTTTGTACATAATCTGTTCTAGAACGTCCCACGAAGTTTACCAAAAATACATTTCATAGGAAATGAAGTTTTACATAAGGAAAACAATGAGAAATAAATGTAAATGACTAATGAAATTAATAAATGAACATTTAACATCACTCTTACCTTTATGGGAGACACTTGATAACGTATGTAAGATGGAGAGGAGGGGAGAGGGAGGAGGAGAGGTTATTATTTAGAAGGGGAATCTCCCTCCAGAAGGACTTCAGGTATCAAGGACTTATCTGGGGATACTCCCTTTGTTTTTTTACTGGCACTAGAGAGCCACTGGACCCCTGTTGTACAACAAAACTGTCCAGAGGCATAAGTTTCTGGGAGTTTCTGTAAGATTTGTTTAAAGTTAAATATGGCATTGTCATTAAAGATGTTGGAGACACGGATTACATCTTTGTTGGGATGCTAATTCTTCACAAAATTTTTTACATCACTCCACTTTGTACACGTCCTTAATCACAGAAGTAGGCACTTTATGTATGCCTGTTTGCTTTCTGAATTTTTCAAACCAGCCTCTGCTGGCCTTAAATTCGCTAACAGCTGTGCTTGTTGTAGGCATTTTCACCCTGCGTTTGGCATCCAACACCCTCCAGCGCTTTGCTGCGAGTTCTTTCTTAAATTCTATAGTTTCTTGCCTTTTTACAGAAGGGCTAATGACACTTGGAACTTTCTTTGGCCCCATGATGGCTTATGTAGCAGTTGCACTCAAATAGAAAACCACAAAAAGCAGAAAAACAATAAACACAAAAGCAGAATGGGTTATGAGAGAACACAGGATGTTATGTTTGGGGGTTATGAGAGAACACAGGATGTTTTGTTTGGGGGTTATGAGAGAACACAGGATGTTTTGTTTGGGGGTTATGAGAGAACACAGGATGTTATGTTAGGGGGTTATGAGAGAATACAGGGTGTTTTGTTTGGGGGTTTATGAGAGAACACAGGATGTTATGTTTGGGGGTTTATGAGAGAACACAGGAGGGGTTTTTTGGGTTATTTGGGGGAGAGAACACAGGATGTTTTGTTTGTGGTTAGAGAGAACACAGGATGTTTTTGTTTGGGGGTTATAGGAGGAATAACAGGATTTTGTTTTGGGGGTTTGGGGGTTTATTTTGGGAATAAAACCCAGGATTGTTATGTTTGGGGGTTATGAGAGAACACAAGGGGATGGTTTGGTTTTGGTTTGGGGGTTATGAGAGAACAAACAGGATGTTTTTGTTTGGGGTTATTAGAGGAACACAGGCTGTTTTTGTTTTTGGGGTTTAGAGGAGAACAACACAGGATGTTATGGGTTTGGGGATTTGGGGTTATGAGAGAACACAGGATTTGGGGGTGGGATTTTGTTTGGGATTTATTGAGAGAACAACAGGGGGTTAATTTTGGGGGTTTTAGGGGTTATGAGAGAACACAGGATTTTGTTTGTTCTTTTTTGGGGTTATGAAGAGAACACAGGATGTTTTGGTTTTGGATTTATGAGAGAACACAGGGATTTTTTTTTGGGGGGTTATGAGAGAACACAGGATGTTTTGTTTGGGGGGTTATGAGAGAACACAGGATGTTATGTTTGGGGGTTTATTTTGGGGGAGAGGAACCACAGATTTGGGGGTTATTTTGTTTTGGGGGTTTATTTGATAGAACACAGGAATGTTTTGTTTGGGGTTATGAGAGAACACAGGATGTTTTGTTTGGGGTTAGGGGGAGAGAGACAGGATGTTATGTTTGGGGGTTATGAGAGAACACAGGATGTTATGTTTGAGGGTTATGAGAGAACACAGGATGTTATGTTTGGGGGTTATGAGAGAACACAGGATGTTATGTTTGGGGGTTATGAGAGAACACAGGATGTTATGTTTGGGGGGTATGAGAGAACACAGGATGTTATGTTTGGCAGTTTATGAAGAGAACACAGGATGTTATGTTTGGGGTATGAAGAGAAACACAGGATGTTTTTTGTTTGGGTTATGAGGAACACAGGATTTGTTTTGTTTGGGGTTATGACGAGAACAACAGGATGTTTTGTTTGGGGTTATGAGAGAACAGGATGTTCTGTTGGATTTATGAGAGAACACAGGATTTGTTATTTTGGTTAGGGGGTTTATGAAGAGAACACAAGGATGTTATGTTTTGGGTTATGAGAGAACACAGGATGTTTTGGTTGGGGTTATTGAGAAAGAAACAACAGGATTTTTGTTTGGGGTTATTGAGAGAACACAGGATGTTTTGTTTGGGGTTTATGAGAGAACACAGGATGTTTTGTTTGGGTTTATGAGAGAACACAGGATGTTTTGTTTGGGGTTATGAGAGAACACAGGATGTTATGTTTGGGGGTTATGAGAGAACACAGGATGTTATTTTGTTTGGGGTTATGAGAGAACACAGGATGTTTTGTTTGGGGGTTATGAGAGAACACAGGATGTTTTGTTTTGGGGTTATGAGAGAACACAGGATGTTATGAGAGAACACAGGATGTTATGTTTTGGGGGTTATTTGGAAGAGAACACGGATGTTTTGGGTTTGGGGTTTAATGAGAGAACACAGGATTTTTTGTTTGGGGGTTATGAAAGAGAACCACAGGAATTTGGGGCTTAATGTTTGGGGGTTTATGAGAGAACACAGGATGTTTTGTTTGGGGGTTATGAGAGAACACAGGATGTTTTGTTTGAGGGTTATGAGAGAACACAGGATGTTATGTTTGGGGGTTATGAGAGAACACAGGATGTTTTGTTTGGGGGTTATTTTGAGAGAACAAACAGGATTTTTGTTTGGGGGTTATGAGAGAAACACAGGAATGTTTTGTTTGGGTTATGAGAGAACACAGGATGTTTTGTTTGGGGGTTATGAGAGAACACAGGATGTTTTGTTTGGGGGTTATGAGAGAACACAGGATGTTATGTTTGGGGGTTATGAGAGAACACATTGGAGATTTGTTTTGGGGGTTATGAAGAGGACAGGAATGTTTTGTTTGGGGTTGATGAGGAGAACACAGGAATGGTTTTGTTTGGGGTTATTAAGAGAACACAGGATGTTTGTTTGGGGTTATGAGAGACCACAGGATGTTTTGTTTGGGGTTATGAGAGAGAAACCGGATGTTTTGTTTTTGGGGGTTATGAGAAGAAACACAGGGATGGCTATGTTTGGGGGGTTATGAGAGTTAACACAGAATGGGTTATTGATTGGGGTTATGAAGAACACAGGATGTTTGTTTGGGGTTATTGAGAGAACACAGGGATGTTTTGTTTGGGTTTATTGAAGAGGGGGAATTCACAGGGTTTTTGTTTAGGGTTATGAGAGGAAGCCAGCAGGAATGTTATGTTTGGGGGGTTATGAGAGAACACAGGATGTTATGTTTGGGGGTTATGAGAGAACACAGGATGTTATGTTTGGGGGTTTATGAGAGAAACACAGGGAATGTTTTTGTTTGGGATTTTATGAAGAGAACACAGGATTTATTTGGGGTTTAGGGGTTTTGAAGAAGAACCACAGGAGTTATGTTTGGGGGTTATGAGAGAACACAGGATGTTTTGTTTGGGGTTATGAGAGAACACAGGATGTTTTGTTGGGTTATGAGAGAACACAGGAGTTAGGTTTTGGGGTTATTGAAGCAACACAGAATGTTTTGTTTTGGGGGTTTATTAGAGAACACAGTATGTTATTTTGTTTTGGGGGTTATGAGGAGAACACAGGATGTTATGTTTTGGGTTATTTTGAGAGAACACAGGATGTTATGTTTGGGAGGTATTTTGAGAGAACACAGAATTTGGGGTTATGTTTTGGGGGTTATGAGAGAACACAGGATGTTATGTTTGGGGTTATGAGAGAACACAGAATGTTATGTTTGGGGGTTATGAGAGAACACAGGATGTTATGTTTGGGGGGTTATGAGAGAACACAGGATGTTATGTTTGGGGGTTTGAGAGAACCCAGATTGTTTATGTTTGGGGGTTATGAGAGAATCCAGGATTTTTGGTTTGGGGTTATGAGAGAACAACAGGAATGTCTATGTTTGGGGGATTTATGAGAGAACAACAAGGATGTTTTGTTTGGGTTATGAGAGAACACAGGATTTGGGGGTTATGTTGGGGGTTATGAAGCAACACAGAATGTTTTGTTTTGGGGGTTAATTTGAGAGAACACAGTGTTTTGTTGGGGTTTATGATAGAACACAGGATCTTATGTTTGGGTTATGAGATTTAACAAGAATTTTGGGGGGTTATGTTTGGGTTATGAGGAACACAGAACGTTATGTTTTGGGGGTTATGAGAGAACACAGGATGTTATGTTTGGTGGGGTTATGAGTAGAACACAGTACGTTAAATGTTTGGGGTTATTGAGAGAACACAGAATGGTTTTATATGTTTATTAGGAGAACAGACACAGGATTGTTTATGTTTTGTGGGGGTATTGAAGAACACAGATGTTATGTTTGGGGGTATTAGAGAGAACAACGGGATGTTAAGATGTTTGTTTGAGTTATGAGGAACACAGAATGTTTATGTTTGTTGGGTTAGGAGGGATAGAACAAACCCAAGGGGAATTCTGTTTGTTTGGGGGTTATGAGAGAACCACAGTATGTTATGGGTTTGGGTGTTATTAGAGGAACACAGATTATGTTTGGGGTTAAGAGAAACAGATTTTGTTTGGGGTTTGTGGTGTTTGGGGAGAGACACACGATGTTATGTTTTTTGTGGGGGTTATGAGAGAACACAGGATGTTTATTTTGTTATTGAAGAAACAACACAGATGTTATGTTTGGGGGGTTATGAGCAACAACAGGATGTTATGTTTGGGGGTTATGAAGAGAACACAGGATTTGGGGGTTATGGATGGGGTTATTTAAGGAACACCGCCATTGGGGGTTTGTTTGTGTTATGGGGAAGAAGAACACAGGGGGATGGGGGTTTTATGTTGGGGGTTATGAGAACACAGGATGTTTATGATTGTTTGGGGGTTTATGAGAGGAACACCCAGGGGTGAAGAGAACACAGGATGTTTTGTTTGGCCGCTCGGTACGGGCCCTAGTCATGCGATGGGCCTTAGAAGGAGCATTTCCTGAGTGTACAAAATCCGAGGATATGTACAAAACCCAAGACTAAAAATTTGTCTGAAAAGTCTACGGAAACCAAATCGTATTAAAACCAGGGCGTTTGAAAACCAAGATTCCACTATATATTTTGTAAGAGTGTATATACCTGTATATCGTAAAGGTATTTATATTTAGTGACTGTCATTTTATATGGCATTTTGACCCAGGCACAGGGGGTCACCTTAGGCTGCTTCCGTTTCATTCTGGCTTAATAGAAGCAGTTTTCTTTGCAAGGCTGCTCTTTGCTGCACACATATGAGAGCCTTGCTCCCAGAAGGGAATCCAACTTCTGTTGGCAGTAAGATCGAAAAGATTCTAGATCAGGTTGGAATGCAAGAAACCTGTAGCTAGATTAACTGAGCTGATTTTGTATAGCTGCACTACCCACCTCCTCTTCTCAATGGAAATTGGCTATCTTTAACAGTAGGTAGGATTTATTCAAAATGAATAAAAATTTTCTTAATAGAATTTATTATTTGTATACTTACCTACTGTTAAAGTAGACCCCACCCAGTGTCCATACAACTTAAGGGCTATCAATGAGAGTTCTGACTAGAGTTAAGCCATTCAAAAAAAACCTGGCAGCCATTTGATCTTTTTTTTTGAATGCTAGTTTGCTGTTGGTGCAGAGGTATACGCTTTCATAAATAGTAGGTAGGTATCCAAATAATAGATTTTATGAAAATTTTTATTTTGAAGTAAATGTGGTAGAAGTTAAGTTTACCATCATTACTGCGACCAGCTGATTTTAGTGTTTAAAGTAAACCTGACATATGTTTACAACATAGGGTGCAAAAGGGTTTTCCTTGACACTTCCTGAAGTTTCTAAGAGATAATGGTGGCAAATAGAGTAATTATTTTTCATTTTTCATAAGTATAAACCCCTTGCTTTACGAGCTACCAGATACTCTGTGATTATTGCATGCTTTTCCAATGCAGAATTTGGCAATTGGTAAGTTGTGACTGGTTAGGCAGTGACTTAAGTTAGTATGGGAAGTCTCCCCATCACTGAATGATGGCCTTGCTACCTATGCACCTAGACCCTGGTTTGTCCATACTTAACACTGAGTTAAATTGCAAGAAAAATATGAGATTTGTTTGAGATGTTATTTTTAGTGCACCTGTCCTTGGGAAAAATGGTGGAATATCTAAGTATGTAATTTGGTAATAGCATCATTCTTGCTATATGTAAGGTACCTTATGTTACCCACCATTTTTAAGATGTTTTGACTGTTAATTGTAGAGTGAATACATTACATACAGATTGTCATTTTCATTTGAAATTTAAATATATAGATTTATAAGGTATATTATTTTTTAAGATAATTTTTACACTTTTTTTATAATTCACATTTTTATTGATTTGTCTTTCAGCATCAACACGTTTTGTGAAATGTGAGAAATGTCACCACTTCTTTGTTGTTCTGTCAGAAGCAGATTCAAAACGCAAACAGAAGGAAAAGAGAGAAGACCCTAAAACTGCTTTTAATCGTAAACCACCTCCGCCCCCCAAAAAGGTAAGGATTATTTTTTACTGAATAAGGATGTACATGTGTAACTTTTGTCAGATGTGCTTAAAAGTTCAGGAGTACTGTAGTAATTAATATTTTAGTTGTCTATGATCTTTCTTGTTGATTGCATTAGTAACAGTAGAATGTCAAAATCTGGACTTTGTGTAGGAGACTGGAGCCTTTTTATATTTAAAATACTTTGTTAGAGAGCTGTGAGAACCAGGATTGTTAGGATCTGGAGGTGTTGAAGTATACTAACTAAACAACATACAGAATGGAAGTTGTGAATATGCATATACGTACTACATATAGTGGTACCCCAGTTCACGAACTTAATTCGTTCGAGGACACTGTTTGTGACTCGAAAAATTTGTAACTTGAATCAACTTTCTCCATTTAAAATATTGTAAAAATAATTCGTTCAAACCTCAGAAACACTGTTTTCTTTCTATTTTTTTTCATGGTTTTCTGGTACAAATTTATACTTTACTTTACTGCATCCAATAATATTGTACATATTTTCATATTACTATTGTTGTATTATAGAATACAAACAGCAATCAATGTTTTGGTTTGCAAATCAGCTGAGGGCAATTGCGAGGTAATTTTTATTTTGCTATACCTATTGAACTCAAATCAAAGTAATTATCTTGCTTCTAGTTTACGTAAATGAATCTCTAGATACTCTATTGATAAGGGACAGGATTATTTTACGTTATACGAAGTGTTTTCAAGTCGAAATATCACTTGAATATATATCATTATGAAAAAAATTTAGTTATTTTTTCCATTAGTAGATGGTGCTGAGGGCATGTTTATTGCTTAAAAAAAATCAGTGTGTGTTCGATATTTTCACATGATTTCATCAGAATTCTACAAGGTTTACATATTTATATTTATTGGAGTGAAAACAGTAAAATGTGTTCTTTCATGTCAAATAATTTTGATTAAAACACTTTTCTCTCAAATTTTGTTTACGGTCGAGTTTGATGGTGCTATACCAAAGTTTGCGGGAATTTCATCCATGTTACCGATGCATGATAATAGTTGTTAGCAGATGAACATTCTTTCCTCAGTTTCAGCTACAACTTGCGGCTTAAATTTAGCAGTATATGCCCTTGCCGATCTTTTCTCCATAGCAAATAAGGATATAGTAATGTAAAAATATATCAGTCCTATTCTACTTAAAATCATTTGTGACAACTACGGTATTTTTCTATTATCATACGATGGTTGAAATGCAAGTAAACCGCTGCTGTTATTGGATTCGGTTGTTCATAGCAAATCAGCTGTTTCTGGCTGCATGCATTTACACAACAGGTATAACATTACTAACGATTCTTTTAGCATTCTCTTTGCTTTTTTTTAACTTTACTAGAAGATGGGATAGATAAAGAAATGTAGGAAAAGGGGTTAGCCTAACTCAAAAATGGGATAGATAAAGAGGAGGAAAAGAGGTTAGCCTATTGTTTGTGTGTTTGTGGCTTGAAGCACAGTTTCCAAACTGGAACAAAACATTTTTGAACATCTGGTTCGTAACCCAATTTGTTCGTGAACTGGACTGTTTGTGAGCCAATGTACCTCTGTACTTGCATGTGAATGTGAAAATAATATATAGGCATATTTTTTTAAGCTTAAAATTACAGTATTCTTAACATAGGTCTCGGTATATGTATGTGTCCATGTCTGTGTGTGAGACAAAGAGAAATAGAGGGTGGGGGTAGATATTTTAGTCTAGTCAGTCTGATGCTCTCATGATTGTGTAAGTTTCTTTGTACAAAGGCCTAATTCCAAGTCTGTATGATCTGTTTTGATACTTTTATAATAAATATTTTGTATCCCCTAGTTCTTAAATAGCATTATTTTAAGATATCTTTATTAGTCTTATAAGTACAGTATCAGGGATGTATATGCTATTTCTAAAAGAAAATATGCATTTGTTCCTACACAAATACAAACCATTGGTCTTTAAATAGGAGTTACCTTCAGCACAAGCTGGAACATGCTATTTTACACAACAAGGTTGTTAATAAGTTAGGTTTGGTCAGGTTGGGTTAGGTTGTTCGGTAGTTGCACTACCAGTGGGAGAGGGGAGCGGTACCGTCACCACCTCCCTTTGTTGAGTTGTGCAATCACTTACCTTATAGTCTTCATCCAGAGCAGATGCACTGTCGCCTTCCTCTGCCCAAATGTTTGCCAGCTGTTCTACCTGCACTTCATCCTGGTGTTTTCCTTCCTTTATGTTGAGCTTGAATATTTTTTATATATCTGTGGCTATTCTTGAAGATTGTGTAAACCCAAGAATCATCTAAGCTTATAGCTTGCTTTTGTGCAGGTGTTGGAGAACAACGTTGCAATTGCTTTCTTTCACCCTTTGAACTGGACCCACTCACCATTCGCACCAAATGCTGCAGGCATGTGTGTTCAATGACTAATTGGTCCCCGGAGCAGTGGATGTGGTTCACTGGAAAGAGAAAATCCAAGAAGGCTGCTCACCTGTCTTTGGAGGGATACTCCTCTGAGGACAACAGACAGCACTTTGTCTCTTCCCATGCAATTCCATTCGGCTGCTTCATCTTCTTCACATTCCCCTGTTGCTTCAGTAATGGGTGGCTCGTATGGAGGAGGGGGGGTCCTATCACAGTCACTCAAGGACTTCCTCTGTTTGCACTAGAGGGGAGCATTCTCCCCCTGTGCAAAGGGAGGCAGCCTCTGATATCCCATCTTTTTCAGGTCTGGGGAGATCAGCAAGACCTTTCAAGTTCTTAGGAACCTCTTTTCATCAATAGGTCTTCCAGGGGAACCATCGGTGCGGGGCTTGATTGCGCACATTAGTGCATCCAACCCGCCTCCTGTCTACAGTGTCGGTAACTGGAACTACAGATTCAGTTTGGGATTTTAGGCTGCCATGGCAACTGTCACAGCACCCTCGGTTATTCACCCTGTCCCATCAACGTCAACGCACCCTCCGATGTCTTCTTATGTTAAGGATCTTCTCCTGGTGGCGGAATTAATGACAGGGTGCAAATGTGAGAGGATGTCAAGGAAGAGACCCCATTCACCTTCATCTTTGTTAGTATCTTCTCCATCTCCTTTTGCCTCCTCCCCCTTTTCTTCTGAGGGTCCCATTAGGTGGACAGACCTGAAGAGGAAGAAGGTGGCAGCTCTAGACCATGAGAAGACCCTTTCTCCTTCTGAGGGTCCCATTAGGCAGACAGTCCAAAAGAGAAGGGCGGCAGCTCTGGACTGTGAAAAGACCTGTTGGCCCTTTCATGCGTGTCGTCTTCTACAGAAGAGGCACAAAGTTCTCTCTACAATTCTTCCCCACCCTAGGATGGGGGACCAGTGTCTTGGTTGTCCCCGGACATCTGAGGCATGGAATATAACTCTCATGTGCCCCAGGACAGGGAACCCGTGTCTTGGGTGTCTCTGGACACCTGAGGCTTAGAATATGCTTTTCCCCTGTCCCAGGATGGGACCCATATCTCAGGTTTCCTCAGACATCCAAGGCACAGAAGCAGCACACCCTGCGGGCAACCATGACGCAGCTGACAACCAGGACACTGATGCCAGACACCAGACATCTCTGATGCCTGGCAAAGAACCTTCTTCCGTACAGAGCTCCACGGTTCCGACCCGGAGACTCATTCCCATCACAGTAACAATGTCGTCTGTGACATTCCCGTGCCTCAGTCAATCTGCACACATGGGTCTCCTCGACCATTTCCCCTGAAGGTTCTTACCCCCGGGCTCCAATGGCCCGCACTGCTATACAATAAGCATCCACAGTTCCCCGACCAAGACACAGCCTACAGAGAGAGTGTGGGTATGACAATGCCCACACCCCAATTCCCCTACCCAGGATGTGGCTTCCACGAGCCACGCTGCTGTATAGTGCTATTGCCTAGTTTCTACCGATTCTTCTGGTCATGGCATCCTCGTCACAGTTCTCAGTTTTCTGGTCACCAGCTTGAAGAGCCCCAATATTCTGGGTTAGACTAAAGGATTAAACTGATCCCAAGATTCCCCCTAGAATTTTCTGTAAGATCATAAACTGAAGTTTTGATCAAATTTGGTCTGTAACTGTAAACGTTATGCCATGAAGACTAGAGCGAAAAGATAATTTATTTTCTCTAGAAAAAGACCTTTTTTTAAATCAAGGGGATATTATACAAATTAAATCCTTCTGTATAAAAATAGTTCTTTGTTAAACAAAGGAAAATACCCAGTAGTTTTTAATAATTCTAATATTCAATGAAAAGGAACAGTTGTGTACAATATTCATACAAAAATTTATTTCCCAAGAACATAACCAGAACATTTAAAATTAAATGATTCAGGTTAACTTCATATCAAATTAGACCGAAATTGTTTGGTATCCAAGTTTCAAGTTTAAAGCTCTTGAATCGGAAGCTCACCTAAATGGCAAGCTTCTTCACCTGTGGGGAAGAAATAATTGACAGTTAGCAGTAGAATGAAATACTGACACACATCAATTACAAGAAAACCAAATTAATAAATAGAAAATTAATCATAAAATAAAAAAATTTTCATAGGCAAACAAACCTTTGGTCTTAATAGGATAATTTTCTAGCGCCTTGCTGGATCCGGTTAAATTGCAGATGAAAAGCAAGGAATCTTGTGGGATCTGGCAATGTGTGTGTTTATTGGGTGAAAACTGGTCAAAGACCATGCAACCATTCCACCGCGTTCAGTCTTTTTCTTAACCGCCAGGGTGAGAGTCGCAGTTGCCCTCTCTCGGCCTTTTACCCTGTTCATTGTCCGTTTTCACTTGTGTTTCTGTGTGTGTGTGTTTGCTTGTATTATGTCTTCATCTGCTCCTTCTAGGCCTCGCCAACGTATGTGCTCTGGAACTCGAGGTTTCCCGTGTTCTCGTTTCCTGGAATTTATTTTACAGTAAGGGTTTTCATTTCCTCGCCCCGATGCTTCGTCCTCTGCTGCAGTCACACCCCTTGATGCTAATGTTGTGCCTTTGTCTCCTTCCCTTTCTTCTATCATTTGTCGTTGGAAGTATCATGAGGCCATCAGGCTGATTTAATGTGTAATGTCGTCCCCTCTTCCTCAGGAGTCAATTTGCTTCCCGAGAGGGAGGAGGCTTTTTCATCATTTTCGGAGGAGTCCAAAATGACACCGCTCTGGGGGTTGCTTGGGCTACGGGGTTCACCCTCCTTGGAGGGTTTGCTTACACATTTCATGGATGCTCCATCTCCCTTCCATGTTGTCTGTGCCCTCTCTTGCAGATTCGTCTGAGGCTTTATGTCAGGTTGTTCTTAAAAGAGATTGAACTCTGTTTTGGAAGATAGGTTTGTTGCTGCCATGTCAGCTGGGAAGACAGGGAGCAAGCATGTTGTGTCGCCCCCTCTTCCTGCCTAGAGGATGAGTAAGGAGTCAGTGCTGTCATCCTCTCCTTCTCCCCCATCTCCGCTGCGTCAGCGTATCAAGCGTTGGAGGGTTAAAGACTTTGCCTTTTCTTCATCATTGAGTGAGGAGTGGCACACCCATGTTCCTGAGTGTGTTAGTGTTTCATCCCCTGTGTAATCTGCAATGGCTGCATTGTCCTCTGCTTCAAGTCGCGAATGTGTTGCAACCTTGCACGTTTGTGCACATGTTGCTGATTCTTCCGCTTCTTAGGCACCAGGGCCTATTCGTCATCGTAAGGATCTCAAGGCTCCTGTGAAGAGATCGAAGGTTGTGAACATGGAAGTAGTGCAGCTGGAGTGTTCATCTGCCCCTCCCCTTGATGCTGTCTGGGGTTCGACCTCAAGGAATTCTCGTTCTTTGTCAAGTGTTCAAGATGCTTCTCCGCCGCACATACGTGCTTCTGCTCCACACGGACACGTACGTGGCCACGTATGTGAGTCTTCTATTGGGAGTGTGTAGTAATGTTCCTAGTGTTGTGGTTGGTTTGTTGCAGGAGTAGGCGCTTGGGTCTAGTCCAGACAGGTCGGCTGGCGCTTTGAGTTGTTTGGCTTTTGGGTCTACTGTTGGTCTGCACGAGGAAGGCGTGTTGGATAAGCCTGCATCTTCTTCTTGTTGTCGGTCTCCTGTTACTGGAGCGGGAGGAAGGAAACACGCAAGAATTTTTGTCTTCCTCTACCGAAGTTGTTGATCTCATTTGTGGGTTCAACAGCTTGGAGAGTAGGACTCAGACTCCGTTGTCTTTCACTCCTTCTTGCTTGGAAGCCTTGCTGGGGACTATGCAAGATCTTAAGTCGTCGTTTCAGCTTCCCTTATCTAGGAAGTATTATGCTACGAAGTCTGCCTACTTGTTGTCTCGTCATCTTAACCCGGACGTCATACGTCTGAAGCAGGGTTGACTTTGGAACAGGTGAGGTCGGTGGTGCCATCCTTGTCTCCGTAGGATGCCTCAGCTTTGGAGTCTACGCCAGCCTCCATATTACAGACAGTGTCATGGTTGGACCTCTGGTCAACAGTCGTTGCCAAGATTACGTCTTGACAGGTCCCCAGAGGTGTAGAAGAGTGCTTCTTCTTTTGCCAGTTTGTTGTATTCTGGGAGCAAGGCATTCTTGTATCTCGCACACCTCTGGGAGCAAGGCATTCTTGTATCTCGCACACCTCAGCTTCAATTTGTGAGCTAATCTTCTTCTGATCAGAAGAGACGTGGCTTTGTCCAGGATAGCAACATCAGTTGAACCTGAGTCCTTGTTGGCGCTAAGGAATGGGGATCTTTTAGAATCTTGGTTCCTGTTCCCTCGGACTGAGCTGGGGGACGCAATAGACCAACACTGGGCTGACACAAAGGACAAGTTAGTGCACCAGGCTGTGTCGAAGTTAGTCTCATTCTCGGAGATGTTCTGCCCCTCCTCCTCCCCCTGCTCAGCAGCAATCACAGAGATCGTCGCCTGGTAGGCCGTCTAGGAGTTCGGTTTTGACAGGGCCCTCCCATTCATCCCACCCTAGGTCAGAAGACCAGTTTCCTTTTTGTTCCCACTCTTACAGGTCAAGAAGGGGCCCCATGGGCAGAAATAAGAGGGTTCGTCTATAGGTTGGGCGCCTCTCCCTCTCCTTTGCCACAGGGGGGTTGCCTGGCAGGCCAGTAGCCCAGGTGGCAGAGTTATGGGGTGGAGAAGTGAGTAGTAGATGTCCTTCGGGTGGGGTATTTACTACCATTCGACTTCTCTCCCCCTTGTTCTCCAAAATTCTTGGCTCTCCGGGAGGAAGTGCAGAAGATGCTGGACAACGGTGCAATAGAGGAAGTGGTGCGTCCGTCTCCAGGGTTTTACAGTCATATCTTCTCGGTGTCCAAGGCTTCAGGGGGATAGAGACCTGCGATTGACTCAACCACCTTGAATCATTTCATCAGGAAGACGAAGTTCAAGATGGAGGCCCCACGATCAGTGTTGGCAGCTGTGAAGGAAAGCGACTTCATACTGTCGATAGATCTAAAGGACGCATATTTCCAGATCCCTATTCATCTATCGTCCAGGAAGTTCCTTTGCTTCTCTCTCTGAGACAAGGTATTTTGGGCCCATGCTCAGGGGATCCGTTTCCAGTGGTACCTCGACGATTAACTACCATGCATAGGTATTCTTTGTACAATCACGAGAATACTCATTCATACCCGTGAAGTAGTATTCCTACTTATTTCTATCTTCCCAATTTATCTCGATCTGTGTTGAATTTCCATTTTTATACATGCGACTTACCAGGCAGATATATACTTAGCTATAGACTCCGTCGTCCCGACAGAATTCAAAACTCGCGGCACACGCTACCGGTAGGTCAGGTGATCTACCATTCCACGCGCTGGGTGGCGGAATCCCAACCATTCCCGTTTTCTGAGCAGATTTTCTCTGTCACTGAGGCCGGCAACAACTGTTGTTTGGTCTCTCCTGATTGGAATTCTGCTCATTTGCCGAGAATTGGTTGGACTCATTTGGTGAAGTACTCTTGTTTATTCTCGGGATTGGCATACGCTTATTTTGGACTGGATTAGGACTTGGATTTGGTTTTTTCTATTAAGATGG
>NC_087206.1:43871844-43892784 GCF_015104395.2 Macrobrachium nipponense | reverse complement strand
TTTTTTCTATTAAGATGGTGGTACTGTTTACTTTATACTCTTCCAATATCAGGTGCTGCTCCTGTGAAATTTTCTCTAAAGTTCATGACTTTCAAAGCATGGAAAAAATAATAAATTGTGAATGGTACATGAATCTAAATTTTATTATCTTTTTACCTTCTAGCATCCAAAGTAATTCTTTATAATACTGCATGATTTAAAACTGCAGTGAAAGTAGTATACTAATCTATGACTCCCGAATTAGCTCGGGAATGTAAACTTCAATTAAAATTATCCATTACATTTAAAAACCAACATTCAAAAGATTCAAGATACAGACGACTGTCGTAAACAAAACCTATAGAGTGGTGACTTTGCAGTCTGAGCTATTTCATTATAGTACATGATTCAGAGCTTTTAGATCTTCCCCAGACTCCTCTATCCAAGTTGAAGGATGGGTCCAAATCTCCATCATGATTGGGTTTAGCAGCTACATATCATCACCCAACAGAACAAACCAATTTTTCCTACCTAGCAATACTTCTGTTTTCACTTCAGAATTATTTATGAGAGTATCAACAATTATTAGAGATATAATACCATTATATATAAATTTATAATTTTCAGCAACAAGAAGTGCTGTAGGAACCAATTAAAATTATAATCTTAAAAATACCCTTGCACAGCCAATTAAGTTTTTGCTCGCAAATTATACGGAGGACAGAAATGCTGAACTATGTTGCATTCTTGCCCATGTAGAGTAGGCATTAAGGAAATGAAGCCATTAAAGCAGGCAAAGCTGCAATTACTATGGAGAGGTCACATGTTGATGTTCCTATTAGAGATAATATATCTCTGAAACCCACTATGATCAATAAACCTTAGAATATAAAATACATATTTATGCAAATATTTTAGGAAATGAAAGAAAGTCATTCTGAGCAGAAAATGTGCTATAAACATGCATTTTAAGGCTTCATATGTTGGTGACGTGAATTTTTAAAATAATTAGAATCATTAAACAGGCAAGTAAGATGACACATAAGGATGTTGGAGAGAGTAGTCAGGGATATGTGTGGGAGGGCGATGGAGTTGATCAATTCACTTGTTAGTCTCGCTTTTCTGCCAAGATAATTAAGCTTGTCCGGGTTACAAGAGTTAAATTCCGGATTCATTTTTAGAGTAAGAAATTGTGTAGGTTCCGTTCTCAGTGGGGTGCTGATAACCAAAAACTGCCATTAACCAAAACACTGTGATTTATGGCGCCGATGACCAATTATTGGCACCTCTATTAACCCTTAAACGCCGAAGCGGTAAAATAAAAATTGTCTCCCGTGTGCCGGAGGTGTTTCTTAGTGAGCGCGGAAGCGGAAAAAATATTTGTTTCAAAAAATCACAGCGCACTTAGTTTTCAAGATTAAAAGTTCATTTTTGGCTCCTTTTTTTGTCATTGCCTGAAGTTTAGTATGCAACCATCAGAAATGAAAAAAATTATCATTATAATATATAAATAATGCTATATATGATAGCGCGAAAACAAAATTTCATATATAATTGTATTCAAATCGCGCTATGAGCAAAACGGTTAAAGGTAACAAGTTACTTTTTTTTCGTTGTAAGGTACACTAAATTGTGATCATTTTGGTATATAACACATTGTAAAACAATAAAAGGAACACAGAGAAAATATTATCACAAAATAATGCATGAATTCGTAACTCGCGGATGTAAACAAATATTTTTTTAAGAAATTCACCATAAATCTAAATATTGTCCTAGAGACTTCCAAGTTCTTTCAAAATGAAGACAAATGATTGAATATTACTATACTGTAAGAATATTAGCTTACAATTGCAGTTTTGACCATATCTGACAAGTTAAAGTTGACCGAATGTCGAATTTTTTTATATTTTTTTTATATGCAATTATTTCGGAATTTAGAAAAGCTACAACCTTCAAATATTTTTCGTTTTATTGTACATAAAATTGCGCACATTTTCATATATAAAACTCTATGAAATGCCTAATATGAAACGGAGCAAATATTCCGAGAATGGGACGTACGCATTTCGGAGATTTGTGGCAGAGAATCCGCGCGGAGGGAAAAGAAAGTTTTTTTTTTTAAAATTGCACCCATAAATCTAATATTGTGCCCTAGAGACTTCGAATTTGTTTCAAGATGAAGATAAATGACTGAATATTACTAGATTGTAAGAGTTTTAGCTTTACAATTGCGTTTTTTTTTCGTTTTTCACCATTTCGGTAGAGTCAAATTTGACCGAACGTGGTTTTTTTTCTATTTATCATGATTTATATGCAAATATTTCAAAAATGAGAAAGCTACAACCTTCAATTATTTTTAGTTGTATTTTACATGAAATTGCGCACATTTTCATATATAAAACTTTATGTAACGGCTGATTTAAAATGGTGCAAACATTACCACAATCGCACGTATGATTTTTTCGGAAGAGTTACCGTGCGGACGTAAAGAAAATGTTATTTTTTTCATAAATTCACCATAAATCAAAATATTGTGCTAGAGATTTCCAATTTGTTGCAAAATGAAGGTAAATGATTGAATATTACTAGAATATAAGCGCTTTAGCTTACAATTGCGTTTTTTGACCATTTCGGTAGTCAAAGTTGACCGAAGGTTGAAAATTTGTCATCATTTTTATATGAGAATATTTCAAAACTGATAAAAGCTACAATCATGAGTATTTTTTTGTTGTATTCTACATAAAAAACCACACATTTTCATATATAATACTCCATGTAATGGCTAATTTAAAATGGTACAAAAATTATGTCAAAGTGACAAAATAATTTCCAAGATGTGTCACAGATACTTTTTAGTGTGGCAAGAAAGAAATTCGCGCTTGCGTGCCTGCGTAACGATTGTAAACAAAACAACACCTTGATCCATGAACTCCCAGCATCCCCCAAGGCGCGTGATTCAAGAGTTTTCGGCTGGTAGGCCTATAAGTATTTTTCCACGAATTTTTAAAAAAACTTCTGTATGTTGACGTAAAATACCTCCAGCCGGCACCAGAGAGACTAAAAATGTCGACGTAAAATACGTCCAGTCGGCGTTTAAGGGTTAAGCATGTTATGGCACCGATAACCGAAACTCACCGCATTATGGCCATAAACCTTACCATTCCAGTAATGTGGAATACATACGCTGATGCGATATTTTTTATGGGTTGTGCAACAGTTCCTTTTCTAGATTACATACATGTTTGTGAACTCCACTGTAAAAAGAAAAAAAAGAAATCAGTGATTAGGCCAATATGAATAAAATACCTCCAAATCAAATGTATTCTTTAGGTACTGAACAAGGGAAAAATGCAAGCATCATTGAAACCTTCTCCCTCTCCGTCAGTGGTATTCACTGCACTTCGATAGAGGAAAGAAAAGCAAGCTTAATGGAATCTCCCTCCATCAAAGATAGGTGTTCATATTCATAAAACACTGATCAAAGATTTAAAAACGTATTATCAAAAATTTCTCTCTTCATGAAAAGTATTCATACACACTAGTCTAAGGAAAAACATGCACCTATGAAAATGCTATTTTCTCTGTCAGATTAAAAAGAGTGGGAACAATATGGAAAATTCCCTTTTGTCAGATTAAAAAGAATGTGAACAATATGGAGAATTCCCTTTCTACATCTTTCCTGTCAAAGGGAGCATATTCATACAGTAATTGAGAGGTAAAAAAGCTGACATTGTATGGTTCGGAGTGCAATGTTATCCCTACTTACAATCCCTTGTCATTGTGATTAACTGTCACTATCTATCTAGACCTTGTTATGGATCAAGATCCGCTCAGGTTCTTAATTACAATAAACAAAAAGGATTCAACACCAACAATTGAAACACAGGATACGAATATAGAAAGAAACTCAAACAGAACAGAAGTTTATTTACAAGCTTGCCCACAAAGGTAAATGCTGAATGGTTTCTCCTATTTACATAACCAAATTAAGTCTTGACTATGTGTGAAAAGGGGGAAACAGTGCGGTAATGAAATACTTGCTGGCCAGTTTTGCAGCTGTTGAGATCAGTGCTCAAAGCAAGGGCTTCACAAAAGGGGACAGTAGAAACTTCAGATGGCTTCTTATCTTTGTACTCCAGGAAGGACTGACTTAGTCTTGAAACTTGAAGGGCGGGTTATTTCTCAAAACCACTTCTTCTCTGAAAGGGTTACTCGACTTTGGGATCTCTCTCTGTCTCCGACTATGAACTACAGACCTTACTTGTTTCCTTTCCCATTCTCTCTTGTGCATCCTCTTCCTCTCTTATCTTTCGTCTCTTTACGTCGATCTTGAGGCAGGGCTGAAAGGGTGGAGCATAACCAGCAAACATCACCGTCCCTCGGCAGAAACTTTTTAGAAGGCTCTCAACAAAATGTTACGTCATATTCAAAGCGTGGCATTTTTAATGACGGCCTCATGCTGGAGTTCCACAAAACAACAGAGTATTCTCGAACAATCATGAGAACAGACGCACCAAACACGTGCGGGAATGCCTCCATGCTGCAGACATACACGAAGAAGATACATTTTCCTTTCCTTTAATATTTGTTTCTTCGCTATAAAGCGATTACCATGACAGTCCTGACTCCTGATTCGACAACTACAAATAAGTTGCCAAGCAACATGTACAGTACTTTCTTCATACATGAAGCTAATCATTAAAATTAGTTACATGAAGTCTGTTCACAGGTGATTTATTGGTTACTGTAATGTTACATTTTTCAATAACATTCAAGAGGAAATCACTAATCAAAAGGCCAGCAATTGAGTTGCCTAATGTGGTTCATCAACCCTCCCCCCTATATATCCCTGACTACTCACTCCGACATTCCTAACACGCCAGCTTACCTGCCAGTTTAATGGTAACGGTTATTTTGTTCATGCAACTTACCTGACAGATATATATATAGCTATATTCTCCGAAGTCCGACAGAATTTCAAAACTCGCGGCACACGCAGTGGGCGGCCAGGTGGTAGTACCCATTCCCGCTGCTGGGAGGCGGATATCAGGAACCATTCCCATTTTCTATTCATATTTTTTCTGTCGCCGGTCGGTAAACAACTGTTTACAGACCTCCGCCTAGGATTTTTTGGATTGACTCGTTCTAAGTATCTGGATTGACTTTTGGTTATTGATTCTGGATTGTTGGATTGGCATACGCGATAGTGGACTTTTTTTTTATTTTGGATTGGCTTTTCTGTGAACATGATGTCTGGATCAAGTTCAGTGAGTTTCAGAGTGTGTGTGAAGAGTGATTGCAAGGTGAGGCTACCTAAAAAATCATCGTAGATTCCCCACACAGTATGTATGGGGTTTAGGGGGCATGTATGTTTGTTGGATGATCGGTGCAATGAATGCGAAGGTTTGACCGATGATGGATGGAAAGTGTATGATTCTTATCGGCGTAAATTGGAACGCGATAGGATCAGGAGGGCTTCCTCCAAGAGCGGTTCTTCGAAAGGTAAGGGAAGTAACATTTCACCTGTATTAACACCAGTAGAATTTGCTTCACCTAATCCTGTGTTGTTGCCTGCGGGCCCTGATTCTGTGTCTGGAGAAGGTAATGCCCTTTCTCTGATTCTAGAGTCGTTACGCTCTCTAGAATCCAAAGTGTTGGCCTTGGAAACCGGCTCAATTAAAGGTGTGATCGATTGTGCCCCTAGTGTTGTGGAGGGGGCGTCAGATTGGCCCCATAATGCCTCTAGGCCTAGACCTCTATCGGACTCCCAGGACTCAGGGAGTGGGTATGTCGAAAGCCGCAAGAGGGTTACGGGGGCTCCCCACCGATCTGGCGTCCCTTCGGCAGGACCTGTTGTTAGTTCCCAGGCTGCCAAGGAGCGTGCTCAGGCTCGCATCCTTAAGGATGTTTTTTTTTCGTCCTCCGAGGCGCCCTCCCCGCGCAAGGGGTGGAGCGCTCGGAGAGACTCGCGTCCTTTGAAAAGGACTTTTCCGAGTGAGGACGCTTCACGTCCTCTCTCACCGTTATCGTTGCGGTCTTCACCTGCGTCGTATGACGCGTTTCCTCCGCAGAAGAGAGGTAGGACGTCATCTGAGGACGACGCTGAGAAGCGCTTCTTTCGCGCTTCGGAGAGGCAGGTAGCTGTACCTGTGAGAAGGAAGGAGGCGTCCCCTCGCCCCTCTCTCTCGCAGGTTCAGCCCTTCACCTCCTCTAGTTTCTTCACCAACGAAGAATATTCTTGTGTCTCTTCAAGACCAATTGTCAGCTTTAATGGCTCAGAAGACTCGCCCAGCAGCAGTCGAGCCTAAGCGTAGGAAGGACGTCAGGCTGCCTGTCAAGAGGACGAAGCAGTCCCCTTTCGTCCCTTCTCGTTCTTCTCTTGTCTCCGCTTGCTTCTCCGTCGGAGCTTCCTCGATCTCGTTCTACTTGTAGGAAAGTCTCGTGGACAGGACGCTTTTCTTCCCTCTCGACCTCCTGATCAGCACCCGCGCGTCAGGACGCCTTTGAGGACGCTCGGCAGGACGCCTTGGAGGGACGCTTTTGAGGACATCGGCAGGACGCTTTTGAGGCACTCGTCGGGACGTTTTGCTAGACGCTTTGCCTTTTGATGAAGGCTTTCGAGAGCGCCCAGAAGGGACGCTTTGAAGCGAAAGCTAGACGCTTTAGGCGGGAAGCGTAAGGACGCTTCTCTAGAGCGAGTTAGAGTAGCCTCTCTTGACGCTCAGCGCTGTCAAGGCGCTCTTCGTTCTTCAAGCACTAAGGATCGACAGAAGGTCGGTCGCATTGAAGAAGCTGCTACACCTAAACCTCGAAAGTCTTTGTTGAAGGCTAGACCCGTTGGGCACACGCCCTCTCCAGAGGAGCAGTCTCCTTTGCCTCTTAGGGAGGAAGAGAGCTTAGTAGTCCGGCGGACTCAGTTGAGGAGGAGCAGCCTTCGGTTTCCGTCTGTGTCGGATTATAAAGTGGCTGGTACGACTGCTTCGCTCGTCTTTTGGAGACAAGTTCCAGCCTGCAGCTCCCAAGTCTCCACCCTCTCAGTTTTCGTCATCTAAGTCTTGCAAAGGTCGGAGTTTTGTGGAAATGAAAACTTCGTTGTCCACCAAGAGGGCTTTAAGAAGTTGCAAGAATTGGATGGAACGTCGGAAGGATCAGGGCAAGTCGACTTTCGCCCTTCCGCCTTCAAGACTCAGTGGGAAAGGTGGCATCTGGTATGAGACCAAAGGAGAAGAATAGGAGTTAAGATCCCGTCGTCTTCCAAGGGGACTTTGCTAGTCTGGTCCATGCTCAGAAGAGGTCCCTTTTGTCGACTGCTAAGATTTCATGGACGCCTACGGAGATTGATCATCACATGAAGGGACTGTTAAGGACTCTCGAAGTCTTTAACTTTCTAGACTGGTGCTTGGGAGTCCTGACTCGTTAAGTCTGGGGGAGCTGTCCAATGTGTTATCCTGCATGGACAAGGCCGTCAGGGATGGTTCGGAAGAGTTAGTGTCTCACTTCGGCACTGCTTTTCTTAAGAAGAGAGCGCTGTTCTGCAACTTTACGGCTAGATCTGTTTCTACAACACAGAAAGCGGAGCTTCTCTTTGCGCCTCTTTCGAACCATCTCTTCCCCCAGACTATGGTAAAGGACCTGGCAGTGAGCCTACAGGAGAAGGCTACCCAGGACCTCTTGGCCCAGTCTTCAAGACGTCCCGCAGTCCCTACTACGTCTTCTTTTGGACGACCACCTAGGAAGGTTAAAACCCTTTCGTGGGGCTCCTCCTCGAGAGCTGCTCTCGAGGGAGAGGGCTTTCAAGAGGAAGAGCTTCTTTCAAGCCAAAATCCTCTAAATGAAAATCAAGTCCTTCAGATGCCTGTCGGAGCCAGGCTGAAGTTCTTTGCGGGGGCGTGGAGAGAGAGAGATACAGATGCTTGGTCCCTCAAGATAGTGGAACAGGGGTACAAGATCCCCTTTTTGGACCCTCCTCCTCTATCCACAACTCCCAGAGATCTTTCCCCGTCATATCAAGGGAGAAAACGTCAGATTCTTTTCGATCTTTAGATCAAATGATCGAGAAAAGAGCGGTGGAACAGGTCTTAGACCTGGGGTCACCAGGATATTACAACAGGCTTTTCCTGGTACCAAAGCAGTCGTCGGGGTGGCGTCCAGTCTTGGACGTGAGCAGGCTGAATCTTTTCATAGAAAAGAAAAAATTCAAGATGGAAACGCCTCAGTCGGTTCTAGGAGCCTTGAGACCGGGCGACTGGATGGTGTCCTTGGACCTACAGGACGCATACTTTCACGTTCCAATCCACCCTCTTTCAAGAAAGTTTCTCAGGTTTGTGTTAAAAGACAAAGTTTGGCAATTCCGAGCCCTTTGTTAAGCACGGCTCCGATGGTATTTACCATGCTCATGAAGAACGTAGCGAGATGGTTACATTCTGCAGGATAAAGAGTATCCCTGTATCTCGACAATTGGCTTATCAGAGCATCGTCAGAAGAGAGGTGTCTGAAGGACCTTCACTTCACGTTAGCCTTGGCGAGGTCCCTGGGACTTCTGGTCAACCTCGAAAAGTCGCATCTGACCCCAACACAGTCCATCTTGTATCTGGGGATTCAGATGGATTCAGTGGCTTTTCGGGCGTTTCCGTCCCAGGAACAACAGCTGCAAGGCTTAGAGAGAGTTTCGGCCTTCCTGGGGAAGGAAACTTGCTCGGCGAGGGAGTGGATGAGTCTGCTGGGGACCATTTCCTCGCTGGAAAAGTTTGTTTCCCTGGGAAGACTACACCTCAGGCCTCTCCAGTTTTTCCTGGCAGAAGAATGGAGAGTCAAAGAGGATCTGGATGCGACCTTTATGATCACCGAATCGGTGAAAAACCATCTAAGATGGTGGATAGATCCTCGGAAGTTTCGAAAGGGTTTGTCCCTAAAGCTTCTGAGCCCCGACCTAGTGTTGTTTTCCGACGCCTCCGTGTCGGGATGGGGAGCAACACTGGGGAGAGGAAGAAGTGTCAGGTGCCTGGAGGGGGGAAACAGGTGTCTGGCACATCAATGTGAAGGAACTAGCGGCGGTTTTTCTGGCGCTACAGTTCTTCCAGCAAAAGGTTGCAGAAAAAGTTGTCCAAGTCAACTCGGACAACACCACGGCCTTGCGTACCTAAAGAATCAGGGAGGTACACACTCCCGTCCTCTATTTTACTTAGCGAGGAGATTCTGCTGTGGGCAGATGCAAGGCGAATCAGGATCCTGACGAGATTTATCGCAGGAGTCCAGAACGTCAGAGCAGACCTTCTCAGCCGACAGGATCAGATCCTGCCGACGGAATGGACGCTGCAACAAGACGTCTGTCGGGAACTATGGAAACTGTGGGGACGTCCTTTAGTCGACCTATTTGCGACGTCGAGGACGAAGAGGTTGCCTCTTTATTGCCTCCCCTGTGTTGGATCCGGGAGCAGTCGCTATAGACGCCTCGCTCTGGACTGGACGAACCTGGACCTGTATGCCTTCCCGCCATTCAAGATCATGGGGGAAGTCATAAGGAAGTTCGCGGCATTGGAGGGGACGAGGTTGACCCTGGTCGCCCCGATGTGGCCCGCGAAGGAATGGTTCAACGGAGGTAATGTGCCTTCCTCATAGACTTTCCGAGGACGTTGCCGTGGAGGAAAGATCTACTCAGACAGCCCCACTTCGCAAGATATCACCGAAACCTCTCCACTCTGGGTCTGACTGCGTTGAGACTATCGAAAAGTTGGCCAGAGCGAGAGGTTTCTAAAGCAGCTGCGAAAGCGATCGCCAACGCAGGGAGGGCTTCCTCGAGAGCTGTTTACCAGTCGAAGTGGGCGTTCCTGCAGGGCATGGTGTAGAAAGGAGGGAATTTCCTTTCCCTTCCACTACCTCTGTGAGCCAGATAGCCGATTTCCTGCTATTCCTAGGAATGTGCAGAAGCTGGCAGTCGACCATCAAGGGATATAAAAGTATGCTGTCAGCAGTCTTCCGACACAGAGGCCTAGACCTTACTGACAACAGAGATCTTCACGTCTCTTGAGATCGTTTGAGACAACCAAGATACCTCAGGCGAGGCCTCCTTCTTGGAACTTAGATTTAGTTCTAGACTGTTGATGTCGAGTCCTTTCGAGCCTCTCCATGCAGCGTCTCTTAGGAACTTGACGAAGAAGGCTCTTTTCCTAACTGCTCTGGCGACGGTGAAGAGAGTTAGCGAAAATTCAAGCCATTAGTAAACAGGTGGGCTTCAAAGGTGACACTGCTGTCTGCTCTTTGAGTCCACCCCTTTCTTAGCGATAAAAATGAGAAACCCGTCCTAACCCTTGGCCCAGGGACTTCGAAATTAAGGGTATGACAAGCCTTGTGGGCCAAGAACCTGAGAGAGCCCTGTGCCCTGTCAGGGCTCTAAAGTTTTTATGTTCGCAAGACAAAGGAGGTACGAGGTCCCTCAGATAATCTGTAGTGTTCGGTAAAAAGACCCGATATACCATTATCCAAGAATGCTTTGGCTTTCTTTCTGAGAGACGTGATAAAAGAGGCTCATTCGTCTTACCAGAAGACCGATTTGAGCCTCTTGCGAGTGAAAGCTCACAAGGTCAGAGCTGTCGCAACCTCGCTTGCCTTCCAAAGGAACATGTCGATCAAGGACATCCTTGACGCCACCTTTTGGAGGAGCAATTCAGTATTCGCCTCACACTACTTAAGAGATGTGAGAACGATATACGAGGACTGTTGTTCTCTTGGGCCATACGTTTCTGCAGACACAGTCTTGGGGGCTGAAGGTAGCTCTCTCCCTATCCCTTAGTTAGGTTTAGGTTAGTTTTTAGTTGTTGTGTTTTTTGGTTGTGTTTAGTCTTGTGTGAAGACCTCCCATCTCTTAGTTTAGTGTTCAGGGGGTCTTGGATAGTTGGTCAGGTTGTGGTCAGTTGCTTCGTTGCCCTCATATGTATGGCTCGATGGTCTTGTCACGTTGAGGTCACGTCCCCGTTGACAGAGCATCCAGAGCGCACCAGCACTACAGGTCTCCACCTGGCTGGCAACCTCTTGATTAAGCACAAGCAGGCTTAAGTGACAGTAATCAGAGTCTACTTGCTAACAGGTGAGGAACCAAGGTGTACATCATCTACTTAATTTAAGTTTCCTACAAATCCTATTCTGTCTCTTCCCACCATCCGAAGGTGGGATTCAGCTATATATATATCTGTCAGGTAAGTTGCATGAACAAAATGTTATTGTTATAATACAATTAAGTTTATTGTTACTTACCTGGCAGATATATATAATTAAGTGCCCACCCACCTCCCCTCAGGAGACAGTGGCACTGAGAAAATATGAATAGAAAATGGGAATGGTTCCTGATATCCGCCTCCCAGCGGCGGGAATGGGTACTACCACCTGGCCGCCCACTGCGTGTGCCGCGAGTTTTGAAATTCTGTCGGACTTCGGAGAATACAGCTATATATATATCTGCCAGGTAAGTATGAACAAACTTAATTGTATTATAACAATAACATTTTTAAAAATTCACCTCATGGATAAAGTCTTAAAATGTATACTATGTATTCAGAACATTTTCTGCTCAGAATTATGTACTTTCTTTCATTTCTCAAAATACGTATTTGCATAAATTCTTGTTACACGCTGTATATCAATGATACCATTACATTGATATTATATTAGCGTTTTGTACATGAACTTCCCTGCCAGATATATACTTAGCTTAGGTCTCTGACGTCACGACAGAAAATTCAAAACTCGCGGCACACGCTACCGGTAGGTCAGGTGATCTACCTTACCCGCCGCTGGGAGGCGGGTGTAAGAACCAGTCCCCCTTTCCTGTCAGATTATTTTCTGTCGCCGGCTGGACAACACCTGTTGTTTAGTCCTTACGATAGTTGAAATTCGTTCTCGTTGCCGACGATTTGGATTTTGGTGAAGTACACTTTGGTTGTTGGCTTGGCATACGCTTTTTGGACTGTTTTTTGATTTTTCTTTTGGATTTCTCTTACATATCTATAATCATGGATGATTCTGAAGTTAAGAAACCTAGTTTATTTAGGGTTTGTTCAGAGAAGGAATGTAAAGTTAGGCTTCCTAAAGCTGCATTAGATCCTCACTCGGTATGTGAGTCGTGTAGAGGGAATGAATGCTCTTTTATTAACCTTGCAAAGAGTGTGAGAATTTGGATGAGGATGGTTGGAAGGCTCTCTCTTCTATGTGAGAAAGTTAGAGAAAGATAGGGTGCGCAAGGCTTCTTCAAAGAGTTCTAGATCGAGGGTGAGTGAAGTTGACACTGAGAATCCTGTAGTAGAAGTAGTTTCCTTCTCCAGTTTCAGCCCCTGCGCCCAGCTTTGAACCCGAAGATTCGTTTTCGGAAGTTGCTTCTGGAGAGCCTCGATCAGGAGTAAGGAGAGCCTCGCTCGCTCTCGACAAGGTAAGAGTGATGATAGTGCAAGTGATCAGTGCAGTGCCCCTAGTGCAGTGGAGGGTGCGTCTGACCGGCTCACTAACGCTTCCAGGCCTAGAACCTCTTCCAGACGCCCAGACCCAGTGGAGGAGGAAAAGTCGAAAGCCGCAGGAAGGTTAGGGAGAACCCCCACCGGTCAGGCGTCCCCTCGGCAAGTTCCTGTTGCTCGTTCCAGGCTGCCTTGGAACGAACCAAGAAGGAGTTATTGCGCCAGTGCTTCTCGTCATCTTCGTCGCCTTCTCCTCAGCGTAGATGGAGCGCATCGGAGTCGTCTCGCCCTCTCAAGAGGCCCTGGAAGGATCCTTGCGCCCTTCCTTCCAGCCCCGAATCTTCGCGGAAGAGCCTGAAGTGGAAACGCAAGAGAACCAAGATTTCGTCCTGTTACGCTTCTCCGGTTCGCTCTCGGACTTCGTCCCCTGTAGAGGAGTTTAAGAGATCTCCGCGCGTATCCTGGCGGGTCTGCAGGCGCAAATTGCGGCTTTAGCAGAGTCTATTGCCGGGCTTCTCATCGTCGGAAGGACGCCTCACTTCCGGTGAAGAAGTCTAAGAACGTTCCTTCGGCTAAATCTCCTTTGGCTAGAAGAGCTTTTGAGCCTGTTAGTAGGAGTTCAGAAGTACAGGCTGGAGCTCGGGATCTTTCTCCGAGTAGGCTCTCCTCTCTTCCCAGCAAGAGTTGTGAGCATGTAAGGTGTGGATAAGGAGCCAGGCAGGCTCTCTCCTCAGGATTTCCGCTCCTCTTCAGTTAGGCGTCAAGAGCTTGACAGACGTCAAGAGCCTAGTTTTCGTCAGGAGCGAAGGAAGAGTTCTTCGCCTGGTGGCCACTCTCCTTTTGACGGACGCTCGGAGCCTAGTAGCAGCAAGAGCCTAGTAGGCGCCAAGAGCCTAGTAGGCGCCAAGGGGGGGGAAGAACCTGGTAGGCGGCAACGGAAGTTTTCTCCTCCGTTAGAGCACTCCCGATTGGATAGGCGCTCAGAGCCTTGTAAGCGCCGCGCTTCTGACAGGGATTCATCTGTGGATGTTTTCTCTCCCCGTGGCAGGCGTCAAGAGCCTGGCAGGCGTATTGAGGATGGCAGGCGCCAAGAGCCTAGCAGGCGCAGAGAGCCTGATAGGCGCTCTCCCGTTTCCAGACGCTCTTCTGTGGAGTTAGAATCGGTTTCGACAGACGGGCCTCCATTGTAGGCGCTCTCCTAGTAGGCGCTCCCCAAGTAGGCGCTCTCCTAGCAGGCGCTCACAAGTAGGCGCTCTCAAAGTAGGCGCTCTCCTAGTAGGCGCTCTCCAAGGGCTCTCTATAGGCGCTCTCTAAGTAGGCGCTCTCCTGGTAGGCGCTCTCCTGGTAGGCGCTCTCCTGGTAGGCGCTCCCCGTGTAAGCGCTCTCCCGGTGGTTTTTCTTCCAGTAGGCGCTCTCCGAACAGGCGCTCTCCAAGGATTAGCTCTCCTCCGGGCAGTAGAGCTTCTAGACGTCATTCTTCGGAAGAATTTGTTGCTGATTCGGAGGAAAGATTTGCCAAGGATGCTGCGGTTTCTTCGTATAAGAGGCTTACAGACCTCCTCTTGCAAGATTTTGGGGAGTCTCTTTCGGCCGTTGCTCCTCCGTCTCCTCCGTCCTTATTTTCAACGACCAATACGGCTAAGAAGTCTTCGGTCGTTAAGATGAAGCCTACAGTGTCTATGAAGAAGGCTATGAAGAACTTTGACGACTGGTTGCTTTCAAAAGAAGAGAAGGGCAAGACAGTTTTTTCTTTTCCCCCGTCCAAGCTGACGGGTAAGATGGGGTTCTGGTACGAGTCAGGAGAGCCCTTGGGTCTGACTCTCCCTCTTCTGCAGACTCGGACTTCTCTTCGTTGGTCGATTCCGCACGTCGCTCGGCGCTGAATTCTGCGAAGACGACGTGGGGTATGAGCGAGTTGGATCACCTTCTGAAGGGAATGTTCCGAGTCTTAGAAGTTTTTAACTTTCTTGACTGGACCCTGGGAGTGTTGGCCAAGAGGACTCAAGAGCAAGACACTCTTTCGCCTGAAGACCTCCACGCAGTTCTGTCTTGCATGGACAAGGCAGTGAGAGACGGTTCCGGGGAAATTGCTTCTCTTTTTGGTGCAGGAGTGGTAAAGAAGAGGGCCGTTTTCTGCTCTTTTCTTACCAAGGCGGTTTCGCACGCACAGAGAGCTTCCTTGCTGTATTCGCAATTTCCCCGCAACTCTTCCCCAAGAAGACTCTTAAACGATATCTCCAGCTCGTTATCAGCAAAAGCGACGCAGGATATGCTAGCTCGATCGGCTAGAATTCCGAAACCTTTGTTTCAGCAGAAGACGAAGAAAGAGGCTTCAAAGTAGGCAAGAACCCTTTCGAGGAGGACCTTCGTCTCGCTCTTCTTCCTCCAGGGGTTCGAGACCACCTAGAAGAGGAAGGACCTTCTCCCGGTCTATTAGGGCCAAGAATAGTTCGGGTGTCCTCCAGACAACTGTGGGTGCCAGACTTCTGAACTTTGCAGATGTCTGGGCACAAAAGGGGGCGGACAACTGGTCCCTCGCGATCATCAAGAGGGGATACCTCATTCCCTTTATTTCGAGACCACCCTTGACCACCACTCCAAGGGCACTGGTGGCCAAATACAAAGGACCCACTGATGAATCAAGCCCTCGCTCTAGCGGTAGAGCTGGGGGGATGTTAGAGAAAGAGGCAATAGAGATGGTTCAGGACCCCACTTTCAGCGGGGTTCTACAACCGTTGTTCCTAGTTCCCAAGAACTCAGGAGGATGGAGACCGGTTCTGGACGTAAGCGCCCTGAATGTCTTTGTGAAGAAGAGGAAGTTCGCTATGGAGACGACGTCATCAGTCTTAGCAGCTCTTCGTCCCGGGGACTGGATGGTGTCACTGGACCTTCAGGACGCTTACTTCCAGTGCCGATCCATCCTTCTTCTCGCAAATATCTCAGATTCATGTGGGGAGGGAACGTTTTTCAGTTCAGGCCCTATGCTTCGGCCTTTCCCACTCCCCCCAAGTATTCACAGGACTGATGAAGACGTTGCCCAGTGGCTTCATCTCGAGGGAGTGAGGATTTATCTCTACTTGGACGATTGGCTTATCAGGGCCAAATCCAAGGAGAAATGTCTGGAGGACTTACGAGTGACGTTGGATCTAGCAGCTTCTCTGGGTTTGCTAGTGAATTTCGAGAAGTCACAGCTAATCCCCAGTCAAGAGCGTATCTATCTGGGGATTCTGATGGCTTCTCTGGTTTTCGGGCGTATCCGTCCCCAGAGAGGATAACCCGAGGTTTGGAGAAGGTAGCAATCTTTCTAGAAAAAGATGTATGCACAGCGAGGGAGTGGATGAGTCTGTTGGGACACTCTCCTCTCTGGAGCAATTCGTTTTTCTCTAGGAAGGTTGCACCTCAGACCCCTACAGTTCTTCCTGACGAGGAACTGGGATCGGAAATATCAAGGTCTGGACTTTGCGTTCAAGATTTCGCAAGAGATAAATAAGGGGATCTACGTTGTGGCTAGACCCTCTATTGTTCAAGGAAGGCCTTTCCTTGCAAGTTCGAAAACCCAACCTAGTATTGTATGCAGACGCTTCGGACAAAGGTTTGGTTGGGGAGCTACTCTCGGGTCGAGAGAAGTGTCAGGCACCTGGATGGGGGAGCAGGTGTCTGGCACATCAACAAGAAGGAGCTAACAGCGATTTGGTTAGCTCTCAAGACCTTCGAACCCCTCGTAAAAGGGAACTATGTTCAGATCAACTCCGACAACACACAGCCCTGGCTTACATTCGAAAACAGGGGGGGACTCACTCTTTCTCCCTGTACGAGACAGCGAGATCGCTCCTCTTGTGGTCAGAGGAAAGGAACATAAGGCTTCTCACCAGGTTCGTACAGAGAGAAATGTCAGAGCGGATCTGCTAAGCAGAAGGAATCAAGTCCTTCCCTCCCGAGTGGACTCTGCACGCGGACGTATATGCCAGGAGCTGTGGAGGACGTGGGGCAGGCCCCATCTGGATCTATTTGCGACCTCCAGGAATGCGCAGATAGATCTATACTGCTCCCCTATTGCAGACCCAAGAGCAGTGGCAATAGATGCATTCCTCATGGATTGGAGGAATCTGGATCTGTACGCGTTCCCGCCTTTCAAGATTATAGGGAAACGTTAAGGAAATTCGCAGCGTCAGAGGGAACAAGGATGACGTTGATAGCTCCGTTCTGGCCCGCCCACGACTGGTTCACAGAGGTACTGGAATGGCTGGTGGATGTCCCAAGATCCCTACCTCTAAGAGTCGATCTGCTCAAACAGCCCCACTTCGACAGGTTTCACAAAAACCTCCCCGCTCTCAGTCTGACTGGATTCAGACTATCAAGAGTCTCGTCAGAGCTAAGGGCTTTTCGGCAAAGTCTGCAAGGGCTATTGCCAATGCACGTAGGACCTTCCACATCTAGAGTCTACCAGTCGAAGTGGGATGTTTTTCGACGCTGGTGCAGGACTCATAAAGTTTCCTCCTCCAGTACCTCTGTGACGCAGATTGCAGATTTCCTTATCTTCCTGAGGGAAAAATGCGGGTTGGTTGTCTCCACCATCAAGGGGTACAGGAGCATGCTTTCCTCAGTTTTTCGTCATAGAGGATTAAACATATCTGAGGACAAGGACCTCCATGATTTAATCAGATCGTTTGAAAACGGTTAAAAGAACCTCCTCCTTAGTGCCTAGCTGGAATCTTGATGTCGTGCTGCTCTTCCTGAGGTCCTCAAGGTTCGAACCTCCCCATGCTGCTTCGTTCAGAGACCTTTCGATGAAGACTCTTTTCCTCTGTGCGTTAGCGTCAGCAAAGAGGGTCAGCGAGCTGCAGGCTCTAGAAGGTGAGGTAGGTTTCCAAGGAGGCTCCGCGTTTTTGGTTTGCTCTTTTCTTTCCGGCTTTCCTAGCCAAGAATGAAAACCCTTCTTCGCCGTGGCCCAGGAGCTTCGAAATCAAAAGCTTATCCTCCTTAGTCGGGACAGAAGAGGAGAGATCTCTTTGCCCGGTGAGAAGCCTGAAATATTATCTTCAGAGGAAGAAAGACTTGCCGCTAATGAGAGCAATCTCTGGTGCTCTGTAAGGGACCCAGTAGGCCCTTATCTAAAAATGCACTCTCCATTCTTTATCAGGAATATTATTAGAGAAGCACACTCTTCTTGCAATCAGCAACAGTTTAACCTTCTGAAAGTCAAGGCGCACGAAGTACGGGCCATCGCGACGTCTTTGGCTTTCAAGAAGAATTTGTCATTACAAAACCTTATGAAGGCCACTTTTGGAGGTGTGAATCAGTCTTCTCTAAGTCACTACCTAAGGGACGTATCGATTACGTATGATAAGTGTTTTGGGCTAGGCCCTTACGTATCGGCGGATTCAGTGCTGGGGCAGGGAGCTGAAACAAAACCATCCTTTTTTAATCCTTTTTCCCTGTTAGTTTTAAGTTTGAGTTTGTTGGTGTAGAAGGAGGTGCAGGAGGCAGTCTTTCTTTGTATACTAATGTTAGTAATTGGTTAGGTGATCGTTGTGCTTAAGGCTCCTTGCAATTGGTAGTGATAGGCTCTGGCATGTAAGCGGGTTGATCCCCATTGACCAGATCCTGCTTGGATTCTGCCAAGTAAGTGGACTCAGTTCCATTGGTAGACCCAAAGAGTTCTTCAGCCATAGGTCACGCCCTCGCTGAGACTCTTTAGGCAACGCAGACTAATAGACAGTAACTATCAAGTCTTCTGCCTAAATCAGGTAAGAACCAAGGTTTATATTATGTATTCCTTTAACATGTGTTGTCCCCACTTTCTAAGTAAGTATGTGTCTCTTTCCCTCCACCAAGGGTGTCAATCAGCTAAGTATATATCTGGCAGGGAAGTTCATGTACAAAAATGATATTGTTAGTATACAATAAAGTTTTGTACATACTTACCTGCAGATATATACGATTGATGGGCCCCCGCCCAGCCTCCCCTCAGGAGACAGGTGGAAGAAAAATAACCTGACAGGAAAGGGGGACTGGTTCTTACACCCGCCTCCCAGCGGCGGGTAAGGTAGATCACCTGACCTACCGGTAGCGTGTGCCGCGAGTTTTGAATTTTCTGTCGTGACGTCAGAGACCTAAGCTAAGTATATATCTGCCAGGTAAGTATGTACAAAACTTTATTGTATACTAACAATATCATTTTTATTTAAGAACATTCTCTCTCTCTCTCTCTCTCTCTCTCTCTCTCTCTCTCTCTCTCTCTCTCTCTCTCTCCTCTCTCTCTCTCTCTCTCTCTCTCTCTGTATGGTCTCATATGGTTGATATTCTAATTGTGTTCAAAGAGATAGAGAGGGATATTGTAATTATGTTCAAAGAGAGAGAGAGGGAGAGAGATAGCGGAACATTGTATTTATGTAGGAGAAAATTTGAAAAATATGGCCATATTTGATTAAAGATAAACCTTTTGAAGAGGAAGAAGAAGAACAGAATAGAATGAAAAACAGATGGATAAGCTTGTGCTACAGTGAAAAAGCAAACATGATTTAACCACACATTGACAACTATAGGCCTACATAATTTTTTGCTATGCCTACATGGGCTTTTAAGTATAAGTCTAGGGATAATTTTTCATAATATCATAAATCAAAATTAGTTGGTCTTGTCTTTAATGTTGCATATCTTAAAAAAAATTTAATAAAAGGATCCAAAACTTTCGGAGTTATTAAGTTGATGTGCAGTCGATCAATCACCATTCACTCATGGCTGACTGCCTGGAGGACTCTGGTATATCATACAATATGTTACTTCACTGACCATTGGCAGAAAAGTGGCCAGGGCTTTTAAGTTATATTCTGTTTGGAGAGACCTTTATTTTCTTTCTTTTTAAAGTATGTAACAACAAATGTCTTTAGAAATTTTGTCAGAATTACCATCATTTTCAACAAATACAGATATAAAATTTCATCTAGTAATACTGCTATCCCCTCCTGAGATTACATATTATGCTGTTCACTTGCATTGTTTTAAATTTTTAAAGGACTTTTGCTCAAATATTGACAAAAATTTTTGAAAAAGGTTAGTCTTTAGTGAATCTGGCTTTGACTATACATACATCATTGTCATGGCAACTCATTCTGGAAGTGTTATAGTGATATATTGTTTCTTACTATTTTTCCACATTATTTTGCTATAAACTATCATTACTTCGACCATCATACTTTTATGTATATATTATTAGCTTATACTATATGATATAATCTAAATATATAAGAAATTATAGACATGTATATATATTATAAAATAAATGCATAGCAACTTGTATACGGTAGCTGTGTCAGTGGTGGAGAGCAGAACAACGAGACTATGAGTACGAGGCTCAACTCAAGTCAAGCCTCACTGCCTCAGTTAGTAGTTTGGGGGGCTTTGGTAGTGAAAACTTCCTGTCAGCTGCTATTGTTGACGTTTCTCGAGCGTCGTATTATGCTACCGCCGCCAATTGCAGTGTTATTTATATAGTACTTAGGAGTGTTTGTGTAATGACTAGGAAAAGAGGTTATGTGTAAAGGACTGCTGAAAATACTAAGAAAGCAAGAGCAGTGAAGATGAGAAAATATAAAGAGAGAAGAACAGCAGAAGCCATTTTTCCACCATCAACAGATTCTCCCACCTTCCCAAGCAGTGGCCTGCAACCACCACCAGCCATCTCCCGTCAACACTTTCCTCCACTATTGCTCCAACACAAACCCCCACCAGTGTTGTGCTAAGAAAATTAGGTATTCCGAAAGGAAAAAAAGCAACTATTGATATTGAAATTCTTTTCATGAAAAGAAATAACTTATTATAAATTGCTAATAATGCCTCCTGTATTATAAATTGCTAATAATGTCTAATGTCCTGAGTGTTTTCAAAGTATTCGGTTATTTTGACAAGACGTGCAGTCACTACAGTAAGAATGTATTGTTTAAATGCAGTCATTGTTTTTCATAACGCTAAATTTCCATCAGACAAGAAAAAAGGTATTCATGTTATGATTACAATTCTCGCATATATAATAATGATACCTTTGGATTATGGGTTGACAAAAAATGCCATTTTAAACATACCAGTAATTTTTATTAACCCTTAGTGGACGGATTGATCCTTGAGAGTAGTAATAACAGGTTTTGGGCGGTGGACGAATTGATCCTTTAGATAAACAATATTAGCGCCATCCATTTGGAAAGAATCGTGTGAGAAAGAGGTGCCAATACTTCTATAGCCCATAAATTCACTATTGGCAACTTTTACAAACTGGGCATCTCAGGACTTCATTTCTGCTTGTAAATTCAAGGGGGAATGCATTACGTCTGTCTTGTAAACATTCCAAGGGGTTGCTGTTGCTTTTTGTTTTTTGTCTTTTACGATAGTATGTCGGTTGTAAATGTAATTTTACAAAGAAAAGTGCAAAGAAATAGTATCAGAAAAAATATGTAAATATAAAAAAAGTTACTGAATCATAATTTTAGGTTATTTTATGTAAATACTCTTTTTCAACAAATAT